>NC_133362.1:37064318-37134661 GCF_049309525.1 Garra rufa | reverse complement strand
CTTCACGCCTTTGCTCGGCTTGTCAAGCAGCAGAAGCACGGGCTCGGCGGATCGGAGATCTGGCCTCGGATTGTGCTGCCATTCCAAGCAACCAGAACGATGTGGGATTCAGTTGTTCTTCCGCTTTCCACAAGCCAACCTCAGGAATGAGCACTTCTGCTCCCTCGCTCGTGTTTTATTCGCCAGGGCTGAGCGTATGTGGGACAGTAGCGAGTCTAACAGCTTTAACAGCCTTCAGACAAAAGACGGATGCGAAGTAATACTCACTAGTAGAAGGGGTGAGTACGCCACTTTGGCGATAGCCGCTTTTCTGCGTTGCGCGTTGCGTATTGCAACGCGTTATTCCTAACCGCTTTTATGCGCGATTTAATGTAACGGAACGCGAGTGATGTCCCCGCTGCTTTTGCATGTTTCCCCTCCATGAATGTTACAATGTAACATTCCAACATCCTCATGTCTCTCTCTCTCTCTCTCTCTCTCTCTCTCTCTCTCTCTCTCTCTCTCTCTCTCTCTCTCTCTCTCTCTCCACGTTGCTCACCGCACACACTCACCTATTTGTCACTCAAAATACTTTGAAGGAGATTTAATTTTCTAAAAAAAAACACTTCTGAATCTGATACTTATGCGTCCATCTGCGTTCAAGCGCTGTTACGGAATGCATTACGGTATTTTGTGGTTACGCACTGAATGAAGGATAGACAGTACAGGCTGTACATTACTGTATTTAACATTACATTTGCGATTATATAATAAAGACCGACGACTTTGTACAAATATTTGGTTTATGAGCTAGTCAGATGGTTAGGTTTCTTATCGTCAGCTGATATCTGATTTAGTTAGACTAGCGTCTTAGATATAGTCGTTAAAACATGTCTATTAAGATTTTGTTTTGAGGGAATGACTATAAACGTTTCCCCACATTTATAACCATATTTTTGCATTTATTTTAAATGGTCGTTTTGACAGTCGCTTTCTTAAAAAGTAAAATTAAGTAATCCATGTGTCACCTCAGATATCCAAAAAAATAAAAAATGTTAAAAATGACTTTGCCACTCAGAATGAGCTATCATTTCTTAAACTATTACAGTCCGCAAGGTTACGTCGGAGGATTCGCTCTTGCCATAAGCCGTTCCACGTCTTTGTCTCTGAAAGTAATGGTCCACAAATAACTATTCTTTACTTTTTTTCCTTCTTCTTTTTTTCTCCTCTCGAAAGAAAACACACTTCCGCCCCTTAATGTTGTCCAAAAGCCAGGCCACTCATCTGGACCCCATGAGAATAGGCGTGTCGAATTGAGAGAAATTGCAGAGGATATTTTCTGGGTTTAATATGAGGCTGCTTAACAGCGGTAGTCTAACTTTGTCGAGTTTTTCTCTTTAGAGTGAAGCACTTAGGTGTAGTTTAACTTCTTCGTCAGGAGGTCCGGTCTTCTTCAGGTCGTTAATGCGCATAATATGTGACCCTGGACCACAAAACCAGTCATAAGGGTCGTTTTTAATGAATAAGCTATCCATTGATGGTTTGTTAGGATAGGATAATATTTGGCCAGAATACAACGATTTGAAAATCTGGAATCTGAGGGTGCCAAAAAATCTTAATATTGAGAAAATTGCCTTTAAAGTTGTCCAAATGAAGTTCTTAGCAATGCCTATTACTAATCAAAAACGTTTTGATATATTTAATGTAGGAAATTTCCAAAATATCTTCTTGGAACATGATCTTTACTTAACATCCTGATGTTTTTTTTTCTATTGCTACAAATACACCTGTGCTACTTAAGACTGGTGTGGTCCAGGGTCACATATTATAATCTATGCTGTGAATTTTTCTTTTTTAAGCTGTAGTAATTTAAATTTGGATATTGTGCCTTGGAATAGCTTACATTTGCAAGATTACCTATTACATTTTCAGAATGCAGTTTTGATATGAAATTATTTAACACCCTGTATGTACATTTGGTCTTTTTTTTATCTCAGTTTGGAGCAAATGTTACATGTATTAAACTACAGTTCAACTGCATTTAGTTGTGCAAGATGCAGTTGAGGTCAATAGTTTACTTCTCCTTTTTAGAATCTGCTGAAATGTTAATTATTTGACCAAAATAAGAGGAATCATACAAAATGCATGTTATTGTTTAATTAGTGCTGACCTGAGTAAGATATTTCACATTATAGACATTTACACACAGTCCACAAGAGAAAATAATAGTTGAATTTATAAAAGTGACACTGTTCAAAAGTTTCCATACAGTTGATTCTTAATACTGTGTTGTTACCTGAATGATTTTTGTTTAGTGATAGTTGTTCATGAGTCCTTTGTTTGTCCTGAACAGTTAAACTGCCTGCTGTTCTTCAGAAAAGTCCTTCAGGTCCCTCAATTCTTTGGTTTTCCAGCATTTTTGTGTATTTGAACCCTTTCCAACAATGACTGTATGGGTTTGAGATCCATCTTTTCACACTGAGGACAACTGAGGGACTCATATGCAACTATTACAGGAGGTTCAAATGCTCACTAATGCTCAAAGAGCTGGAGGATTGAAAACTTTTTGAATTTGAAGATTGAGTAAATGTAACTTTTTTATTTTGTCTTCTGGGAAACATGTAACTATCTTCTTTAGCTGCCTCTGAAGGGCAGTACTAAAAGGAAAAACATGATATTTAGGCAAAAATCTCCATTATTTTTAAAAGTTTTCACCCCCGGCTCTTAATGCATGTTTTTTTCTTTCTTCTGGATTATCAGTGAGTGTTTGAGCCTTCTGAAATAGTTGCAGCTGAGTCACTCAGTTTCCCTCAGTGTGAAAAGATGGATCTCAAAATCACACAAAAATGCTGGAAAACTGAAGGATTTTTCTGAAGAACAGCAGGCAGTTTAACTGTTCAGGACAAACAAGGGACTCATGAACAACTATCATTAAACAAAACAAACAGCTGTGGATCATTCAGGTAACAACACAGCATTAAGAATCAAGGGGATGTAAACTTTTGAAAGGAGTCACTTTTATAAATTCAACTATTATTTTCTCATGTGGACTATATGGAAACATCTTTGTGAAATATCCTATTCATGTCAGTACTAAATAAAAAATAACATGCATTTTTTGTATAATCCCTTTTATTTTAATAAAATAATGAACATTTTTGCAGATTCTGAAAAGGGGGATGTTTGACCTCAACTGCATGTACAGTCACTGGTCATTTTTATGATTATACTGTTGCTTTCTCCTTTTCTCATTCTTGCTCGCACACCCATTGCAGTGCATTCAAGTAATGCATGTATATAATGTATTATTATTTTCAAAGTAACAATAACATTAATAATCAATGCAATTTTATTTTGGGTCACTTCTTTAGAACGCTCTTGGATCTTCTTTGAAGTCTGATCTGAATAATGAGTACAAAGGGTAGAGGTAGAAGAGCTGCCGAGCTCTTGACACTCATTCGCGCTGGCACTTCATCCTCGCACTCACTCATGACCGGCACCGCCAAATTGAAGTGCCTTTATGCAGGAGAGCTACAAGAGAGGAGTTTCATATCCCAAACTGCTGGTCTGATAATGACATGTGCTTGAGCTCTGGCCTTGTTAATTCTGGGAAGCTCTCATGCTTTTCTGCATTTTCTCATCCGAGAGGGAGCTGGATCAGAGCAGTTTTTGAGAGAAGACAGACTGTCCCTATTTGACTGTCTAATTAGGAGTCTGAAGTAAAGGCTTCTGAAGGGAACTTCCACACGACATGCACGGTCGCAGAAGTGAGAGTTATCCAAGTGCTCTCATCTTTGCGCTCGTTTATTAGTCAAAAGAAGGGCAAGGCATTTGTTTTCTGAGAATGCATTGACATGAAGTGCACCTGTCATGTGATATTAAAAGGAATGAATCACCCCAGAAACTGTAGTTACACTCGGGCCATTTAAAATGTAGGTTAGTTTGTTTATTAATTTCAACTGATTTAGAGAAATTTTGCATTACATTACTTGCTCACCAGTAGATCCTTTGAAGCGAATGGGTGCCGTCAGAATGAGAGTCCAAACAGCTGATAAAAACATCACAATAATCCAAACTTTTGTGAATCCAAAAGCTGCATGTTTGAAAAAAAAAAGAAAGAAAAAAAACGGATCCATTAAGGCATTTTTTACTTGGCCAAAAATCATCATTTTTGGCCAAAAGTCCAAACTCCGTAACGCTTCCTCCAACGTAAAAGTCCATCCACTGTTGTTCTCTAATATCAAACTCCACACAGATATTTGTTTAGACGTTTTTGGACTCTTTTCGCTGGCAAATGATACTTGATTCATGCATTTTTCTCTCCTGATTCAGACAGAATTAGATTTTCAAAGGAGAAAGCAATGTTATGGATAGAAAACTCTACTCTTTTGCCAGAATTGATGGTTTAAAGTTAAAAATGCCATGATGGATTTATTTCTTAAAAACATGCAGCTTTTCATTTCACAAGACGTAGAGTTTTGTAGATTACTTTTGGATTATTGTGATCTTTTCATCAGCTGTCTGAATTTTCTGACGGCACCCATTCACTGCATTGGTGAGCAAATAATGTAATGCTAAACAGTGTTGGTAAGTAATGAGAGTTGTTTAATCAGATCAGATTTTTTTTCAAGTAACTAGTAAAGTAATGCATTTCTTTTTAATTTGCAAGAAAAGTTATTTTTTTCAAATAAGTCATGGCAGTTACTTTTCTTCCCCATTTATTGATTGAAAGCTCTTCTGTCCCCATGTTGGTAGAAATCGATGTTACTTTAGTTCTGGAGTAAATGTGAACATGCATTAATATATCCCACTCGCTAAAAAAAGATTCATTATTCTTAAACATAAATAAAAACAGTGAAATGCAACTTAAAATATGACACAAACCTGCAGTAAATTAAATGTTAAATAAGACAAATATCCTTTATGTATTTATTGCCATTTTATTAACCAGTGTCTGTGCTGCTGACCTTCGATGATCCAATTCAACCTCCTCTACAGACATGAATTTATTTTTCCCTCAGCCTGAGGCTTTTGGTGTGTCAATTTGCCAAAATTAGAACTTAGTACTAATATATTAGTACTTTCTAAATTAAAAACAAACAAGCAAGCACTTCACCGCTTTAAAATGTAATGGAAAAGTAATGTAACCCATACTTTCCATAAAAAGTACAGTAACTAAGTACCGTAATTAGTTACTTTTTCGGGAGTAATGCAATATTGTTTACGCAGAGTTCTACTGTTTAAGGGGAAAAAAATATCTTGATCTGAAACAAATGATTCACAAACCTGCACCGAAGTCCTAAACTAAATCAAATGATTAGCGATCCACCCTCTGAAGTTCCGATCTAAAGCAAAAGATTTGCGAACCCACTCCGAAGTTCAGAATTTAAGATCAAGCCTGGAGCTTGGATTGCGAATCTTTTGATTCAGATCAGGAGTTCAGTATAGGTTTGCAAAGCATTTGTTTCAGATCAGGATTTTAGAGTGATTTCGTGAATTATTTTATTGATTGATTTTTTTCTTGATCAGTAGAAAACTTAATTTTTGCCTTTTTAAAAATAATTTTTTATACATTTATCTATTTTTTAATCATTTGAATTGTTCGAAAAGTGAGATCCTTGTTTGAAGTCCTTGAAAATCAATAAAAGTAATGCTTGTGTGAACCCTGAGCACTAATTAAACATTTCCGTTTCGGTCAATGATTTCGGCCCTCCGAAACTATTAATTTATTCCGAAAATGTATTTTCACTGTTTCGGCTGAATATTTTTGGTTGCTGAAATTTCTGTGCAGCACTATCATTTATTTGCATTCGCTTCATTGCATGGAAAGCAGAAGCATGGACATTTTGGCTAATATCTGCTGTTTCATAGAAGAAAGAAAATAATACAGAGAAAGAAAAAGTTAAACAACAAACTGTTTTTTCAACTATCGCTTGTGAAGAAAGTCTCAGAAATGTTCTTCAAAAGGTTATTTCACCTTTATTGTCCCAGGAACGTTTAGGGAGAGAATACCCTCTCTTGTGCATTCATTCTTGGAAGCCAAAGCTGTTTGTTTTTGTGAAGGTGATTTGCATAGTCAAGGAAAAATTATGCCAACTCCCATGGAAAAATCAACAAGGCTGATGCATCTGATATTGCGGTACTTTAAAGATGTATTTGGAGGTTGAAAGGGCAGAGTTAGAAAATAAGAGCGTGTGAAATGAAAGAATCCATGTCTCATCACGTTGTATATTTGAAGTATGTGAACGTTACTCTGCAGGTGCAATGTTTTTTTTTGGCTGGCGTTCAGCTAAATGTAAAATGCTTGATTTAATGTGTTTGCCAACTTCTCAGCATTTACACTTTTAGTGAAACCCTTATAATTGTTGCTAGACTGAAACTGGATAATTGGATAGCTTAGAGCATTGGTGCTTGAAGCACTGGATCATTGAATAGTTTCAGTCCAAAGCCCTATCTCAGTGTGTCAGTGTTTCTGCAGTCTTATATAACTTTGCATAACTGCATAACATCCCACTGGCATATTTACAATTTTAAAAAAGACTTAACATGTACTAGATAGTTTAGATGCATTGAATAATTTGCCAAATATGTCGAAACATCATCATGATCATACATAATAGCTTTGATAAACTCTTTTGTAGGCTCTGTGATTGCTTGTGCATTCATCCTGGTGGTTTGGTCCCTCTTAATTTCGGGAAAGGTGGTATTGTTTGAAATTACTTCCTGTAGTAAAAGGAAGCAGCACTATAGGGCTGTCACGATACCATAAAAATGACTTGCGATACTGTACCAGCTGAAGTATCGCGATACCAAGTAGTATCACGATACCATGCAGTATTCTGTTCGTTTAAAATTCAATTCTACAAAATGAATCTAAATTTCATAAATAAAAATGTAAATGAAAACAGACAAGATTTTTCTCTGAATACTTCATTAATGTGAATGAATGACTGGCTATTGTTATCCATGAAATCATGTAAACGAAACCCATCTTAGCACCGCACAGAAGCTGCATGGAGTGACATTTAGATGTGGTGTCTATACATGTACACTGTACTTATAATTGCAAAAGTAATGTTATAAGATTAATGTTTAAATACATAACTCTGAATATAGAAATATGTTGGAAAATAATGTAATGTGATGGGAAACTTAAAACATCCAGCAGGTGGCAGCAGTGTTCATGATTGAATCACTCACTGAGTCATTCAAACAATTCTTTCAAAACAGCTGAATCATTCATGGGCGAATCAAATAGGGTTGTGCCGATAGACGATAGTATCGTGTATCGACGATAGTCAAAGATATCGCCTGTTGCTGATGCCTTTGACGATAGTAAGACGATTATTATTATTATTATGCGTCAAAAAGGCACCTAACTTTAGCGATGCAGCGCGGAGAGTCGGTTCTAGGATGCCTCAGAAACTTGCCGCGGTATAAACGTGCAGTGAAAATGGGTAAGAGATTTATTCATCATACAGTGTACATAGATTAAGTGTAGACAGTCATTAGGATAACAGAGGTAGTAAAATGTGGTTTAGGCTGAATTAAATACGATATATGAGAATCCGTCTGTACATAGTAAACATAAACATTCACCTCACTAACATCTGTATGCGTTAACTAGAATTACGATGCGATAAAATGGCGCTAAACATATGCACGTGAATTACACGGGCACCGTTTCTCCACAAATATGAACTGAACTACAACATGAACTGATGACAACAATCAGACATGCAGCGGTAACATTATCGAAATATGACGGGTATAGAAAGATACATTCATTTACATTCATGCACGCACATTTACCGCTCCCTGAAGATAGCAGAGAATGAAACCGAAAGTAAACTTGAACCTATCCAACAGAACTACCGTCAGCGCTCTGTACACGCACAACTTAGTCACATGCACTACCCTTACAAAACGAATAAGGAATTTATTACATATTGACATTTACATATCATTAAATAAATTAGCACGATAGTATGGTGTATCGGCGATCTCACAGGCTGACGATATGACGATATGAAAAATGTGCATATCGCCCAACACTAGAATCAAATGACTGTTTTTATGAATGGCTTAGTGAATCAGAGATTCGCCCAAACCAACTCGGATTCGAACACAAAAACGAAAGTACAACATCTTTATCGTGTCATATTGCTGAACTGCAGCAATCTTGATATGTGTAAGTTAGCAGCTTCTATATTAAAACGTATTAATTTATAATGTTATATGTTGTTATATATATATATATATATAACGATTGATAAGAACCAAGTGCAAAGCCACTATGTTAATGAATGGAATTGCATTCGTGATCGCAAAGATGCTTCCAGAAACGAATTATTACACTTGTTCTAAAAGTGGGCAAATGAATAAAAATACGAAAATACTCTTGTAAAACATTTTGATGTTTAATAAGTGATTCTTGAGCGGCTATTTTTTAAATGGCATTAGACGGTCTGAATATCAGACCCTCACTTCTGATAAACTGCAGCGTGAACAACGACGTGCGCGTGCACCTTCTCATTTCAAACCGAACTGAAGTGTTGGGAAACACTGAATTACACAGCCTGTACTACACAAAGCACAACAGAAGGACATTTTGGCAATCAAGTTGTAATGTTTCTTCTGGCATGCATGTTCAAATGAACGTTTTCAACAGTGTTCCTGCCGTGCATACAACGTATCTTACGGTACTACCGTTTCAAAAATGCAATGGCACCGCGGGTTTTTTTAAACTTTAGTATCGAGATACTGCCGTAGTACCGGTATACCGTGCAACCCTAACCCCTTAAATATGAAACAGCACCTAAAACTAAAAATGTGCACTGTTAATAGACTTTCAATTAAGAACCTATTACAGTTGTGCAGAGCACAGTGAAGGAATGGAATTTGGGCTTTCAAGAGTTTCCAAAGAGCAATTTTAAAGCATGAAATCAGTAGTTGATTTGATGGAGTAATTTGGCTTATGCAATTCAGAGTAGTTAAAAAGGCGAAGTCATAAATGCTGTGCATTACATAACTGCAAATGTGATTGAACAGAATGTTTACACCATGTTAATTGCTATTTGCTACTCATACAAACTCAGTTCTGGAACCTTATACGGAATATTTAATAGGGCAGAATACACCTTCATTCAAAGACTTAACTGACGTAGGCCTTCTCCTGAACAGCAACCCTCACACCATGTCTACAGCGGTGTGAGGCTTTGTCACGTCCAGTGTAGACAGACTTTTGCTGCACGACAACCCTTGCGTCTGGTGTAGACGTGGTGTCAGCCCTTGAGTATTTGGGATTTCTATTGTATTTCTATTTGAGATAAGCAATTGTTGGGGCAGCTGTGGCCTAATGGTTAGAGAGTCGGACTTGTAACCCAAAGGTTGCGGGTTCGAGTCTCAGGTCCAGCAGGGATTGTAGGTGGGGGGAGTGAATTTCCAGTGCTCTCTCGACCCTCAATACAATGACTGAGGGGAGTCTCTTGAGCAAGGCACCGAACCCCCAACTGCTCCCTGGGCAATGGCTGCCCACTGCTCCGGGTGTGTGTTCACGGTGTGTTTACTACTGTGTGTGTGCACTTAGATGGGTTAAATGCAGAGCACAAATTCCTAGTATGGATTCCTTTCCTTTCCTTTCCTTTCCTTTCCTAGTTTGTTCCTTGCTGTTATCTAAAATAAGTTGTTTTATTGAATCTACGGTTAAAAAGTCAAAAGTTTACATACACTTTGTACCTTTGTTCCTTGCTGTTATCTAAAATAAGTTGTTTTATTGAATCTACGGTTAAAAAGTCAAAAGTTTACATACACTTTGTAGAATCTGCAAAATGTTAATTATTTTACCTAAAAAATGTTATTGTTTATTTAGTACTGACCTGAATAAGATGTTTCACATAAAAGACTTTTACATATTGTCCATAAGAGAAAATAATAGTTGAATTTATAAAAAAGATCCTGTTCAAAAGTTTACATACACTTGATTCTTAATATTGTGTTGTTACCTGAATGATCCACAGCTGTGTTTTTTTTTTTTTTTTTTTTGTTTAGTGATAGTTGTTCATGAGTCCCTTGTTTGTCCTGAACAGTAAACTGCCCGCTGTTCTTTAGAAAAATACTTCAGGTCCCACAAATTCTTTGGTTTTTCAGCATTTTTGTGCATTTGAACCCTTTCCAACAATGACTGTATGATTTTGAGATTTATCTCTTCACTCTGAGGAACTGAGGGACTCATATGCAACTATTACAGAAGGTTCAAGCGCTTACTGATGCTCCAGAATGAAACACCATGCATTAAGAGCTGGGGGTAAAAACTTTTGAACAGAAAGATGTAAATATATATATTTTTATTTTGCCTAAATGTCATATTTTTTGCACTTAGTATTGGCCTTCAGAAGCTACAGAAGATACTTACATGTTTCCCTAAAGACAAAATAAGCTACATTTAGCCTGATCTTCAAATTCAATGCACTGCTTTTAATGCATTGTGTTTTTTCTTCTAAAGCATCAGTGAGATTTGAACCTTCTGTAGTAGTTGCATATGAGTCCCTCGGTTGTCCTCAGTGTGAAAAGATGGATCTCAAAATCATACATTGATTGCTGGAAAGGGTTCAAATACACAAAAATTATGAAAAACCAAAAAATTTGTCGGACCTGAAGGATTTTTCTGAGGAACACCGGGCAGTTTAACTGTTCAGGTTAAACAAGGGACTTATGAACAACTATCACTAAATAAAAAATCACAGCTGTGGATCAATAAGGTATTTATGTGAAATCTTATTTAGGTCAGTACTAATTTAAAAAAAAAAAGCATGCGTTTAGCATGATCCCTCTTATTTTGATAAAATAATAACATTTTGCAGATTCTACAAGGTGTATGTAAACTTTTGGCGTCAACTGTATTTGATTTTAAATTTTAAATTCATTAAATTGTATTTATAAATGGGCCACCTTGCTCTTGTTCACCTTACTCACCATTTGGCATTTAAAACCTTTTATTGATCGACCACTATTTGCGAGCACCTTTCTGAATCAGTAGATGACCAATGGCCAGAATAAGACTAGATTTTCTCTGCTCATCTTTGTGGTATAATTAATGTGCCCAATTACAGAGTCTATACACAGAGATAAATGTTTTATTGTGGTGCTTCATACCATGCAGCGTTGTGTGCTGGTATGACTTGGATATGATAATAATCTCCCATAGAATCCAGCCTGTCCAGATCTTTTTGGAGTTGCTGGAGGACTTTTTGTAAGCTCATGAGATCGCCTGTTCAAATATTAAGTTCTCCCTCTCCTTAATTCATATGTATTATCCTGGCATTAGACTAGTCAACCATATATTTTGCTCTGTGAAGATGATACGTTTGGTCTCCTCTTATAATGAGGAGATCTGAGCGTGATCTGTCGGTGGCCTCAATTTAGCATAATTTGTGCAGTACAACCACAGTGTTTTAAACAAGATCAGCACTTTTTCTTCCTGAAAAAGGGAACAGAAACCACCCCTCAGACAGACTTTTTTTTTTGACTGTCTGCATGTTCTGTCTGTGCTCCCCCTATCCACACTCCATTGTGCATTTGAGTGTGTATGTATATAAATGCGCATGTGTGTCTGTCTGCTGCCATGACAGTGAAAGTTCTTGGTCAGGTCCAGACTGGCTCAGTAATACAGTACATACCAGCAGATCAGCTGGGAGCAGATCCCTTAGTTCATTTATAGCCATGGCCTTGTGTCGATGCATGTCTGCCTGGCAACTCTGTGCTAACTGTACAACTCCTGCACCCACCCAACATATGCATACACTTTGTGTATAAAATTGTGCACATAAATTAAACATGTTTTAATGCTGCTTTATCTGTCTAACATGTTTCACATTCCATTTTGTCAAACTACCATCTTAACACATCGCCCTACAGTTTACAGTTTGAAATAACATACTAACACAACGCCTAACATCTCCCGTCCAGTGTATACCAAAATAAAGTCACCATTTCACTGATTTATGATCAGTGACAAGATTTTAATTGCTAATTCTTTGTTTCCCCAATAGGTCGTGGTCTCCATTCTATGGAGAAAGTGGGCAAGATGTGGGGTAACCTCAGGAGTCGATGCCAAGCCCTCTTCCATAACGATGGCTCAGAGTCCCATCTGTGTAGCCAGGATTTAGATTGTGTCCACTGTGTGGTGGACTTGGGCAGGGGAGCACATGCAGAACCCTATGAAACTAGGTCTTCCACACCCTCACGGAACTTGTCACCACTCACACTGGTTACTGGAGGACGCAGAGGCCATAACTGTGTGGCAGACATTCCCCAGATAGTAGAAATCTCCATTGACAAAGAGAGCGAGGATGCACGTAGGGGTCCCCTTGTTCGCAGGGACTCCTACTCCCGGCACGCTCCCTGGGGAGGTAAAAAGAAACATTCTTGCTCAACTAAAACACAAAGCTCACTCGAGGCTGACAGGCGAACGGGACGCTCAAGAGGAAGTACAGCAAGGAGGGAGCGTCGCTACGGAGTTAGCTCTATCCAGGAGATTAATGATTCTGTAGGAGCTGGCAGCAGTGGCCGCAGCCTTAGCACCCGTTCTTTACGACAGCGACTTCGGGACACCGTAGGCTTGTGCCTTCCTCTCCCCACACACCGCCGCTCTCAGTCGGCCAAAGGCCAGGTGTCCTCCAAACGTAAGATCCACCTGACTGAACTGATGCTCGAAACATGCCCGTTCCCACCCGGTTCGGATCTAGCCAACAAGTGGCACCTAATTAAGCAACATACAGCGCCAGTAAGTCCTCATTCCTCAACTGCTCTTTTGGACGCATTTGATTCAACACATCCGTCCCCTGAGGACGAGGAGGAGAGGCTGCGTGAACGGCGAAGACTTAGCATAGAGGAAGGAGTCGATCCCCCTCCAAATGCGCAGATCCATACGCTGGAGGCAACTTCACAAAACTCTTCCCTCTATAAACTAGGACCAAAGATGGCTCCTGGTGTTGGGGAAGGACTTGGGGAAGGGAGAAGCCTGGGAACAGTCTCCTCCATTTCTGGAGGGTTATCTGGGATTGCCGCACAGGTTGCAGTGAGTATGGCAGTGCCATCCCACACTGTTGACTGTGATTCTGAGGAGGACTCGACTACTCTTTGCTTACAGACTCGGAGGCCCAAGCAGAGGCATGCTTCTGGGGACACTCATTGCTCCAGACAGCCAGGGCCTTGGAAGGTGCACACACAGATTGACTATATCCATTGTTTGGTGCCTGACCTACAGGCCATAACTGCACTTCCTTGTTATTGGGGGGTGATGGACCGGTACCAAGCAGAAGCACTGCTGGACGGACGACCCGAGGGCACCTTCCTGTTACGTGACTCCGCACAGGAAGACTACTTATTTTCCGTTAGTTTTCGGCGCTACAATCGTTCGCTGCATGCACGCATTGAACAATGGAATCACAACTTCAGCTTCGATGCGCATGACCCCTGCGTTTTCCACTCTTCCACAGTAACAGGCCTGCTGGAGCACTATAAAGACCCCAGTGCCTGTATGTTCTTTGAGCCCCTGCTCACTGCTCCCTTACACCGGACTTTCCCTTTCAGCCTTCAGCACCTGGCACGAGCTGCCATCTGCAGACACACCACCTACGATGGCATTGGTGCCCTGCCACTGCCTCCAACCATGCAGGACTTCCTGAAGGAGTATCACTACAAACAGAAAGTCCGTGTGCGCTGGCTAGAGAGAGAGCCACCGCTCAAGGTCAAATGAGGTCTGGCTTTGTGCCCGAGAGAGGCTGGAGTGTGGGCAAGAGCTTTGCTGCCAGAGGAGTATGTGGCTCATATTATCCATTATACAGCTGGCTTCAGACACAGCAACAGAGGATGTTATGAACTTGCAGCAGTTTTTTTCGGTTAATACTACACATGGAATGCATACATATGTTTCAGTGCAGTACATTCTGTCAAGCTTATGTGCTGAAGTGTCGAGCATGCTGGGATTGAGATGGTCTTATTCTCTCTGCTCTTTTTCCTATGACCTGATATCCTTTGGATCTCCACTAGCATAGCCGCATGCTCTTGCATTCCATCTTCTAGTGTTTTACACTGTTTCAAGCAGTGTTGTCACATTAACTAGCCTCTTTTGTCAGGCAAAATGGATGACATCTACAGAAGCTTAGTCCGGTGATTAAAATATAAACAAATAATCTTGGAAGTCTTCATACCTGACTCTCTAAAATTGATGTTAAATATCTAGTCACGTAAACTATATGCCTATTTGCTAAGTCATGGCTAATGTATCAGCAATACCTTCGAGATACTTTACAGTGACCTCCTACAAGTGTCAAGTTCCCTGAGGCAGCACTTGTTAAGCCTTGTGTACATGGACAGGATCACAGTTATACACGCACCTCTCAGCACTAAGCATGCTTTATTTTTAAATTCGAGGCAGACAGAAGTGAAAGGCATGAATTAATTGCGGGGTGGAGGGAGCACGGTGCACCATGTGCCATATGATAGAGAGGACAGATTATTTAAAACTAACCCCTCACGTAGTGTCATATGCCAGCATAATCGTTGTTTTAAACAATCTATTTTACTATTTTCTATTTTTATCGGTGACCGTCTAAAATGACGTATGGCACTTTAATTGTTGTTTGTGTACCGCACAATGACTTAGACTCAAGTACATGCATATAAACAGATTATATTGTTTGTCTGTGTGTTTTTTATGGACCTTATTCATAGGATGTCAATTTATCCCCCATATTCTCCGCATGAGTCACCCGAGGTTTATGTTCGTGTCAAGTGTCTCTTACCTTGCCTGTGCATATGGTATGTACTCGAGGCGATATTTTAGCTAACATGGTTATATATGCAACAGCCGAAGTGGACAGACAAAGTCCTCTGTAAAACTTGTATAGATACCTCTAAGGTTGTTTTCACTTTAGATATTGTTGGAGAACAGACAGATGCCATCACTGCGTATATATTTAATGTTTATTGGATTGATGTCCAGTTGTGTTATAAAGTGTGATTGGTTCCACTTGATAATGTTGCACTTTTATTCATTATGAAGCATGCAGCTATGCTTCCCTCATCATAATTGTGTGCACTAGGGGTTAAGATTTCCTGAACACTGTAAAGATATAGTTATAAAACTCTATACTTTTGATCTGCTTGGTCTTACACAAAAATTCAATCCAAGTGAATAAAATCATGCTAATATTTTCAGCATTTTTAAGGTCCAAGCAGATGTCAAACCATAAATAATATTTAAAACTGGTACATTTGCAGTATTTGGATGTTTAATGATCAGTGACCAAAGGTGTGCTGCATCTCCTAGGTTGTTATTGTGAATGAAAAATCTTCCATGTCTTTTGATTTATTTATATTGAGCTCAATGACTTAATTATAGTGTCCAGTTTTCTGGCAGAGTAGCGCCCATTTTGAAGCCATTTATTTGAACCGCAATTAAGTCCGCAATTAAACTCTTTCAGAATACACCTCGGTTGTCACCGAAAGGAAGTCATTTAGTTAATTTTAGAAAAAAAAAATTTCACTCTATTTTTCCGCTCGAATGACCTGAATAAATACGCAAAACAACCATCTTTAAATTTCTTCCGCCCTGCACACTGTATGCTTTGTATACAGGCTCACTTTGTCAACTGTGTAGCGGTACACGTCAGATGATGTCATCTGCTTTCAAGACTTCAGCTTTGAGAATAATATGCCTTTCATTGAATTTACAGACAAAATATGAGCGCTTGGTCACAGCAGGCAGTTTCACAACCTCTCCCCGATCCATACATACGATCCAAACCAGCCTGGTTTTAGTTGCTCTTCCAGGGTTTAGGCTGGGAGACCAGATAGACTAATTGAAGACCAGCTTATGCTGGTTTAAATAGTAAAATTGACAATACAAAAACAATTGACTATGGCATTACAATGTTTTTTTTTAGGATATGGTAGCATGGTATTTTCATGGGATTTGGACATGTACCATTGTAGTGCCATGTTTTTAGAGCATGTACCATGGTTCTTCTATGGTTCTTCTAAGTACGCACTGTAACCTGGTACAACCAAAGTACGTTTTTGTAAAGAACATGCACATAATGCTAATCCAAGGACATTTTTCCCTTACACTCTTGAAAAGGTTCTTTATTGGCAGCCCTGTTAAAAAAAAAAAACAGCATATGCTGGTTAGGTAGGTTATGAAGCATGGATGCTGATTTAAGCTGGTTTTTAACTGGTTATGAGCTGGTTTAAGCTTGTTCTTAGCTGGTCATGTACTAGTCCTAAGCAACTACACTCTTAAAAATAATGGTGCTTTACGATGCCATAGAAGAACCTTATTTTTGTCTAAATGGTTCCATAAAAAAACCTTTAATACACGAAGAACCTTTCTGTTTCACTAAATGTTCTTTGTGGGAAAATAATGTTCTTCAGATTCTAAAAAGGTACGAAAGAGATGGTTATTTAAAGAACCTGTGGAACCAAAAATGGCTCTTCTATGGCATCGCTGTGAAGAACCTTTTAAAGCACCTGTATTTTTAAAAGTGTAGCTCCTGCTCAGGACCAGTTTATGACCAGCTCAAACCAGCATCCATGCTTCAAAACCTACCTAACCAGCAAATGCTGTTTTTTTTCAACAGAGAGCAATGGTTCTACACTCTTAAAAATAAAGGTGCTTCAAAAGGTTCTTCAAGAACCTCCATAGAAGAACCATTTTTGGTTTCACAAAGAACCATTCAGTCAAAGAACCATTTCTTGCTTACATTTTATAATCTGAAGAATCTTATTTGCCACAAAGAACCTTTGGTGAAACAGAAAGGTTCTTCAGATGTTAAAGGTTATTTATGGAACCATTTAGACAAAAAGGTTCTTCTATGGCATCGTGAAGCACCTTTATTTTTAAGAGTGTATGAAGAACCTTGAACATCCATGGAACCTTGCAAATGCACAAAAGGTTCTTTATAGTCTATAGAAAGTATGGTTCTTTTAGAAACTGTTCACTGAATGGTTCTTTGGGGAACCAAAATTGGTTCTTCTATGGCATCACTGCAAAACCACCCTGTTGGAACCTTTATTTGTTAAGAGTGTATAAAAAGCTCAACGATGCTGAAGGCGTTCAGCAGAAATTCGTGATGCTCTTTCCTGTTCCTGGAATGAGTTCAAATGATGCAAGCCGCTGCATTTATGACGGAAAGCTTCATTTTCAAGGGTGTTGGTTTGAGGGCTGTTAAACGCTTAGCGATAGCCTGGTCCTCGCTAAATCCTTTGGATTTTTTTTTAAACACTGAGGCATACTCATGCAATCATTTGGGACTTTGTATGCCACTGCACAGTGAGTGAGTCTCTCCTGGCAGAGTTACACCCTGCCCTGCCTTACAGGCACTAATCACAGGCTAAATTTAATATGCTAGCCTCTAAATTTACCACCTGCTAAAAGGACCACTCTGTGTTTCTTGATGGGTGCTGTGAAAATAGAGAAGAGAGGGACTTTTTGCTCTAATTTTTCCTCTTCCTCCCCGGTCTGACCACATCCTCAGCATCACCCTCTTTCTTGGATATGTAGTGCTGAAAGCAGCAAGCGTGTTGTTTGTCTAGTCTGGACACTAGCTAAAGTTAGCATTAGCAAGAGGCTAACACACACAGTGCTCCATTGAGGAACGTGCGAGGAATGGGAAACCGCAGTCGTTATTTAGTTAATAGTTTAGAGAAAGTATTATGAGGGAAGTGTAACTCCCCAAACTAATCCAACACAGTGTTCTCCAGTAACTCAGGCCTGGTTTATTGCTTTTAAAATAGCGCGAGTAAAATAGCAACAGTGGGACTGCAGAAGTCAACAAAGATTACAGTGAGGAGTCTTGTTTGGAGACTTTTATGAGCTGTGTCTTGTGCTTATGGCCTGGGGATGCTTTGTCCTTGTTTTCATGGTTAACAACTTGATCATTTTGAAAACGCTTCTCTATATAGAGGAGTCTGATGTTCTTTCTGCCCTTTTTCCCTATGGGAAGTTTCTTTATGTCAGCCACTGTAGCACATACTGACCACATGACCATGTCAAATACACCCTGCTTGCAAACTAGCCAGTGACAAAAAACCGCTTGATTCATGCATGCATACTCATGTACCCATAAATGTTAAATGTTGAGATGTACCAGTGAATTATTGAGTGGACTTTATGCTACAGATTGTGGCAGGGCAGCAATTGATCTTGAACTTACTAATCCTTCTGTTTAGATCATAACTCTTTTAGCTCTACTTTAGTGCCAACGTGTTAAGCTCTGGGGCCTCATTTATGAAACGTTTGTGTAATAGAAATCTGGTAATAGCTGAGTAGTGAAAATGAGAATGCTGGAAAAACAATATGGCCATTTATTTATTCATTTAGTCACTTAAAAGTCTTCAGAAAATGAAGTCGGCAAATGTGCTTTTTGCTTGGTTTACATGCAGAAACACTGCCGTGACCATTTTAGCTTTCGTAAATCCCAATTTGTCCCTACGCAGGATCAAATCCATGGACTTTAGGATTAAATCTGAATTTACATGGGTTTTATAAATGAGGCCTCTGATCTTTTCGACTTTGGTGCCAAAATGTGTTGCGAAAGGAGTTGGATAATAGTTTTATGCAAGCAGAGTAGCATTTAACGAATTGTTATTTTTACATAAATTGTATCTCTAATACACATTAAGTGTGATGTAACCATGGTTGCAATCTTATGTCACTTTAATGCTATACGTGCACGCTTGTAGCAGTATGTATGTGGGCGCTGTGGTGACAGGGCTTGACGATGATGGGGGCTAATGGTTGTCATTCTGCCTCCTCGACCGCCTTATACAGTCGTGGCCAAAAGTTTTGAGAATTACATAAATATTGGAAATTGGAAAAGTTTCTGCTTAAGTTTTTATAATAGCAATTTGCATATACTCCAGAATGTTATGAAGAGTGATCAGATGAATTGCATAGTCCTTCTTTGCAATTAAAATTAACTTAATCCCGAAAAAAACTTTCCACTGCATTAAGAAGGCTTCAGGGCGTCCAAGAAAGTCCAGCAAGCGCCAGGATGGTCTCCTAAAGAGGATTCAGCTGCGGGATCGGAGTGCCACCAGTGCAGAGCTTGCTCAGGAATGGCAGCAGGCAGGTGTGAGCGCATCTGCACGCACAGTGAAGCCAAGACTTTTAGAAGATGGCCTGGTGTCAAGAAGGGCAGCAAAGAAGCCACTTCTCTCCAAAAAAAAAAAAACATCAGGGACAGATTGGTCTTCTGCAAAAAGTATGGCATGGACTGCTGAGGATTGGGGCAAAGTCATATTCTCCGATGAAGCCTCTTTCCGATTGTTTAAGGCATCTGGAAAAAGTCTTGTCCGGAGAAGAAAAGGTGAGCGCTACCATCAGTCCTGTGTCATGCCAACAGTAAAGCATCCTGAGACCATTCATGTGTGGGTTTGCTTCTCATCCAAGGGAGTGGGCTCACTCACAATTTTGCCCAAAAACACAGCCATGAATAAAGAATGGTACCAAAACACCCTCCAACAGCAACTTCTTCCAACAATCCAACAACAGTTTGGTGAAGAACAATGCATTTTCCAGCACGATGGAGCACCGTGCCATAAGGCAAAAGTGATAACCAAGTGGCTCGGGGACCAAAACGTTGACATTTTGGGTCCATGGCCTGGAAACTCCCCAGATCTTAAAACTTGTGGTCAATCCTCAAGAGGTGGGTGGACAAACAAAAACCCACTAATTCTGACAAACTCCAAGAAGTGATTATGAAAGAATGGGTTGCTATCAGTCAGGATTTGGCCCAGAAGTTGATTGAGAGCATGCCCAGTCGAATTGCAGAGGTCCTGAAAAAGAAGGGCCAACACTGCAAATACTGACTCTTTGCATAAATGTCATGTAATTATCGATAAGCCTTTGAAACGTATGAAGTGCTTGTAATTATATTTCAGTACATCACAGAAACAACTGAAACAAAGATCTAAAAGCAGTTTAGCAGCAAACTTTGTGAAAACTAATATTTGTGTCATTCTCAAAACTTTTGGCCACGACTGTACATTCTGACCAATCACAACAGCCTTCTCAGCTGCCACAGACTAACCGATCTCTAATCACACAGTATCACCAAATGTTGTTCTCTGTTCCCTTCAGTTCTTCTCATTTGAACTAATATCTGGATGGAAAAGGTGTATTTAGAAAACAAAGATGTTCGCATTTTAGTTTTTGTGTTTCGTTTGTCCTCTGAATCTTTTCTTTGACTCTTGTTGTTTTATTCTTTGCATAACCTGTTCATTGTTACAGCCAATGCACTTGTAGATGTCACTCTTGGTGCTTTGTGAATGCTTCATTGTCTTAATATTATTAATAAAATATTGAGTGTATTCCATGCAGTAAATAGATATGATCACAAATTGGTTTCTTTCATCTGGTCATTATTTTGGGTTCATACTTCATATTTGTTACTTTGTGACATTCTTTTACCCTAAAGGTATAGTTCACCCAAATTTTTTTTTTTTTTATGATTTACTCACCCTCTTAAGCCATCTTAGGTGTATATGACTTTCTTCTTTTAGACAAAACAGTAAGACCAACAATTATTCACACACCAGATATAATTTTTGATATTTTTTACTAGTGGATGCAGGACACTATAGTATATTTATGTAATCGAGGATCGCAAAATAAAGTAAACTGACATTTTACCCAAAAATTATTGATAAAGTGAACTACCAGTAAAATTGATTAAAAAATCCCTGCTGAAAAAAACATAGCTGGTGAGCAGGCTGGTTTTAGATGGGTTTTGGCCACATTCGTAGCCTGGTCAGACTGGGAGACCAGCTAAAACCAGCTACTTCCAGCCTAAACCAGCTAAGGCCTAGGATGGTTCAGCAGGGATTTGGGACCAAAAATTATTCAGACACTGTGATCTGACTGTGTTTTACTTTAATTGCTAATGCAACCTTTTTACACCCCCTGAACAAAATTAAGCATTGCTAGGTAATTGGACAACAAAAGATTAATAGTTGTGTAGATATTGTCATACTAACAGTTCCAAACCATTCCTAATCCATTACATACCTTTGTATCTAAGTTTTCTGACATTATCAAGATTAATTAGATAGTTCTGACACAGTTTAACTCTGAGTTTTTGTCATATTTTATTACCATTTTCTAAACTATAGCGAATAAACTGTGATAATGTAAGAGATGTTGAAGGTGTCTTTTGGCTACTTACACACTGCAGCTAAATTCGGTTGTCAGTTCACCTTTTACTCCTTGAGCGTGTTCTGTACACATAATTCACTAAAATACAGGAGTTACAACTGCATTTACTCCCGAAAAATTCAGGTAGTGACAACCGCATTTAGAGAAATTCTATGCAGTGTGTACGGAACTGAACTGAACAACTAGCCTAGTTGTTAATGACGTATTTAAACACACATCAGTAATGTGTCTTCGTCTCAGGGGCGTAGCATCTGGGTATGCAGGTGCATATGGGCCCAGGCAGATTGGGGACCGTGAGTCGAGGGGGAACTTTTAGGGAACAAATAGAGTCCTGCACGGGCCCGAGACGCTTTTGTCTCAAGATGCACACCAGTAATGTTTTTTTCGAAGCATGTTTATAAAAATTACTTAAATGTTCTAATTGAACTATGGCCTAATCCTGGCTTAGTCTAAGCCCTGTCTGTGAAACCGGGCCTTGATGTATTTCACAATATTAATTTAAACATTTAAATTAATCACATCCAATCGTTTGAGCGGAGAGTGGAAGCTAAAGCAAGCTTTGCAGAACGTGGAAGCCCCAGCGCGATCACTTGCATTTTTTTCTTAATAACAGTGGAAACCTAAAATACGCCATCATTTTTGCTCATAAAAGTAAGAGTAATACATCATTCGGAATGGCAAAAGGTCTTTTATTTGTGTGCACTCACAATATCAACAAAGTGTTACGCTTTGGTAAAATAGCTAAAGACATGCGCTTTCTGCCTTCTCCGTCTTGAGGAGGAGCGCTTCACAAAAATGATCCAAAACTCAGTGAATATTTACCTTACAGACATGAGAAATATATCTATAGAATGCTTTAAAATACTACTTTAAAACAAAAGAATTTGTGTAAAAAAATCATGTTATATTGCGTAAAGTTATTGTGAAAATTCTGCGTGCTCCGCACAAAAAAAAAAAAGTCATTCAAAGTGGCATTCAACCTGTCTTTACATTTAACAAGAAAAACAGCAATAAAAACGTAGGCTTCAACTCAGTTATCTGGCTGGTTTATGAGAAAAATAAAACAATGTTGGCAAAGTTATATGGGCTTGTTGGCTTTTGTGAGGTAGGCCTAGGATAAATGTTACTTATAATGATTTATTCACAAGATGTTTTGTTAACTTTTTTTTTTAACTCTGATTGATCGTCATTGAGACATCGTGTTTATTTATTTTTTTTAACATGCGTTCAAATATTTGTTTATTTCGTGCTGCAAATATTAAAAGGGAAAAGATCATTGATTTACATGCCGCTTGATCTGAGGCGAATATAGTTATCTCACTACAAATTAAAGAGCATTTAAAAACACATTTATTGTTTGTATTTTATCATAAAATTTATGTAATTTATAGGCTGTGACTTGCGTGCTACAAATTATGAATGGACTTGAAAACATTAAATATAATTACAAAGCATTTATACTGTAAATACAACAGCTTGTGAATACTCACGTAACATTATGTACTTAAGAACCAACCGAGTTGGAGCCCATAATGATTGGGGGGCCCGTACAAATTTTTTTGCATATGGGCCCGGGGCTGACTTGCTACGCCACTGCTTCGTCTGTATGTGAGATGCAAGAAAATAACGAAAGAAGTCTTAACCTTAGCTCATTTGGACACGGGGCTAGTTACGAGCCCTACAGTGAAGTGTCAGTGTCGCCAGATCATCAGAGAAAAAACAACAACAAACAAGGACAAGCAAAAAACAGTAAAACACCCAAATGCCTTATGTTTTATAACACCAGAAAAATAATATTTCTCATATCCGCCACAGCCCACATTATTAACTCCATAAAGTGGCTAGCTTTATGAGCTAAGACCAAACAACATTACTAAAAGCGCTTGTAAATACGAGGACATGGCAACACTGCAAGAGCACTCTCTAAAGCAGCCTCCCGAACAGAAACGAAACACAGCACATCTATAAGCGGTAGCTTAGTTAAAATAAGTGTCTTTATCCACAAAAATGGCAGATATACCAAACGGCTAAATTCTTATTCACTCGCCCAAGTTGGCAAAATGTTTCTATGGTTACAAATGTAGGAGTGACTGATGTTTCGCACACACATGGAACAATAATTTACAGGACTCGCTCCCGCATTTAACTGCCCTGGCTCTTCCCAGCTTTATGATGGCAGTGAATGGCAGAAAAAGGGCATCCATCATCATAAAAAAGTGTTCCACAAAGCTCCAGGGGGTTAATAAAGCCCTTCTGAGTGAATCCATGGTTTGTATAAAAAAAATCCATATTTAAAACTTTATAGACCATAATCTTATGTTTCCTCTAACTGTTGTACACACATTCACAAGAGTGGCATTCCAGCAGGTTAGGACGTAGACATAGCATAAGCTCCGCTGAGAAATGACGAACGTGAAAGCACAGAGGAGAGAGCAAAACAAAACACAGGTCATGAATTAGAAGTACAAAATAAGGATTTGTCTGAGGATTTCAGTATAAGCCTAAAGAGAGCTTACTCTACACTTTACAGTTTATAAAGGTTTAAATATGGATATTTTTCTTAAACAAATGCATCAGTTTGCTTCAGAAGGCCTTTATTAACCTTCAAGAGCCTTTTTATGATGGATGGATGCACTTTATTAGACTACAAAATCTCAACAGCCATTCACTGCCATTACAAAGCTGGGAAGAGCCAGGACATTTGTATTATAACTCCAATTGTATTCGTCTGAAAGAAGAAAGTTATATACACATGGGATGGATTGAGGGTGATTAAATCATGGGGTAGTTTTCATTTTTGAGTGAACTATTCCTCAAGTCAACATTGACCCTAATGTATGTTCTTGAACTTTCAGTGTGCAGTTCATCAGTGCATGTCTATGCAAAAAAAAAAAAACACAATTGTTACTCTAATTCTAAAAAAACAATTCTCTATATTAATGACATAACCAGGCCTTCTTGGTTTTTCAACTATTCATCTTTAACCAACATTTTACTATCCAATCCTACTGGATAAAATCACTTTTTTGTTGTTTTGTTCACATTTTGGAAGTAAAATGGGATGCAAAGGTAGCACAAATCATCTAACCTTATTCCATCATAACAGAAATTCACATGAGCTGGACTGAGTTTGGCCTGGAGGTCAGCGGTATTATTTGTCCTTTTGAAATGAAATATAAATAGCATCCAGGTTATCAGTTACACATTACCCACCCAAAGCTTCTGAATAATTGAACGTATCCTTTGGAGAAGAGGGTTGTGCAGAAAAACATCAGGCATTTATGTTTACTTTATTGAAAATGGCACGATTCAGTGCTTAAACACTGCCGGACCATCAATGAAAACTGATCTCTGAAAACAACACTTTCTCAATTTCTGCTCTTTATAGCACGCTGCGCGCACAGATCGAGTTCTATCCGGCGGACTTATTTAATTCTCATTTTTTCCTCTGGTGAATGTGATATGGTCAATGGGGGTGAATGAAAACCCGTCCTAGTTACAGGCCTCTCATTCCTGACTCCGCTCATGCTTTCCATAGGCAGCATACCTCTCGGTCGAAACACGTGTGTGAGCTTTTCTCATGCCTCATATCGCCGCACATCATCCATAAGCAGTGCAGAATGAGAGAGGGAGAAAAAGCTGCTGTCTCTTTTTGCGCTGGACGGCCTCCAAGTCTGTAGCGGCAAAGTGAACGGTGACCTTTCTCTCACCTCTCCCTGCCTAAATACACATGCACAGGCTCCCATCCATATTTCATACCAGAAATACATCCCCAGACAGTATTTCACACCCAGTGTGGAAGGCAGCCGTCAAGTCCAGGAGGAGAGGGCAGAGCCTAAATCAGCTTTGTGCGCGCCAACCTGGCCGCCAGTGCCAAGAAAAACAGCCATCACTATCGTACTGTCATCTGGAGGAACAAGCCTCGCTGTTCTGTTCGCCTACAGCGGATTAGCGACAAGCTCGTGAAAATATGACGACTCTGCCATGTACTGGCGAGATTAAACTGCTTGAAATGGGAGGTGTGCTTAAGTCCTTTTGGCACGGTTTTAGTCCACACTTAACATGTCATATGCACAACTGCCGCAGTCAACTCTGTGTGGAAAAACATGACCACATATATAGAGTATACAGTGTACAATTATTCATTAACACGCTCTCGTCATATGTAATAAGTAAAGTGATTACACCAGCTGCGATGTCTCAACAGTATAGTCATGGAGTGAATTATAAGGGGGAAGTGAAAACAAAGGCTGGTGGTCTTAAAAGTATGTTTTTTTTTCAGTAACACTGAAAGTTATGAACTCGAAATTCTGACTTTTTTCTCAGAATTGCGTGATATAAAAATAATTGTGAGGTATAAAGTCAAAATTGTGAGATATAAACTTGAAATTCTGACTTTTTTCTCAGAAATGCATTACATGAACTTGCAATTGAGTTATAAAGTCAGAATTGCGAGATAAATTGACTGTCAGAATTGCGAGATATGAACTTGAAATTCTGACTTTTTCTCAGAATTTCCTGATATAAACTCACAATTGCGATTTCTAAAGTCAGAATTGCAAGATATAAACTTGAAATTCTAATTTTTCTCAGAGTTGCATAATATAAACTCACAATTGCAAGTTATAATGTCAAAATTGCAAGATATAAACTCAAAATTCTGACTTTTTTCTAAGAATTGCGTAATATAAACATAATTGTGAGTAATAAAGTCAGAATTGCGAGTTATAAAGTTAAAATTCGGACTTTTTTTCTCAGAATTATGTGATATAAACTCAATTGTGAGTTATAATGTCAGAATTGCAAGAAATGAACTAAAAATTCTGACTTTTTTCTAAGAATTGCGTGATATAAACAATTACGAATTATAAAGTCAGAACTTCGTGATTTAAACACAATTGTGAATTATAAAAGTCAGAATTGCGAGATATAAACTCAAAATTCTGACTTTTTTTCTCGGAATTGCATAATATAAACACAATTGCGAATTATAAAGTCAGAATTGTGAGATATAAACTTAAAATTCTGACTTTTTTCTCAGAATTGCATGATATAAACTCAACTGCAATTTATAAAGTCAGAATTGCGAGATATAAACTCAAAATTTTGACTTTTTTCTAAGAATTGCGTAATATAAACACAATTGTGAGTAATAAAGTCAGAATATAAACTCGATATTCAGATTTTTCTCAGAATTGCCTGATATAAACTCACAATTGTAATTTATAGAGTCAGAATTGCAAGATATAAACTCGATATTCAGATTTTTCTCAGAATTGCATAATATAAACTTGTAATTGCGGGTTATAAAGACAGAATTGCAAGATATGAACTCAAAATTCTGACATTTTTCTCGGAATTGCATAATATAAACAATTGTGAGTTATAAAGATATTAAGCCCAAATTTGGACTTTTTTTCTCAGAATTGCGTGATATAAACTCGCAATTGAGTTAAAAAGTCAGAATTGCGAGATATGAACTTAAAAGTCTGACTTTTTCTCAGAATTGCGAGATATAAACTCAAAATTCTGACTTCATTCTCGGTATTGTGTGATGTAACTCATAATTGCGAGTTATAAAGTCAAAATTGCGAGATATAAACTCGAAATTCTGACTTTTTCAGATTTGCTTGGTATAATCTTGCAATTGCGAGTTATAAAGTCAGAATTGTAAGATATAAACTTAAAATTCTGACTTTTTTTCTAAGAATTGCATCATATAAACACAATTGTGAGTTAGAAAGTCAGAATTGCAAGACATAAACTTGAAATTCAGACTTTTTTCTAAGAATTGCATAATATAAACACAATTGCGAATTATAAAGTCAGAATTGTAAGATATAAACTTAAAATTCTGACTTTTTTTCTAAGAATTGCATCATATAAACACAATTGTGAGTTAGAAAGTCAGAATTGCAAGACATAAACTTGAAATTCAGATTTTTTTCTAAGAATTGCATAATATAAACACAATTGCGAATTATAAAGTCAGAATTGTGAGATATAAACTTAAAATTCTGACTTTTTTTCTAAGAATTGCATCATATAAACACAATTGTGAGTTAGAAAGTCAGAATTGCAAGACATAAACTTGAAATTCAGATTTTTTTCTAAGAATTGCATAATATAAACACAATTGCGAATTATAAAGTCAGAATTGTGAGATATAAACTTAAAATTCTGACTTTTTTCTCAGAATTGCATGATATAAACTCAACTGCAATTTATAAAGTCAGAATTGTGAGATATAAACTTAAATTTCTGACTTTTTTCTAAGAATTGTGTAATATAAACACAATTGCGAATTATAAAGTCAGAATTGTGAGATATAAACTTAAAATTCTGACTTTTTTCTAAGAATTGTGTAATAAACACAATTGCGAATTATAAAGTCAGAATTGTGAGATATAAACTTGAAATTTTGACTTTTTTCTCAGAATTGCATAATATAAACACAATTGGGAATTATAAAGTCAGAAAAAACTTGCATATTGTGAGTTAAGCCAGGCTCACACTGTTCGATTTTGGCCATGATTTGGCAGTCTGAGACAAATTTCACAAATCCTAAAAGATTCCTCTGAT
Source organism: Garra rufa (assembly GCF_049309525.1). NCBI lineage: Eukaryota > Metazoa > Chordata > Actinopteri > Cypriniformes > Cyprinidae > Garra > Garra rufa. The sequence goes on along the minus strand of NC_133362.1, from coordinate 37,106,880 downwards.
CCAATTCGTTAGTTTGACATGTTTACTAACAGCTGATTAATGACCATTGCAATCAAATTTGACCTCAGATGAAATTCTGGCAGTGTCAGAAGATTTGGCACACAGTCCTGCAGTATGACTTTTCAAATTGTCTTTGTTTTGACAAGCCATCATCAGAATTAATGCTAGAGATTTCTTCTAACCACCATAAAATTATGGAATTCCTATATGTAGTTGCCTTTGTTATAATAAATAACGGTCGCACCGCTGCTTTTATGTGGGTGTGTAGTTAAATACACCAGTACTGCCGGCGTTCATAGACTTCTCATTATAGCAACATGTCAGCCTCATTTGCAATGCAACTCACAGTCACTGAACGTGTATGGGTTTGATAATGCAAAACTCCAGACAAGTTTACTTTCTTGTACCATTTTTTAATGCGTCTACAAACTCAAAATATAAACAATTGCAGGTTTATATCTCACAATTCTGGGGAAAAAAGTCAGAATTGTGATATAAAAAGTTGCAATTGCCTTATTTTTTATTCAGTACTAATAAACACTCAATATCCTAGTAATATGCATGCTAATACGCAACTAGTTAATAGTGAGAAATGGTCTCTGAACTGCAGTGTTACTGTAAAATGGCTTGCGGGCAGTATTTCACATTGTCTTTAACCTTTAGTTGACTTCATTGCCTTTGGCAGAACCTTCTGCATCTGTTGCATTTCAGTACTATCAATACCTGCTTCTTTTCCAATCCTGTATTTCATCTTTTTCCAATTTTTCAACCTTTTGTCATTTTGCACTTTTACCTGGCAAGTGAATGATACGATCTACCATCTCTTGTTCCATTATCTCATTCTGCCATAATTCATACTGGATATGTCCTACCAAGGGTCTGTGTTTAATTTAGCTCAAGTTGAAATCACGCTAAAGTTTCCCCAAGCTGAATGTAATGTAAAAAAAAAAAAAAAAAACGCTGACCTTATCATCAAGATCAGCATATGCTTTGGATCATCAAAATGTCCTTCCCTATGCATTATTTATTTAAATTTTTTTAATAGTTTTCTCTCTCTGTCCTTTTTCACCACTATAGTGGTGTCCACCTTCTCACTGTACTGCATCATTGTTGTTTGGCTGGCCTTACTGTAAACCCAAAGATTGGGGGCTCTGGTCTCTCTCTCTTTCTCTTGCTTGCCTGCAAGGCCCAGCTCTGGAAAGTTTTTCTCAGTCTTAATCCTGGCATAGTTATTCCACACTATGTACGTGTTTATGAAGTCCTGACAAAATCCTTCCTTTTCAGCCTCTCCCTCTCTCCTTCACTTCCCCTCTTTCTCCCTCTGGAGTTCCACTCGCAGAGATTTAATTTCAGCTCTCCTGTCTAAAGAGAAAGATTCTAGTACTTTGAAAGGACAGAAACTGGGCTGTTTTGAAACTATTGTTTTTGCTGACTGTATGTTTTGAAGTTTAAAGAATTGCTGGGGGTTAAATACTAGTTATAAACCCATGACAATATGCATGATCAAAACATTATTTGTTTGGTTTTGTGTCCATATTTGATAGCTTTGTGGTCATCGATACACTATTGTCATCTTAAGAAAGTTGACAACATTCACTTTTAGCATATATATGCCTTCAAAATCTACAGTCTTTCTTTTCTGGGAAACTGAATCAAAATATGTATGACTCATCTTGCTGTCACGTATCTGGTCTTCCCTGTCATCATGAACTCTTGCACCACACTTCATGGACTACAATCCCCATAAGCCACTGCACACATCTGTTCCTCATTTCCCACTGAACTGATTGCTGCATACACCTGTTTATCATTTACCCACATGCATTTAAGCCACTCACACACACAGCCACCTTGCGAAGTCTAATTGTTCCCATGGTCATTATTCTAAGCGTGTTTCTCTGTATTGGATTACCTGTGTATGACTCTGGACTGTGTACCCCGTTATTGATTCCTGCTGCCTGCCATTTGCGACCACTGCTGGATTATTGAACTGTTTCCCGGATTACCTACGTTGTTCCTGTTTTCTGGCGTTTACTACTACCTGTTGACTATTCTAATAAAGCCTTGCAAATGGATCCGCACGTCTCTGACTCCTCCTTGTGACACTTGCACTCGTGGGTGTGTCTAGACTATTTGCCAATCAGATCAAATACTTGTTAGTCACTGTGATGTAAACACAAAGCCTACTGGGTTTCTAAACAGTTCTTCAGTATTGTCTGCCACAATTTCCAGTTGGACATCGGATGCAAAATTCACTTTTACATGGTGTTTGCATATAACATGGTCTTAGCAGTGTGTGGACGCAACCACCCTACACTCTAATAAAATGTTGGGGTAAAAACAACCCAACTTGGGTTATTTGGCAACCCAGTACTGGGTAAATATTGGATGGAACACATACTGGTTTATTTTGACTCAGCTGGTTGGGTTAAATGTTTTTACCCAACATGCTGGGTTGTTTTATTTAAGTCAACTGTTGTTTGATTATATTGCTGACTTAAAATGGGCTGGAAATTAAAAATCACATTCAGAATTATAGAGGCAACAGCAATAATCAAAAGATAAGCATATATCATTAAGCAAAAACACCTATAGACAAAAATACAAGACAAATTGAATTTATTTGGGGGAATACTGCATAGTTTTCAATACTACATACATTTAAACTTGTTTATCAAGTATTTTAGAAATAAGAAAATGTAACTTTTAATGCAGCATTTTAATTTAAGTGTATTCAACCATTTTCTGTAATCATTTTTCATTGAAACGGTGCTAATTCTTGAGCCAGTGTTGAGCCGGAACTATGAACCTCAGAGCGCCGCCTCGCTTTTTACTCATAGCTAAAAAAATGCAGTGACTGACTCCATAACCTGCCCATAAACAAATAGTACTGAGATTAGAGAACATATTTGAACATCAAAATAACATCAGCTGGTTGTATGCTGTATGCCATTTTCTCCACACTCAAGCTTGAACATAAGAGACTTCATTTTCTCCTGACATGAGAGCAGTGGGATAGTTTTGTGTTTGAAGGTCACGCGCCACTGAAAATGTGCCACAAAAAATGAAAGAGAGGGCTGGGGAGAGCAGTAGCTCATTAGCATTTAAAGAAACATGAACCAAAACGGGTCGCTGTGAACAGAGCTGTTTTTTTGTGCTGGAAGCTAGCTGATTAGGCAGGGAAGCCCTTGAATATTATGAACCAAAAAAAAAGAAAATATGATCTAGACTACATCACAAATCTCTTAGAGATGTGTCACCACTTGATGTCCAAAAATCTGGATCCTGAAGCAAAACCATTTGAGAGCAGCTGACATTTACGTGCATTTTTCCATAAATGAGTCATAATTGAACTCAAGACTACAATTTTTTGTTTTTTGATAAACTGACTTCAGAAGAAGCTGTGGTGTGCCACGTGCCAGAGCTGTGAAATATATTTTGAGGAAAGAATTGCATAATATAAACTCGCAATTGCAATTCTAACTTTTTTTCTCAGAATTGTGTGATATAATCTCGCAATTGCGAGTTAAGTCAGAATTGCAAGATAAAACTCACAACTTTTGTCTCTGAATTGCGAGATATAAAATTGTAATTGCGAGTTCTAAAGTCAGAATTGCAAGATAACTCAAAATTGTGTAAAGTCAAAATTGCAAGATAACTCAAAATTGTGTAAAGTCAGAATTGCAAGATATAAACCTGTTAATGTAAAATCATACCAACTTGTGGAAAATGGGCACCCAATGTTCCCTCTAATATGAAATAAAGTACAGAAAACTGTGTTGAATCAAACTCTGTAAGTGCAAATTCATTTGGCTAACTGGAAGCTAGCTGATTAGGCAGTTACAACATGGGAAGTCCTTGAAGATTCTGAAGCATAAGAAGAAAATATGATCTAGACTACATCACAAATGTCCTAGAGGTGTGTCACCACTTGACGTCCAATGTAAAATCTAGATCCTGAAGCAAAACCATTTGAGAGCAGCTGACATCTAAGTGCATTTTTCCATAAATGAGTCATAATTAACCTCAAGACTTGGTTTTTGATAAATTGACTTCATGAGAAGCTGTGGTGTGCCATGTGACAGAGCTGTGAAATATATTTTGAGGAAAGGTTTGAGAAGATTAGTAGGCTCTCTGCTGAACGTGTTCATGCAATACAGTTTAGTTGCCCTTGTGGCGAAAATATGTATGGAGATGGATTTTTGTAAACCTTAAAATGGAAACGTGTGGTTTCTGAGATGAAGCTCTCATGGCCACAGTTTAGACCACTGTTAACTATGTTTTGGAGATGACTTTGCCTTGCCTTGGCAAGAGATGCTTTCACTCTCATTAGAGTTTCAGACCCAGATACTGAGAATCCATTGTGCCAAGTAACAGTGTTTAGAAAGCTAATTTTGATCGAACGTTACAGCTCTGGCCACAGCTGAAATGATGTGATTCATGAAACCCCCGGCAGGTCATTTTACTGCTTTCATTAACATGTGAAATCACACTGTAAATCAGAAGGTTTTATGAAAATTTATGTTTGTTTAGCATTTCATTCCCCATTGGCTGCATGTCATAATAACTGAAATCATGTGGAACAGCTCCACCAGCCGCAGTGGATTGGATGCAAGATTAAACCTCAAGGACTTCTGGACTGTCTCATTTTTTAAAAGGCACACTTGAGCAATGAGGGTAAGAGCTCTTTCACACTAGAGCTTTTTGTAACCAAGACTGTTTGATGCCAGAGCTCGCTTCATTTAGTTGGTGTCAAAGCATTTTTCCAAACTCTGATATTCACCAGCGAAACTTGAGTCTGTTTAAAAAGGATTGAGGTCATGTAAATTTTGATATGAATTGCAAGTATGAAAGCAATTGTCCTGAACTGACCCCCTATAAATTCATAAATATAAAATCTTTCAGGAATCAAGCCACGTGACAATTTTATAACATGAACCAGCTGACAATCTAATTTCCTTGCCATAGAAAGGGTTAAGAGCGACTCGACCCTTGGTGTGTTCAAGTTATGTCGGATAGAATCCAACTCCAGAACGCCCACAAATATCTCTCCATGGTTCAGAAAAGTATGACACTCATCATAGGCAAGAAATCCAATTATATGTGCATTATATAAATTACAGACCCTTGAAGTATTAATTATGACTTCGCAACTCATAAATCCAGCTTTCCAGGAAGACTTGAATGTGCCACTTTACACATTCATCGCATCCACTGCAAACAGTTACCATGATAGTACTTGACCTGAAAGAGAAAACCGTCTACAGTAATGCCTGCTATAGCACCCCTTGTGGCCATGCTTTGAATGCAAGGTACATGTGTGCTGCATTATGAATTGTGGTCTGACGCATTTCTAAACACAACGACGCACAAAATCAAAATTAGCTAGAAGCGTTTTTGTTCACAGTGTTGCCTTGGGTATGTTTTGACCTCGGTCTATCTCTCTATGCTGTCTTGATTGGCCTGTCAGTGAGATTGTAGCTCTAAAGAAGGAGGGAGTCTTCTGTGGTTTTCTCTCCCTCTGCTCTTTCCCAGAAAGATGAATCAGAGAGTGGTGACCGCTGAGTGGCCCAGGTTCCTTTCATCCTGCTCTTAAATCTCCCAGTGCGCTGAAGGGGGTCCAGGACTGCACCATCTCAGCCCCCCCGGAGGGGGGATAAAGCTGTTTAGAGAGTCCTGGTTCTGGATTTAAACACTACAGATTAAATTAGACTCTGCGCTGTGATCATAACAGCACATTTATTCACAAGCTTAATGAAATGTTTTGTTTTCTTCTTCATGTCTGTTTTAAAAAGATGGGAAAAAAATTTAATTACTTTCATCAGTTTTGGAGCTGTGGTCTAGCGGCTTCTCCAACATATTGCATTGTGGCTCTTCTTTTTTTTTTTTTGCAGCATAATAGTGGAAATAGTTGATAGTGGACAACAAACTGATTTCTATCATGAATCATGACAACTCTCGGAAGATTTTAGCATGGTCATGGATACGACAAAGTTAATGTATTTGGTCTTGGCGGAATAAATGTGCTATGCTGCTGAATTGCTGCTGCTATTGGTTATTGCTGTTGTTGTTGTAGATTATTACTGCTGCAAAGCAAGTATAGGAACTTTCTACAGCCAGTACATACACAGATACAGTGCTGTGAGTATTTAAGACATGCTGCTGCTGCATATATAATAACCCATAGCAGATCTATACAGGTGGAGCTGGGGAGGTGGAGGGTCTCAAAGGAACTCTGAAAGCATACTGCGAAAAGCTCTAGTGAATGCTGGTATGAGATCTTGCGATATTCCGATGTGTCCCGCGAGATCTGACTGGTCTCGCGAGAACGTGACGATATGGCAAAACATTTTGCAGTGTTTATATTAGAGCTGCATGACTAATTGTTAAAATATCACTATCTCTATTCAAACACCCATGCGATCTTATTCATGAATGACAAGGATTCAGCGATGTCTACTACAACTGTTTCACGCGCTCCACTGACGCTTACGATGTGAAAGTTATTGAAGACATTCAAATCTGCATTATTACTGCTGCCGTTTCAGAAAGCAACAGTCTTTTTAATCACATAATCATCATTATTTCTTTGTTACAGACATTGAAATAACATAAGTACTGGGATAAAAGCTTATAGTTTGGGTATGAACACTTATTGTCTACAGTAGCGATCAAAACGAAAGTATCTTCTAACACGTCTGTAGTGTAACGCTTATCCTCTTCCGCCAGAAGGTGGCGACAACTGCACGTTTAAAAAAAATATTTGTCATTGAATTATATATTCAAGAGATTCCAATAGTGAAACAAGTCTTTATTAATTGAGTCACTGGCTCCTTCATTTTTTTTTATTTTGTTAAAATTTAGACTTAAGCAATGAACATTCTGTCAGAACCACTAGTAAATTATGTCATTTTGTTTAGATTTCTAATCCCTTTTTTTTTCAGAATCGTGATCTCCAGTTTTTAAAAAGAAAATTGTTTTTCAGTTTATCCAGAATCATGCAGCATTAGTTTACATGTTTATTACTGCATATAATTCATTAAAATAGAAGATTCATTTCATAAAGTACAAGTTCATATCAAAATGCACCTACATTTTTTGTTGAATAAAATACAATTTTCCCCTTTATATTTCATCATTGAGGATTTCTTTAAAAAAGTAAAAAAATCTTGTCTCGTCTCGTTCTCGTGAACCCAATCTCGTGTCTCATGAGATAAGTGTCTCGTCACACACCTACTAACCAGCCATTTAAATGTCGGCTGCGTACGCGAAATTAAGCTTGTGCCAAGTAGTGTAACACTGTGAATATCGTCATTTTGCATTAACGACCCATCAGCCTGTGCCATCTTAAGTTTTATGACAGAACTTGCCATTAAACTAGTCTATACTTGGGCATTACTTTCTAAATATTCTGAAGGTGGGCCACAGTAAGCAATTCTTGGGCCTGGTAAAAAAATCTTCATTACCAATTGGTTGAAATTGCAATTACTTTTAAGGGATTCACTTAAGCTAGGGCCCAGGACAAAAGGTCCAGTTTTCCCTCTTACCAGTGGTAGCCCTGTTCTAAATTGATATGAGGAACAGAAAGAAAATAAAAAAAATATTCTCCACAGAACATCTTCTCCTGTCGAACCTCTTAAAATCTGATTTAAGATGTGTTCAGATTCAAAAAACGGTGATTCAGTGTGTCATGGCAGGTTTGTGGTCATTAATACCAAAATGTAATCTTTGTAATGCAAAAGTAGTGTCCTCTTTCATGATACTTTTATGGCTACAAAAGCTTTTTCACAATTTAAGGGATTAGTTCACTTCCAAAAATCTAAATTTCCTGATCATTTACTTACCCCTATGTCATCCAAGATGTTCATGACCTTCTTTCTTTAGTCGAAAAAAAAATTAAGGTTTTTGAGGAAAACATTCCAGGATTTTTCTCCATATAGTGGAATTCAATGGGGATCAACTGGTTAAAGGTCCAAATTGCAGTTTCAGTGCAGCATCAAAGGGCTCTACATGATCCCACCCAAGGAAGATGAGCATTTGTGGTTAAAAAGTATATAAATTAATTTTTTTTTTCTTCACTAGATAAACCCTTATTTCATGCCAGGGATCGTGTGGAGGCCTTTGAAGCTGCATTGGAACGGCAATTTGGACCTTCAACCCGTTGACTCTTAACTATATCGAGAATAATCCTATAATGTTTGTCTCAAAAACTTTCATTTCTTTTCAACTGAAGAAAGAAAGACATGAACATCTTGGATGGCACAGGGGTGAGTAAATTATCAGGAAAAGTTTTATTCTGGTAGTGAACTACTTCTTTCATTTTTGCTGACGTACACTTTTTACAGAAATAGTATACTTTAAACTAAAGTGAATGCAACATTTCAGGACTCGTAAACGCATGTTAATTTCAATTATTTGAAATTTATTATAGTTTAAATATTTATTAAACGCAATTAAAGGAGAAGTCCCCCCTTGTCATCCAAGATGTTTCTGTCTTTCTTTCTTCAGTCGTAAAGAAATTATGTTTTTTGAGGAAAACTTTTTAGGATTTCTCTCCATATAATGGACTTCTATGATGCCCCCAAGTTTGAACGTCTAAAATACAGTTTAAATGCAGCTTCAAAGGGCTCTAAACAATCCCAGCTGAGGAAGAATGGTCTTATCTAGTGAAACGATTGGTAATTTAAAAAAAAAAATTGACAATTTATATACGTTTTTTTAACCTTGAATGCTCTTCTTGTCTACCTCTGTTTTCCGGTTCAAGGCAGAAAAACTACCATCTCATTTTCTCCTCACTTGGTTGGTACTTTTGCAGCGATTTAGGGTGATTTTAATATTGGAAAAGGAAAAAATAAGATGGGAGTTTTTCGACATACCCTAACTGTATTGACCCTGTACTGCACATGGCAGTGCTAGACAAGATGAGCGTTTCAGGTTAAAAAGTATATACATTTTTATTTTCTTTTAGAAAATGACCGATCATCTTATTAGATAAGACCCTTCTTCCTCGGCTGGGATCGTCTAGAGCCCTTTGAGGCCGCATTTAAACTGCATTTTGGAAGTTCAAACTCGGGGGCACCATTTAAGTCCACTATATGTAGAAAATTCCTAAAATGTTTTCCTTAAAAAACATAATTTCTTTACGACTGAAGAAAGAAAGACATGAACATCTTGGATGACAACGGGGTAAGTATATTATCTGTACAATTTTGTTCTGGAAGTGATCTAAGACTTCCTGTTTTGCTGCGCTGCGGTCTGGTTTGTGTTTTTAGCTCTCTGTATTTGTAGCTTTCAGGAGCTTGTTTTTCTTTAGAAATCTCTATCTAATTATTACTCTCTGCTGTTTAAAGTATTTAAAAACAGTTTTACTCCCAACAGACTTGTGAAATTATCCGTCACACTAATCTGACCGCTTACTTTACCCGTTAAACGTGAGTGCAGTGAGCTAGCTAGCTTGCCACTTGCGGCTTACATTTTATACACGTAACGTTACTCCATTCGCGCATACTACCGCTCTCCTTTCTCTCTCGCTGATTGTTCGCTTTTATTCCAAAACCACGATCTGAAACGCGTTAGCATTCCGCTAATCGATTAGCTTGCAAATCGCGATTCCTTTTACATCCTATTTACTCCGTTGTTCCTCCTCCCATCCCGCTCTTCAAGTGTTCATCAAGTAACAGTGGTAAGTTGGGTCCTTTCTACAAAAACGGTGAGTAATGGCTTCTTCTCTTGCTGTTGTTGTGTGCACCACATGCCACATGTATAGTTTATCTATCTCTGTCGGCAGTGAGTCTTATACATGTGATAAATGCAAGGAAATAGCTAGGCTGACAGAGAAGATCACAGAACTAGAGACACACATCCAAACTTTAATGGAGGATAGTAAGAATGTGAGGGACTTAGATACGGCTTTGGATGTGACTAGCTCAGGGAGTCATGCAAATTGTTCGGTTCCGGTAACAACGCCCGTGCAGCAGGGCAACTGGGTGACTGTGAGACGGCATAGTCGCGGGTCAAAACACCGCTCTTCCGTTCCGATCAGAACATCAAACAGGTTCTCCCCACTCAGTGAAGCACCCACTGAGAAACCTGATGAAAGTGCTCTAGTAATTGGCGATTCTATTGTACGGAACGTGAAAATAGAGACACCAGCCAACATAGTCCAATGTTTACCGGGAGCCAGAGCGCCTGACATCTTGGCAAATTTAAAAGTGCTGGCTATTCAATTCAGTAAGATTGTTATTCACGTCGGCGCTAATGATGTTCGACTTCGCCAGTCGGAGATCACTAAAAATAATGTTAAAGAGGTGTGTGAACTTGCAAGTACGATGTCAGACACTGTAATATGCTCTGGTCCCCTCCCGGCTTACCGTGGTGACGAGATTCACAGTAGACTGTGGTCACTCCATGGCTGGATGTCGAAGTGGTGCCCGCGAAATAACATAGGTTTCATAGACAATTGGACAAGCTTTTGGGGCAGACCTGACCTGTTTAAAAGAGATGGTCTTCATCCCTCCGGATGTGGAGCATCTCTTCTGTCTAGAAATATGGCACATAGTCTTAGTGTTTGCACTTGACTCACTGGGGCCCAGGTCAGGAAGCAGACAGACTGGCTAAACCGACCATCTGCTAGCTGCCTCACGTCACAGAAATCAGTTAATTCTCAGCACATAGAGACCCTTTCACCTAGATATCACACTATAGAGACTGTGTCTGTTCCCCGAGCTCGAAAATACAATAAACTTCCAAAGCAATTTAAGAGTCGCAATTTAATTGATGTTCAACAAATAAAAAATGTACATAATACTGAGAAACAAATGATAAAGCTTGGCTTATTAAACATCAGGTCACTTTCTACGAAAGCACTTTTTGTAAATGATATGATCACTGATCATAAGCTAGATGTGCTCTGTTTGACAGAAACCTGGCTAAAACCAGATGATTACATTATTTTAAATGAGTCTACCCCCCAAAATTACTGTTATAAACATGTGCCACGTGTAAAAGGTAAGGGGGGAGGTGTCTGCACAATTTATAACAATATGTTCAGTGTTTCCCAGAGTACGGGCTTTAAATATAACTCGTTTGAAGTAATGGTGCTCCATATAACATTATCCAAAGAAACAAGTATTAATGCTAAATCTCCTGTGAAGCTTGTACTAGCTACTGTATATAGGCCACCAGGGCACCATACAGACTTTATTAAAGAATTTGTTGATTTTCTATCCGAATTAGTGTTGGCCGCAGATAAAGTCTTAATAGTGGGTGATTTTAACATCCATGTTGATAATGAAAAAGATGCATTGGGATCAGCATTTATAGACATTCTGAACTCAATTGGGGTTAGACAACACGTGTCAGGACCTACTCATTGCCGAAATCATACTTTAGATTTAATATTGTCACACGGAATTGATGTAAATGGCGTTGAAATTCTGCATCAAAGTGATGATATCTCAGATCATTATCTAGTCTCATGTATACTCCAGATATCTAAATCTGTAAAATTAACTCCTCGGTATAAATACGGTAGAACCATTACTTCTACCACAAGAGACTGCTTTGTAAGTAATCTTCCTGATTTATCTGAATTCCTCAGCATATCCAATAGCTCAGAAAAACTTGATGATGCAACAGAAACTATTGCCTCTCTTTTTTCTAGCACTTTAGATATAGTTGCTCCTCTGCGTTTAAGAAAGATTAAGGAAAACAGTCCGACGCCGTGGTCTACTGAACACACTCGCGCACTGAAGAGAGCACGACGAAAAATGGAACGCAGCTGGAAGAAAACAAAACTAGAGGTTTTCCGTACAGCCTGGCGTGAATGTAACATATCCTATAGAAAAGCACTAAAATCTGCTAGATCAGACTATTTTTCATCTTTCTTAGAAGAAAACAAACATAACCCTAGGTATTTATTCAATACAGTGGCTAAATTAACGAAGAATAAAGCACAAACAGACGTTGAGTTTTCCCAACAGCACAGCAGTAACGACTTTATGAACTACTTTACTACCAAGATAGATAGTATTAGAGATAAAATTGTAACTATGCAGCCATCCGCTACAGTATCAAATCAGATATGCTATAGATCTCCTGAGGAAAAATTCCATGCATTTTCAACTATAGGAGAGGAAGAGCTGTGTAAACTTATTAAATCATCTAAACCGACAACATGTATGTTAGACCCTATTCCATCTAAGTTACTAAAAGAGGTGCTTCCAGAAGTCATGGATCCTCTTCTGAATATTATTAATTCGTCATTATCATTAGGATATGTCCCCAAAACCTTCAAACTGGCTGTTATTAAGCCTTTAATTAAAAAACCTCAACTTGATCCAAATGAATTAAACAATTACAGACCAATTTCCAATCTCCCTTTTCTGTCAAAGATACTAGAAAAGGTAGTGTCCTCACAATTGTGTTCTTTCTTAGAGAAAAATGGTATCTGTGAGGATTTCCAGTCAGGTTTTAGACCGTATCATAGCACTGAGACTGCTCTTATTAGAGTTACTAATGACCTTCTCCTGTCTTCTGATTGTGGATGCATCTCTCTATTAGTGCTACTAGATCTAAGTGCTGCATTTGATACTATTGACCACAATATTCTTTTAAATAGACTTGAAAATTATGTTGGCGTTAGTGGTAGTGCACTGGCTTGGTTCAAATCGTACTTATCTGGCCGGCATCAATTCGTAGCAGTAAATGACGAGGTATCATATCAGTCACAAGTGCAGTATGGAGTACCTCAAGGCTCAGTATTAGGGCCATTACTTTTTACACTTTATATGTTACCCTTGGGAGATATCATCAGGAAACATGGTGTTAGCTTTCATTGTTACGCTGATGATACGCAGCTCTATATTTCTTCGCGGCCCGGTGAAACATACCAATTTGGAAAACTAACAGAATGCATAGTTGAAATAAAAAATTGGATGGCGAGAAATTTCTTACTGCTAAATTCTGAAAAAACAGAGGTGTTAATTATTGGACCTAAAACCTCTACAAGTAATAACCTAAAACACAGTCTAATACTAGATGGCTGCTCTGTAAATTCGTCATCATCAGTTAGGAACCTAGGCGTCCTATTCGATAGCAATCTCTCCTTCGAAAGCCACATTTCTAGCATTTGCAAAACCGCATTTTTTCATCTAAAAAATATATCTAAATTACGACCTATGCTCTCGATGTCAAATGCAGAAACGTTAATCCATGCGTTCATGACCTCAAGATTAGATTATTGTAATGCTTTATTGGGTGGTTGTTCTGCACGCTTAATAAACAAACTCCAGCTGGTCCAAAATGCAGCAGCTAGAGTTCTTACTAGAACCAGAAAGTATGACCATATTAGCCCGGTTCTGTCAACACTGCACTGGCTCCCTATTAAACATCGTATAGACTTTAAAATCTTGCTAATTACTTATAAAGCCCTGAATGGTTTAGCTCCTAAGTACTTGAGCGAGCTCTTATCATATTATAGTCCTTCACGTCCGCTGCGTTCTCAAAACTCCGGCAATTTGATAGTACCTAGAATATCAAAATCAACTGCGGGCGGCAGGTCCTTTTCACATTTAGCGCCCAAACTCTGGAACAATTTACCTAACACTGTTCGGGAGGCAGACACACTCTGTCAGTTTAAATCTAGATTAAAGACCCATCTCTTTAACCTGGCCTACACTTAATACATTTCATAATCCAAATCCGTTAAAGGATTGTTAGGCTGCATTATTTTAGGTCAACCGGAACCAGGGACACTTCCCAAAACACCTGATGTACTCGTTGCATCAGAAGAAGAATGCCATCTACGCTAATACTAGTATCTTTCCTTCTTATTCCGAGGTCACCGTAGCCACCGATCATGTATCCAGATCAGACGTTTCACTGCAGTCCCCCGGATCCAGTCTGTACCCATCAGCACCCAGAGATATCCTTTACAGCCCTGAATGTCAGCAGAGACCACATCAACTAGATGAGCCCCAGAGACAGATCATCAGTGAAGACCCCATCACCTAGACGGCCACCGACGCAAGACTGCGAAAACCAGATGAGTCCTCTCCAATCTGATTTTGTGGCAACTTGGAACTCTTGCATCTACATTAATATTAGTCTGTTTGTTTTTTTATTCCCAGGTCACCATAGCCACCAGATCCAGTCCGTACCCAGATCAGATGGTCACTGCAGTCCCCCGGATCCAGTCCGTACCAAGAGGTGGATAAACACCTACAGCCGAATGTCAGCGGATACCGTGTCAACTAGATGAGCCCCAGGGACAGATCATCAGAAAGAACTCCTACCCTAAACAGCCACCGGCACAAGGCCATGGGAACCAGATGAGTCCTCTCCAATTTGACTTTGCTGCAATATGGAACTTTTGCACTTTTATTGACATTTTATCTTATTATTTTTACTGTAAGGTTGCTTTGACACAACTTGTATTGTAAAAAGCGCTGTATAAATAAACTTGACTTGACTTGACTTGACTTGACTTAATCCTTTAAGATCATATTATCTGCATTTTATCTGATATATTGACTGATATATAACTGGAAAAGCATATCTACTCTACACAGATCTGAAGTGTCGCTCCCCTCTTCCTCTACGTTCTTTTATGGGTGGATATTTTCCTGGTAATGATGATTAATACTTTTCACGGCATATTACATCCAGATCTGCCTGCAGACACAAACTCCAGACACAAACAATAGTCTTAAACACAGGTCTATAGCTTTGCCTTACCCATCAACCACCGTTCTAAGCCGGTCACAGCTCACACCATTTGGACAAGCACCATAACCGTGAGCAAGTCCCAAACTGCAAATGTCACACGACACCAGCCGCAGGAAATGACCAAACCCTGCATGCAGCTAAAAATAAGGCTCGTTGTTAGAGGAGAATAGGACCAGGAAGGCGGCAAAGTACAGCAAATATTATTCCTATTCAACCACTGTTCGACCACAGCACTGTTTTGAGAGTGGAATGGGGGGGAGAAAAAGCAGCAAAAAAGAAAAGAGAGGGGGCTGATGGGATAGAGAAGGGTGAAAAGAAAGGCCTCGACTAGAGTGCTGGAAATCTGACAAAACAAACTATGAGAAATAAGAAGGGGGAGTGAAAGGAAGAGGGCGGAAACGAGTGAGAGGAAGAAAAAAAAGCTGCCTCGCTCACACTGACACAGCTGAAGACGCTGTAAAACCTCAAAAACCTGGAGAGCAGCGGCGCAAATAAAAACGACTTTACATTGGAGAGCCTAGAAAAGTGTCTGCTCGCCCCTGCCTTTCTGTCGTTTTGGGTTTCTCAGTGGCTTGGTCACACTCGCTATTGTCAGAGAAGGGGAAAAAAACTGCAGAGCTGTAATGTTGGCACGGGACCCACACCACAACCCCATCCCCCTCACCTCCCTTCCTCCCTGGCAAGCGTGAGGCAGCCTGGCACGGTGCTGAGCCCAGCCAAGAATGGAGCTCTTCGTCGCCTCACGCAATGTGGTGCGCTGAAATTTCCTGCAGTAAAAGCCTGATTGGGAAGACACCCATTAAAAACGTGTAAAGCGAGAGCGCCAGGCACGGCAGCGTGCGAGAGAGCGGAGGCACGGGACGGGGGGCGCGATGAGGAGAAACCTAAAAAACAAAACCGATTCAAATCGAACTCGACTGCTTACCCTGCCGCTGTTCTTTCGCCTTTCCATTCCACATTATTTCCTCCCTGCTTTTTCTCAAACCCTGTTTTAATTTAAATTGTGGCAAAGCTCCCTCTCGCTCGATGTGTTTCCCAAACCGAGAGCTATTTCCTGATTCACTCCCTCTTTTATATAATTATTCCACAGACTTGCTTTCTCTTTTCTTTTTTCTACGTGTTCTCACTTCAGAATGACGTCATGCCCTCCATAGGTTCGTTGTGGCTTGGCGTGAGTCTGCAAAGGGCAAAGTTCAGCAGGAATTTGGGAGAATGTGGCAGAGAAACAGAGGGAGGGAGGGAGGGAGAGAGTTAGAGAGAGAGGAGCTGCCAAGTCAGTTCTGGTTCATTGAGAATTGCATGCATGGTTGTTCTCTGCACAAGCGCCCACAGTCATGTCCTCAAACAGCTACCTAGTAACGGTTGTTACTCAAATCTATAATACATGAGAGCAAACACAGAATGACATCATTTGCTGAGCATTCTGTTGTTTCAAGACACTCCTGTAGTTGACATTGACAGCTAGGGATTTAATATTCGGTTATTAAATTACAATATTCTTTACGCACTGAGCTGGACTGATTTGATGATTGTAGCTGCAGAGATTTTTCATTGAAGCCGATGTTTGCCTCAGAGAAGAATAATAAAGTTAACTGCAACTTTATTTTTTAGAATTTAAACTTTTTTGTCTTACATTGAGACTGTATCTTGCAACTGCAACTTTATATCTCACAACTGCAGTTTTATTTTTCAAAATTTCTCAGTATGACTATCTTGCAATAGTGTCTTTATATCTCACTGCATTTTTTTATTTCAAGAACTGAGATGTTAGATCTCACAAAGTGACTATATCTTACAATTGCAACCTTATATCTCTAAATATGTGACTATATTTCACAAAGTGACTGTCTCGCAATTGCCACTTTATCAAAATTTGTGACTACATTTTTCAAAGTAACTATATCTTGCAATTGCGACTTTATATCTCAAAATCGCAGCTTTATTTTTCAAAATTTGTGACTCTATTTCACAAAGTGACTATATCTCAGAATAGCAGCTATTAAAATTTGCGACTATATTTCACAAACTGACTAACCCGGTTTCACAGACAAGTCTTAAGCCTAGTCTCAGACTAAAGTGTAAGTCTGAGCTGTTTCAACTAAAAGAACTTGCACTGCATGATCTTAAAATATATTAGTGCCTTTGTTTAGTCTCAAGATGCACATCAGTAATGTTTTTTTTCTAAGGCACATTTATAAAAAATTACTTAAATCTTAATTAAACTTTGTTCTAATCCTGGTTTAGTCTAAGTATACTTTATATCTCACAACTGCAGGTTTATTTCTCAAAATTTGTGACTATATTTCACAAAGTGACTATCCCGCAGTTTCACAGACAAGGCTTAAGCCTAGTCCTAGACTAAAATGTAAGTCTGAGCTGTTTCAGCTGAAAGAAACTTGTACTGACTGATATTAAAATATATCAGAGCCTTTGGTTAGTCTTAGGATTGTTACGTTTATGTCTGTTTTTGTTCATTGGTTTCACCCATTGTCTCCCCCTGTCTATCTGTGTGTAATGGTTTACCCTCATCACCGTCATCTGTTTCACCTGTCTGTAATTATTAGTCTGTCTTTATAAGTCTGTTTGTATCTTGAGTTCAGTGTCGGTCTTTAATCGTTTGATGTCAACGTGTGTGGGTGTTCTTCGTGTTCCTACCTGTTATTCCAAGAAGATATTACATTATAGTGTTTATTGTAATCTTGTCTTTCGTCTCGTCCGTCCAGCACGTCACACCCATAACAAGGATCCCACACCAGTAATGTTTTTAAGGCACGTTCTAATCCTGGTTTAGTCTAAGCCCTGTCTGTAAAACCAGGCCTATATCTTGCAAATGTGACTTTATATCTCAATTCCAGCTTTATTTTTTTTTTTTATTTGTGACCATATTTCACAAAGTTACTATATCTTGCAATTACAACTTTATATTTCACAATTGCAGCTTTATATCTCAAAATGTAATTATATTTCGCAATTACGATCTTAAATCTCAATATGTAACTATATTTCACAAAATGATTATATCTCAGAATAGCAGCTTTATTGAACAAAATCTGTGACTATATCTCACAATTGACTTTATAGCTCAAAATTCCAGTTTTATTTTTTCAAAATTTGTGACTCTATTTCACAAAGTGACTATATCCCAGAATTGCAGCTTTATTTAACAAAATTTTGAACTATATTTCACAAAGTGACTATCTCACAATTGCGATTATTTCAAAATTCCAGCTTTATTTCTCAAAATATGTGGCTATATTTTACAATTGCGACCTTATATCTCAAAATTTGTGACTCCATTTCACAAAGTGACTATATCTCTAAATAGCAGCTTTATTAAAAAAAAAATGTGACTACATTTTGCAAATTGATTATATCTTGCAACTGCAAATTTATATCTCAATTTTGAGATATAAATTCACAATTGCGAGAAATAATTACTTTGTGAAAAATTGCAGCTTTATTTCTCAAAATATGTGGCTATATTTCACAAAGTCACTATATCTCAAATTCCAGCTTTATTTTTCAAATTATGTGATTATATTACATTATTTTACAAAGTGACTATATCTCGCAGTTGCGGCTTTATTTGTCAGAATATGTGACTATGTATCTAAATTTGTGTCTACATTTCACAAGGTCACTATATTTCACAATTGCGACTTTATTTACCAAAATTTGTGACTATTTCACAAAGAGACTATCCCCCGGTTTCACAGACAAGGCTTAAGCCTAGTCTCAGACTAAAATGTAAATCTGAGCTGTTTCAACTGAACGAAACTTGTAAAGATTGATCTTAAAACATGTCAGTGCCTTTGTTTTGTCTCAAGATGCACACCAGTAAAGTTTTTTTTCTAAGGCATGTTTATAAAAATTACTCTAATGTACTTATTTAACTATGGCCTAATCCTGATTTAGTCTAATGCTGCGTTCACACCGCCCCAAACGTCAGCGTCAGTTGCGGCAAGATTACATGTAAAGTCTATGGTTGAGTCCGTCAGAGATCCGTCAAAGGCTCTGTGGTGCGTTGTGTCCGTTGGATCCGTCAACTTTTCAAGCGTTACCTGCGTTTCAAGCGTCAACGCAGCATACGCAAGCAACGCAGAAGTTCAGCTAGCTGAACTTTTGACGGACTTGACGCACTTGACGCAGTGCGTCAACCAATCAGAGCGTCTCACTGTAGTGACGTCACCACACGTATCTTGAATGAAGCGGGAGCAGAAAAATAACATTTTCAACAATGGAAGACAAAAGCTCATTGTAGCCGTCTGCAATCGCACAGAATTGTATGATTCCTCCTCGTTGTTGTATAAAGTTAGGAATGAAAAGGAACTTGCTTGGATGAAGATCGCTGAAGAGATCGGGATGTCGGGTCAAATCTTTTTTCAACGTAATTATTGTCCATTTCCTTAGCTAGTGAAACATGGTCATGAGAAGATTCCAAAATGTCCAGTCCCTACTAGTTTGCCATGGTTTATTCAGGGGAAGTGTGCAAAAAGCGGTGGAGGAGTCTGAGGGACAGAGCGTTGCCTGACGTGTGCGGTGTGAACGCACCAAAAAGCAAGCGTTGCAAGCTTCAACGTAAATGCGTCAAACTAGATGCGTTGGGAGCGTTGCCTGACGCAGACAAAGTGTGCGGTGTGAACGCAGCATAAGCCTTCTCTGTGAAACCAGGCCTAAATCTCACAATTCCAGCTTTATTTATTACAATTTGTGACTATGTTTTTTCACAACTTTATATTTCACAATGACTATATCTAACAATTGTGACATTATTATTGTTAATTTAATTTCTTATTTTAGAATGTTTTCCCTTTTTATCCTTTTTTTTTTTTTTTAACTCTTGAGGTGGAAACAGGATTCCTGTTACTATTCAAATTGTCTCAAAATGCGGCCACAGTCTGTTCGCTGACCTGATTAATATAGCGCATGAATCCAGACAGCACAATCTAAAAATCGGCAGCTCAAATATTTTGGCTGGCTTTAGCAGCTGGTTGAGGTGTAAAAGTCTGTCTGGAAACAAGTCAGTAAGCCATGCTTACAAGTTCAGTCATTAGTTCTTCTTGAGGAAGAACTAATGACTGTATTTTTAGGTCAGTGACATTAAATCTTTTATAATGTTCAGATATGGTTTGAGGCACTTAATACCATGTGAACTAGCTGTGAAATTATTTAAACAAGTCAGCTATTGACTGTCACTATTTTGGATAAACCCCTAAATTTCTAATGGAACCAAACTGTTTCTTCCAAGAGGTTCTTGGCTGGAGTAAGTATCAGACTACAGTTACTTTTTATTGATTACATGATTACATATTATTCACACAATAGCAATAAATAATTCATATTTTATTGATTATCCCTAATTCTCCTTTCTCAAATAGCGTACCTGTTTTCATAAGTAAATTCATAAGACTTTTTCAGTTTCTCAGTATCATTTTATTTTTGGTGCCTGTTCAGTGTTTAATTATATTTTAGAAGTGGGATTGTGTCTGCAATGTGTCTTTGTCACCTTCAGTTGACATGTTTAAGTAAGTATGATTGTAATGCTTCTTGCTTTAGCTGAGGGTGCAGTTGTGGTGGTTGGCATTATGGGAGATTTGCACAAAAATGAAGATGTTGTTCTAATTAATCATGCAACCAATGAGTACCCACAATGACACATTCTCTGTCCCTCTCATACACACAAACGTCACACACACTCTTACTCACCGCAGAGGGCTGTGCTGTGGCTGCAGTTTAAAATGGCTGACTGTCACGCCATACTCTGGTCCTCCGGGCTGATTTCACTCTAATGTACTGAGGGCTTTTGAGGGTGGAAGAAATTATGGCCTATGTTCTTTAAATGAACTTTCTGTACTGGGAATGTTTTCATTGAGAAATAAACACAACTGCACACACGCTCAGGGAGCTACGTGTCTGTGCGTGAACAAACGTAAAACATGCAACGTGTGACTTTCTTGACCTGTCTTCATCATGCTCTATCTGCTTGCAAACCTCAGTGTTTGATATTGTGTATGTTTATGCATGTGAATATTTATGTGTGTGGTCGTGTTTGTGCGTGCTTCAGGTTATAATCTGAGTCATAGCATGAAAAAATAAAATGTCCAAACAAGCAGTCCCCGATGGAGCGATGAAACAAACCTACAACGACCCACAGAGCAAGGACAAATGCCAAAAGACTAGCAGCATTAGGACTTGCACAACTACTAATTTTTGCTAGTTATACAAGACTAATTGCCCAGAAAAAAGTTGACTGGTTGCCAATCCCGTGATTGAAATTGTAGGTGTCTGCAAAACCAGCACCGTTTGCATTTAATGCTTTAATGGCTGTTGAGATTCAATAGTCTAATAGAAGTCCAGTTAAGTGCATCTATCCATCATAAAAAGTTTTAAAAGTTTATAAAGGCCTCCTGAAGTGAATCAATGCTTTTGTGTAAGTAAATACCCATATTTACAACTTTATAAACTAATCTCTAGCTTCTTTTAACTGCTGTATGTGCGTTCATGGGAGAGTGGAATTCCAGCAGATGACATAGGACGTAGACGTAGCGTAAGCTCCCATGAGAAGTGATGAACTGGAGAGAGCAAAGCAAAACACTGGTTATGAATCAGAAGTACAAAACAAAGATTAGTAAAGAAAAATGTCAGACGATTTCGATATAAGCCAAGAGGAGACTTGTTTTCTGCTAAACTAAGGAAACTTTGCTTCCTTTGCTTCTGTCAACAAAACTGGGTTCTCACGAGACTAGCATAATCTCACCGGAGCCCTATGTCATCTGCTTGAAGTGAGGTTTGCCTGCTCAGCTTGAACCTGGGTCGCCTGCGTGGGAGGCAGGCGTGCTAACATAGATGCTAAAGACCGCAGCTTCTAGCATTGGTCAACATTGAACCTTTTGAGATCAGGGGAGTGAGGCTTACCTGCACAGCTCTTACCAGCCAGCCTCCGTTACACTCTCCCCCTAAACCTCACTGCCATCTTGATCATGGCACCAATGTAACCTCATGGGAGGCAGGCATGCTAACAAGGATGCTAAAGACCACAACCTCTAGCGTTGTTCGCTAGTGCACCTCTTGAGATCAGGGGAGTGAGGTTTACCAGCACAGCTCTCACCAGCTGGCCTCTATTACATTTAACCCCCGAAACCTCAATCCAATGTGGGTCACGGCACCAATGTAACCCAATGTAACCTCCAGTCCTTACCTTTCTGCCTCGTTCTTGTTCCAAGTGGGACTCGAAACCCGGGTCACCAGCATGGGAGGCATGTATGTTGACAAGGACGCAAAAAACTTCAGCCTCTTGCACTGGTTCGCTAGTGCACCTCTTGAGATCAGTGGAGTGAGGTTTACCAGCACAGCTCTCACCAGCTGGCCTCTATTACATTTAACCCCCTAAACCTCAATCCCATATGGGTCTCGGCACCAATGTAACCCCTCCAGTCTTAATCTTCCTGCCTCGTACTTGTTCCAAGTGGGACTCAAACCCGGGTCACCAGCATGGGAGGCATGTGTGTTGACAAGGATGCTAAAAACTTCAGCCTCTTGCACTGGTTGTTAGCGTGCCTCTTGAGATCAGAGGAGTGAGGCGGCTTACCTGCACAGCTCTTACCAGCCAGCCCCCGTTCCACTCTCCCCCTAAACATCACTGCCATCTAGGTCATGGCACCAATGTAACCTCTCCAGTTCTAACCGCCCTGCCTCGTTCTTGTTCCGAGTGGGGATTTGAACCTGAATCATCGGCATGGGAGGCGGGCACGCTAACAAGGCCGCTAAAGGCTGCAGCCTCTAGCATTGGTCGTTAGTGCACCTCTTTAGATTAGGTGAGTGAGGTTTACCTGCTCAGCTCTTACCAGCCAGCCTCCTTTACACTCAACCCCCTAAACCTCACTCCCATTTGGTTCACAGCAACAATGTAACCCCTCCAGTCCTAACCTCCCCACCTCGTTCTTGTTTCAAGTGGGACTCAAACCCGGGTCACCAGCATAGGAGGCATGTGCGTTGACAAGGACTTCAACCTTTTGCACTGGTCGTTAGCATGCCTCTTGAGATCAGAGGAGTGAGGCTTACCTGCACAGCTCTTACCAGCCAGCCTCCGTTCCACTCTCCCCCTAAACCTCACTGCCATCTAGGTCATGGCACCAATGTAACCTCTCCAGTTCTTGTTCTCGTTCTTGTTCTGAGAGGGAACTTGAACGCGAATCATCGGCATGAGAGGCAGGCATGCTAACAAGAATGCCAAAGGCTGCAACCTCTAGTTCGCTAGTGCAAATCAGGGGAGTGAGGTGTATCTGCACAGCTCTCACCAGCTGGCCTCCGTTACATTCAACCCCCTAAACCTCACTCCCATATGGGTCACGGCACCAACCCCTCCAGTCCTAACAGCCCCGCCATGTTTTTGTTCCGAGTGGGACTCAAACCGAGGTCGCCGGCATTGAAGGCGGGCGTGCTAACAAGAATGCTAACTTTGGTGTCATACAACGATTAGTTTGCATGGTGCCAACGCATCTTGAACAAGCCTGTATTTAAAAGCCTTCGGAGTTCAGGTAAATTAATATTAACACAAATATGTCAGTTCAAAAATGGTCAGCAGAAGAGATCAACGATAACAAGCAATTGCGGTCACATGTTGGTGATGTACAGAATTCTGCTCTCTGCCAGTGAAAACGGAAGCCGGTTCTGAACGAGTACCAGTCTTGGCCGAGCACCAGTTGCAGCTCCGGCACCAGCCCCATTGAAAAAGCAGTAAATGTAACCCCTCCAGTCCTAACCTCCCCACCTCATTCTTGTCTTAAGTGGGACTCAAACCTGGGTCACTGGGATGGAAGGCATGCATGCTAACAAGAAAGCTAAAGACTCCAGCCTCTAGCATTGGTTGTTAGTGCACCACTGAGATGAGAGGAGTGAGGGTTACCTGCTCAGTTCTTACAAGCCGGCCTCCGTTACACTCACCCCCCCCAAACCTCACTCCCATTTGGGTCATGGCACCAATGTAACCTTTCTGGTCCTATCTGCCCCACCTCAATCTTGTTTCCAGTGGAATTTGATCCTGTGTCACCAGCTCATAAGTTTTACAAAACCCTTGCCCTAAATATAAAACATTGATATGTAGTTCAACCATTTTGTGTTATGGACATAAAATGCTTGTTTAAAAGAAATGGGCTGTTACTTTAAGTGTTCAAATGTATGAATTTTGGTTGCTGGACAATAAAATAACCGAAAAAAATCCTTTTTGGGATGGGATATTTTGATTCAGGCAGTCTAGCAACAACCTAGTATTGTGGTGGTGGCTTTTTACATGAGTAAAAATTATTTTCTGTTTAGGAAAGTGCTTGAAAATGAGCCGGAGTTGGCATGGTGTGTGTGCGAATTGTTGGCAAGTTTGTCTGGCTGGGTAGATTTGCCGAGGTGTTGTCTGGATGCCTGTGAGCGACGGTGGTGTCCTGTTTCGCACAGTCCCATCTGAGATCCCGTGGAAGCACCTGTGTCTCTTCTCTCTCTCTCCAGTCAGCCACAAGGATATAATGAGAGGTCAAGACCGCTGGGACGGGTGAAAATTCCACTATCCCACTCACTTACAGCATTTCGTGCCCCAGACACAAGAGTTTGCACATCACTAGCGAACCTCAGCAGACTATACATCTGCTTTCCCTCTCGCTCCTGGAGAAGTGTATACTATGTGGGAGGGGAACGCAGACAGCTGGATAATTGCCTGTCTAGCTGCACTGGGAGCAGCTTTTATAGGCTAATAAAGTTCTCCTTTATAGATATAAACCTGTTTATTATCGCACAAGTCTCCATTGATAAAACTTTCTCTTTCACCTTCCACACGAGTCTGTGTTCTCATATACAAACCAGTGGGAGAGTTACCAAAGAGATACATGTTGGCAAGACACAAATCTGTCCAGTACAGTTCAAAGATATCTGTCTGATGTTAGTGCACTGACGTCTTTCATGAAGACCATGTGTGCGAAACTGCACGAAAATGACATTTTCGCAAACCACAAAAACAACTGTAATCAGTTAAGAACATTCAGTCTCCAGTGCACTAACAAGTCTTTTTTTTGTTTTGTTTATTTTTTGCTGGCCAATACCAGATTTCAAATACCATTGTAGAAATACCCTTTTCTCACAGGCATGTTCGTCGCCCTTGAGTAGTTCACTAACTCAAAGGGTCCGATAACGGTGGGTTACCGAGATAAAATGAGTGAAATCGACGTTTGGCTGGCAGCATGGCTTCATTTGACCCTGGTGGTTGATCTTGTAATTGCACAATCAAAAACACTGTTCATTCTTATAAGCAACATATATATTCTTAATACTTTGTCATATCGTAACATATGTTCTTTTAGCAGTGATTAATTATTTTAAAATGTATAACATTTTATATTATATGAAAGGAGTTCATTGCAGCTAAAACATTTTAGATAGTTTTAAACAATTGTCAAAACTACTGCTCATTCTTATATGGCTGATATGTTTTTTGGAAAACAATGTCCTTCATATCTCTTTATATTGCAGCTGTTTCCTAAGCAAATGGAAAAAAGGTGAATCTGTGTCTCCATCACCCTGTTGTTTGTGTGTGCGCATATATGCAGACATGCAAGCCACCAAGACAGGGCAGAGAGTGTTGGGTTACATTCCTTCCATCAGGGCTGAAGGATAGCCAGGCAGGTCACTCTTAGTTCAGCCGCAGGAAATTGGGAGGAGAGAAGGTCCTCTCTGAGTATCAATAAAATTTTGCATGCGCATATATGCTTGTATATTTGTGTATGTGTGCAAGTCTGTGCTTGTGAGTGTATGGTTGTGGTTAAACTGTGGGCCTCACAGGCAGAACTTCCTCCCAGTTCTGTACCGGGACTCGTCTGAGTCAGAATTCCTCAGACTTTGGAAATTCCCAAAGGTCTTGGGGGGGCAGGCTGGCCACAGCGTTCTGGGGGTCTGCAGAGTTTGGCTAGTCCCTGTGACTCTCCAGCTCTGGGAACAGGCCCTTGGGCTGACCCTGCCTACTCATACACACCCATCTGCTTCCTTTTCATTTGAGCTCTTTCTTACACAAGGCTTAAACGCTTAACAGTAGACATTATGCACTAGTACAGCAGAAGTCTTACAGATTCTACTCAATATGAAGAGCACAATGTGTCTATATGACAAAAATAAAAACATTAACATTATGTGCTTTTGTAGTTTAAAATTCACACGCATCTCAATCTTTATCTTTTACCTTTCAAAGAGAAAAGCAAAAAATATATAAGGGATATGTAAGACAGAAGCCAAATCAAGATAGACAGAAAAGACGAATAGATAGACAGACAGACAGACAGACAGACAGACAGATAGACAGACAGATAGATAGATAGATAGATAGATAGATAGATAGATAGATAGATAGATAGACAGACAGACAGACAGACAGATGGATAGACGGACAGATAGACAGATGGATAGACGGACAGATAGACAGACAGATGGATAGACGGACAGATAGACAGACAGATGGATAGACGGACAGATAGACAGACAGACAGACAGATGGATAGACATAGACAGACAGACAGACAGACAGACAGACAGACAGACAGATGGATAGACACAGACAGACAGACAGACAGACGGATAGACGGACAGATAGACAGACAGATGGATAGACGGACAGATAGACAGACAGATGGATAGACGGACAGATACACAGACAGATGGATAGATGGACAGACAGACAGACAGACAGACAGACAGACAGACAGACAGACAGACAGACAGACAGACAGACAGACAGACAGACAGACAGACAGACAGACAGACAGACAGACAGATAGATAGACAGACAGACAGACAGACAGACAGACAGACAGACAGATGGATAGACATAGACAGACAGACAGACAGACAGACAGACAGACAGACAGGCGGGCGGACGGATAGATAGACAGGCTGACGGATGGACAGATAGACGGTTAGATAAACGAACAGATAGACAGGCGCACTGACAGACGGACAGATAGACGAGTAGACAGACAGATAGATAGACAGATAAATAGACAGACAGACAGACAGACAGACGGTTAAATAAACGAACAGAGAGACAGGCAGACTGATGGACGGATAGCTAGATGAGTAGACATACAGACAGATAAATAGGTAGACAGACAGACGGATAGATAGATGGATAGATAAACATAGACAGGTGAAAGGATGGACAGATAGACGAGTAGACAGACAGACAGACATATAAACAGACAGATAGATAGATAGATAGATAGATAGATAGATAGATAGATAGATAGATAGATAGATAGATAGATAGATAGATAGATAGAGAGATAGAGAGACAGACAGACAGACAGACAGACAGACACACACACAAATACATAAACAAACAAACAGAAAGACAGGCGGGTGGACGGACGGACAGATAGACAAGTAGACGGACACATAGGTGGATGGACAGATAGACGAGTAGACACACAGACAGATTAATAGACAGAAAGATGGATAGATAGACAGATAGATAAATGAACAGATAGTCAGACAGATGGGTGGACAGATAGACAAGTAGACAAACGAACGGACTGACAGCTAGATAGACGGGATAGATAGACGGTTTGTCTATATAGATGGATAGACAGACAGACAGTAAAGCAAGTTTAGGCAGTTACTTGAGCAGGATCTGCTGGTTCTCTCTGCAGGACAGGTGTATCTATATTCAGTCGTTATCACCTCAGTGACCTCCAAGCAAAAGCTGAGGTTTTATGTTGAGGTTAGTGAACAGCATGTGAACGCAACTCACTTTCTTTTCTTAAATAAATCATGTTTTATCTATGGAAAAGAACAGGCAGATCCTGGCAGTCCGGGTCTAGTTGACTGTAGACTGCCTCAGGAACACTAAGTCACCCACCTTGGCAGAGATGACGCTCATACTTGCCATGTCTCTGACTCTGAGCCTTGACTGACTTTTATCCCGTCTGTCAGAGCCCTTCAGTCTGGTCTTGCAGAACCAATTCGATTCTTCATGCATGACAAACAAATAGTCAGATTAATGTTTAATTAAAAAGAAGAAAAACAGTATTTTGGAACACACTAAGGCAATTCATAGCTATTTTACGTTTCAGAAAATTGGTGGTGGATTTGTGAGAACTTGTATGTTTTAATTCATATAAAAATAAGAGTCCAAACAGCTGATTAAAAAAACCAAAAACAGAATAAGAGTCCAAAAAGGCTGATAAAAACACCACAATAATCCATAAGTAATCACACAACTAGTCCATCAATTAACATGGTGTGTAGTGAAAAGCTGCGTGTTTTGTAAGAAACATTCTGACGGCACCCATTCACTGCAGAGGATCGTTTGGTGAGCAAATAATATAATATGTGTTCTGATGAAAAAACAAACTCATATACAGTGCCTTGCAAGTATTCATACCCCTTTATTTTTTTCACGTTTTGTTTTGTTGCAGCATTATGTTAAACTGTATTAAATTACTTTTCCCCCACATCAATTTACAATCCATACACCATAATAATGACAAAGCAAAAACCAGATTTGCAAATTTTACAAATGTATTAAAAATAAAAAATAAGTACATTGCATAAGTATTCATACCCTTACCTCAGCACATAGTTGAAGCACCTTTACAGCCTCAAGTCTTTTCGGGTATAATGTGACAAGCTTTGCACATCTGCATTTGGCAATTATCTGCCATTCTTTGCCTCACCTTTTCACCTCTCAAGCTCTGTCAGCTTGGATGGGGGCTGGCAGACATTTTCTAGAGTCCTAGTTGTTCCAATCGTCTTCCATTATGGAGAATGCTTCTGTGAACCTTCAATGCAGCAGATTTTTTTCTGAACTCTTCCCTAGATCATTGCCTTAACGCAAGTCTGTCACAGAGCTCTACAGGCAGTTATCTTGACCTCAGGACTTGGTTTTTGCTCTGATATGCATTTTCAGCTGTTAGACCTTTTCTGAGAGGTGTGTGCCTTTCTTAATCATACTCATTCAAATGAATTTGCCACAGTTTAACTCCACTCGAAGTGTAGTAACATCTAGAAGCAATATGAATGTTCCTGAGCTAATTGTCGAGTGTCCCAGAAAAGGGTATTAATATGCAACGGGATCTTTTCAGTTTTTTATTTCTAATAAATTTGCAAAGTTGTTACAAACCTGCTTTGTGCTTTGTCATTATGGTGTATGAGATGTAGATTGATGTGGGGAAAAAAAAAGTAATTTAAAGCAGTTTAACATAACGCTGCAACAAAACAAAATGTAAAAAAAAAATTAAGGGGTATGAATACTTTTGCAAGGCACTGTACATTGTGGATGGCCTGAGGGTGAGTACATTTTTAAACTATTCCTTTTATCAGAATATGCAAATAAGTGTACTAAACTTTAGTGGACTATTTTAATCACTTTTTTTTACTTGTGTCAAAAACATGTGATGACATAACATGTACAAAACATGAAGTAACCTAAATATGTTATGTGTCTAGATTCCCAATATTATTGAATATGCGTTCCAGAGACCTTTTCCACTTGTGTTTATTTCTTTTGTTTACTCTCCCTCTGGTGGGGAAAATAGTCAATTACAATTTCCTTCTTAGAATTCCAAGTCCAATATTCCAAAATTCCAGTATTATTATTCAAATTGCCACTGCACCAATGAGACCCAGATTTAATAGGAATGTTTTTGCTCATAAATACTTATCAATATTATGTCAACAGTATTACACAAGTTAGTTTTATTTTACAATTCATGCTGCCAGTAACAGGTACACGTTACAGTGGTCTTCAGCATCACAATGAGCAGTTAGGTGGGAGGTGGGACTGTGATGTCACACTAGATAGCGGTGAAAAAGCAGAGTTCAGGTAGGACGGAGGTCAAACCTGAATCCTGCCTGCAGACCAGAGAGTCTGAAATGGACACAGACAAAGCTCAGCAACAGTTCTCTGAAAATTATTCTGAGGTCACGGTTAGCTCAAGTGCAGGTAAGAATATTGCATTTGAAATATTGATGAAAAATATTCACAGTTTAGTAATTTAGTAGATCCAAAGCAGCTTACAAACGAAGAACGTCATAAGAATTTTATCATACTGCAATGGCAACTTTTAAGAGTAAACTAGAGTAGTACAAAAAAGTGTAGAAAAGTTCAAGAGAAAGTTTTTTTGTTGTGATTTTAATACATAATACTTAAATGCACATATATATATATATATATATATACACACACACATATGTCAGCATTTCTGTCTTTGTGTTTAGTTTAGGTGTTTATTTCATTTAATTATTTATTCATTTATTTAAATTATAAAATTGTCAAAATTGTAATGCTGAAAATTAAAAATAAGATGTATTTAAACACTTAAATTAGAAAAGGTCTGACTTGAGATATATTTCAGTAACTTTTTTGGAGACATGTTTTTTATAATTCATTTGGTACAGTAAGGCTTATTATTGTAAAAAAATTATAATAATAATAATA
This sequence comes from Garra rufa, assembly GCF_049309525.1. Classification (NCBI taxonomy): domain Eukaryota; kingdom Metazoa; phylum Chordata; class Actinopteri; order Cypriniformes; family Cyprinidae; genus Garra; species Garra rufa. Next base: position 37,076,687 of record NC_133362.1, on the reverse strand, counting down.
AAATAGTTACAATAAAATTGTACCTAAAAAATAAACTAACTGAAATAAAATAAAATAAAATAAAATAAAATGTAAAATGTAAAAAAATGCCTTGGTAAGCAGCTGAAATAAAATTAGTTAATAATTTGTAATGAAAAGTTATTATATAAGTTATAATAAATAAATATGATTATTATTTTAAGTAATTACTAATTAATACCAAATGAACTAAAACTTAATGAAAACTATATAAGCAATAACTAAACAATAAATAAAATCTATAAATATGAAAATTAGAAGAGGTGACTTGGGAAGCAGCTGCATTGAATAAATTAATAAATTGAATTATGAAATGAATTAAGTTATTATTATAGGTAATACAACTAATTAATACTAAATAAACTAAAACTAAAAAAAAACTTTATTGACTATATATAACTATATAAACATATACTAAATAAACTATATAAACATTAACTGAAATAAAATATATGAAAATTAGAAATGTTGCCTTGGCAAGCACCTGAAAGAAAATGATCCAAATTATCAAATTGTTATGAAATTAAATGTTATTATTTTAAGTAATAAAATAACTAATTAATACTAAATAAACTATAATTAAAAGTTTTAAAACAGTAAGATTTTTTTAAAGAAGTCTCTTCTTCTGACCAAGCCGAGCATTTATTTGATCCAAAATACAGCAGAAGCAGTAATATTGTGAAATATTTGTACTATTTAAAATAACTGCTTTCCATTTGAATATATTTTAAAATGTAATGTAAAAATGTAAAATGGCAGAAAAATGAAAGAAATTAATACTTTTATTTAGCAAGGATGATAAAGACATTTATAATGTTACAAAAGATTTCTATATCAGATAAATGCTGCTTTATAAATTATCTTTTTATTAATTAAAAAACCTAAAAAAATATTCACTCGGCTGAACTAAACATAATAATAATAATAATAATAATAATAATAATAATAATAATAATAATAAATGTTTTTGAGCAGCAAATCAGAATATTAGAATGATTTCTGAAAGATAAAAATTCAGCTTTGAAATCACAGGAATAAATTACATTTTAGAATATATTAAAATAAAAAGCAGTTAGTTTAAATAGTAAAAATATTTTAAAATTGTATTGATTTTGCTGTACTTAATGAATCAAATACATGCAGGCTTGGTGAGGAGAAGAGACATAAAAAAAAACACTAAAAATGTAACTGTTCAAAAACTTTTGACTGGTAGCGTATATAAAAACTAATGAAAATTACAAAAACACAAAAAATGACTACTAACTATAAACTATGAATTATACCAGTATAAAAGTGATACAAAAATAACACACTGCACAGTATGACATTAATAAAAATCCAATTTAAGCTAGGTTTTAAGCACTTCCTTCCTTTACCCTAATGTTGTGAATAGGCCCTGGAAACCAAAAGTCCCACAATTTGACAAATTAGTCACTTTTTTGGCCATTGTCTGCCTAAGCCGAACATAATCCTCAGGGCTCTGGCATGCCTCTCTCTCACGATATTGAGTTTAGGTGCCAAAGCCTGCTGTCTTTTGAGTTCCTGGACGTTTGTTTGAAAGCACTAAGGCTCTTAAATCCTCTGTCTTCGCTGAACGTCATTTGAGAGATGTGTAGCTACAAATCCAACATCTCAGAGATGTCAGTGCCTGATGAAACTCTCTCTGTCAGTAGGAAATTGCTTGTAACTAGAGAGAGAGACCTGAGTCAAGACTCTTTCTGTTTGTGACAAAGAAGTCTTCTCATAATGGATTCACTTGTTTGAATTTATTGGATGCAGATGTTCAAAATCATTCAAGAAAAGATTCTGGGACATCTGAGAGCGTCCGGGGTGGTGGAGGACGAGCGAGACCGTACCCTTCACCATCCCGCAGGCGACATCGAACCACCTTCAGCAATGAGCAGCTGGAACAGCTGGAGTTAGCGTTCAGACAGAACCACTATCCTGATATCTACTACAGAGAAGAGCTCGCAAGAGCCACCAAACTCAACGAGGCCCGCATACAGGTAACTCACATGTTTGCTAACATGGCAGTTAATCTGTTGAGCTGATACAGTTAAATTTGTCCAAAGTTTTATGGACAGATTCATGAAAATCTTCCAAAATCACAAAATAAGTTAAGACATTGCTTGAGGTAATTATACTGATAATTGCAAACATTTTTTGTAGGACAAGTTTTCTAAAATGTTTAAATATGCAAATAAGTCATTATTTAATGAAATATGCGCTAATTTGCATACATTTCTAGTTCAAAAATCTAAACACTGGATGAAGTTAGTTTCAAAATGTTAGTTTCAATTTTCTAGGCTGATAAGATTAGGAACTACACTTCCATTCCGGCGTAATAGTCAAGGAAGTTTGCTGCCGTAATATGGCCGAAGCAGGAGCAGTAATACCACGCAGCACATGTGCAAATGCTAAACTAGCTGGGAACTCATTTCTGATAATACTGATAAAACTCGCAGCTTTGCATTTCCACCGGTCTTAGTACACAATATAACTACAGAAGAGTCAAGTTTTAAATACAACAAATATGGAAACTCGTTGGTCATTTTTGAACACGATGCTATTGGTCTAATAGGATTCAATGATCTATGCTAAGCTATGCTAAAAGTGATATCGCCAGAACAGGAGAACGGCTGAATGGATTTCAAAACGGTAAAAATCAACTTATTAACTCGGGGGGAGTTGGAGAATGAGCCTATTTCCAAAAAAAGTGGAATGTTCCTTTAACACAAATAAGGTAATTGTGACTTTTTATCTCACAAAATGACTTTTTTTCACTCAGATTTGCATGATATAAAACAATTGCGAGTTATAAAGTCAGAATTGCAAGACATAAACTTGCAATTCTGAGAAATAGGCCTAAAGTCGCAATTTTGAGAAACAAAGAACTCACAGTTTCTGACTCTTAGAAGTTTATATCTTACAATTGTGATTTTCTTTCTCAGAATTGGGAGTTTTAGTCTTGCAATTCTGACTTCATAACATGCAGTTGCAAGTTATTAAGTCAGAATTGTGAGGTAAAAACTCGCAATTCTGAGAACATCATATTTTTCCCCCTCATAATTGGACTTTATAACTCGCAATTGCGAGTTATATCTTACAGTTCTTAAAAATGTCAGAATTGTGAGATACACACTTGCATTTAGGAGAAAAAAGTCATGATTACTGAATGTTTATCTCACAATTCTTAATTTTTTATTAGTTATGCAATTCTGAGAAAAAAAAAGTCAGAACTGTGACTTTATCTCGCAATTCTGACTTTCAATTGTGAGGTTACATCATGCAATTCTGAGAAAAAAAAGTCTGAATTGTGACTTTATATGGCAATTCTCACTTTATAACTCGCAATTGTGAGTTTACATCATGCAATTCCGAGAAAAAAATCTAAATTGTGACTTTATCTCACACTTCAGACTATAAATCACAATTGCAAGTTTATATCAAGCAGTTCTGAGAAAAAAAAGTCAGAATTTTGAGATAAAAAGTCCAAAAGCAATAACATTTTTTAAATTATTTTTTATTCAGTGGCGGAAACGGGCTTACACAGAATACTTCTTTACTCTTAAGTTAGAAAATATGAAGAAAAGAGCAGCATTTTATTCAATGAGTTAACGTTAGGCCTACTCATTGAAAACTTTGCCTCACACCTGGCGCTCTTGATTCTTGGCCACTGATAAAACATCTACTATAATAAAATGAGATATTAGCAATTTAACCCTAACAGCTAACTTTCCATTGACTCCCTCGTCTGATGACTGTATCTGACTCCTAAACCTTTCTACCTTTCGCTCCCTGCAGGTATGGTTTCAGAACCGTCGTGCCAAGCAGCGGAAGCAGGATCGTATCTCTCAGAAAGTGCTGCCAGTGGGCATGATGCCAGGACGAGCGTCTCTCTTCAGCAGCATGTGTGTGTCTCCCTCCACCATTGGACGGCAGTATCAGTGCCCTCACTCACTGCCGCACATCCCCCGGTTCTCATCAGTGCTGCCCCCTGGAGGATACCCACCCCACCCGTCCTCCGCCAGTCATTTCTCCTGCTCCTCCAACCCTGCTCCATCACCACAAGCCACAAGACAGCCTGACGACTGGTACAACCAACTGCGCACCATCGGACCAGCAAACACTTCGGTGCTCTCACTGGCCTCTGTGTCGCCTCTTGAAACTAGTCACTGGAACTAGAGGAAGAGCTGTACATGCTTGTGTTGTCTATATTGTACAAGAAGGTACAGTAGTTCAGAATAAAGTTATTCAATGACAAAGAATGATTGACAGTTTCTGTCTTTATTACAGTTGCAATCACACAGAACATATCCTCTTAATTATTGCTAGGCCTATATCTACTTAGACAAAAATAATTACATTGAAATTGATTTCTTTTGTTAACAGCTGTGACAATTAAACTAGGTTCAGTTTACACTGAACATGCTGTAGACTTTAAATAAGGACTATTATGAACATGACATTCTCAGATCTCAGACCCTGTTAACATTTGAATTACATTTCTATTCAGTCATCCATAACATTTTACAGCTTTGATAGAAATAAATTACACATGGTTTACATCAAATGCTGTTCTTCTTGATGTTTTATGTGTGTGAAATGAACAGACATGGGTCAATGACAATCAATGTTGTTGAAAAAAATATGTGATGAGTTTATAGAAATGTGCTTTCTGTATTTGTGTTGGTTACACACCATTTTAAAAAACGTAATTTTTAAGAAAAAAAAAAAAAAAATCTGCGTTTTGATTCCACCACATGATTCGGTGAACAAAAGTTTTTTCAAAATAGTATTATTATTATTTAACAACAAATTTTTTATTTTTTTGAAAAACTACATTTATAGACGTTTTTTTCCTGAACACCGAAGTAAGTCCGACTCTTAACTGAAAGTACGCTTTGCATTTCTGGTCTGCATTGTTTCTAGTCAAATTAGGGTATATTCCGAGCTAATAAACTAATGTTAAACCTATTAAAATGTTTTTAAAAAGCACATGGCTCCATAGTATGGCGCCATCACTTGGCATGACACGAAGCAGCGGACGTTAGCTACATTAAAAACAGATGGACGCTATTTGAAACAGAAAAGCATTCAATCTGACGTTAGAATTCGTAATGGCGGCGCTTATCGTTTACTCATGGTCTATACCCATAAAATAAAATAAAATAAAGGCAAAAGAAGTGTATTAAACTGGAATCATTAGGGTTTTTAAAAATGTTTTTCACACAAAAAGTCTTATGCTTGTCAATGCTGCATTGATTTGATGAAAAACACAGCAAAAACATTAATTTAGTGAAAAACTGAGTTTAAAATTACAGTTTTCTATTCTATATTTTAAATGTATGCCCTAAAATATCAAGTATTTTTAATTTAAAAACTAAAAACCATTATGAAAGAGGCATGTCTTAAAGTCACTTACATTTGAAATGTATTTCTTAATAAATTCCGACAAAATGAGCATCATGCCATCATCGACCCACATGACATTGTGTACATTCAGACTCTAACAGCAAACTGAAACACAGTGCATCATGATGTTTTGGAGGATACAATTCCTAATTCTGTTTTAGAAATGCATACAACCATCAAATATATATTTTTAATACCGTGATACTTGTTTCTAACATCAACCAAAATTAACATTGGGGCTACAGAGGGATTCATTAAGAAGTACAGGTCCAAAACAGATATATTGCACATTTATATGTAAATCATAAGATAAACCCAAATTTTGTGTGCTACTTTATAACCAATGAAGCATTGCGTCATTTCAATTCATTTTGAGGGGTATCATTATAACGACAGTAACAGTGATAATCCCTTTAAGGCAGAAGGAGCATGTGTTTGCCATCATTCATCAGCAGAGCAGCAATTATACCCCGTTTTAGCTTCATTTAACCATCAGCTTTGCAGGACAGTGTTACTGCAAAGCATTTATTTAATAATAACAATTTATGCTTTTTTACACTGGATAAATTTGGCAGTTCATACATTAAGGTCCATTTTGATGTGAGTGCAACGCTGAATACATGTTACACTGATGGCATAAATACAGAACATCTCGTGTCACTTCATCGTATGACATTTATACAGGTTATATTGAAGCATGAATATACTGCGCCTGTGAAATCGCGCACACACACATGACGGAATGTGCTGGAGATTTGTACATCAGAGGTAATCTGCATTCACAGTAAGGCAGCGGCTCTTCCTGTCGTCTTTTACTCCAGAGACCTCGCAAACTCTGCATAGTCAATGTAGCCGTCATTGTTTTTGTCATCGTCTCTGAGGACGTCATCGATGAGGTTGATCAGATCCTCTTCCCTCATAGGCTGGCCATCATCTCCTCGTTCCTGGAGACCAAGATCAGGTGACAAATTAGAATTTAACAAAATACCAGTCAAAAGTTTTTGAACTGTAAGATTTTTTATGTTTTGTAAAGACATCTCTTCTGCTCACCAAACCTGCATTTATTTGATTCAAAGTACAGCAAAAACAATACAATTCTGACATATTTTTACTATTTAAAACAACTGTTTTTCATTTGAATATAGTTTAAAATGTAATTTATTTCTGTGATTTCAAAACTGAATTTTTAGCATCATTACTCCAGTCACACGATCCTTCAGAAATCATTTTAATATTCTGATTTGCTGCTCAAAAAACATTATTATTAGTATTATTAGTATTGTGTTGAAAACAGCTGAGTAGAATGTTTTCAGGTTTCTTTGATGAATAGAAAGTTCAACATTGTAAATGTCTTTAACATCACTTTTGATCAATTTAAAGCATCCTTGTCAAGTAAAAGAATTCATTTCTATAATTCTTTCCCAAAAAAAGAAAAAAATATATACTGACTCCAAGCTTTTGAATGGTATAGTGTATAATGTTCCAAAAGCCTCTTATTTCAGATAAATATTAATCTTTGGATCTTTCTATTCATCAAAGAATCCTGAAAAAAAAGACTACTCAACTGTTTTAAATATCGATAATAATAATAAAAAAAACTTATTGAACAGCAAATCAGAATATTATAATGGTTTCTGAAGGATCATGTGAATGGAGTAATGATGCTGAAAATGTAGATTTGATCACAGGAATAAATTGCATTTTAAAATATATTTAAATAGAAATTTTAAATAGTAAAAATATTTTTCAGATTTTACTGAATTTTGGATCAAATAAATGCAGTCTTGGCGAGCAGAAGAGACTTCTTTAAAAAAAAACAAATCTTTTGACTGGTAGTGTACATGACAAATGATAGAATTAGAGGCTGAAACAAGTATACTTGGGCTAAGATTATAAATTAAATCCCATATAAACAAAAACATTTATATTTGCGATTAAGTTAACATTATTAATATTTAATATAATAATAATTAATAAAGCATGGGTAGGTGTGTCCAAGCTTTAATCTGGCTCAAAATTCGATTACTCACCTCTCTGTGAACATGAGTAATGGCAGTGGCGAGCTCAAGTCCATCCAGCAGATTGTTGCCATCATAGTCGTGCATCTTGAAATAGTGAAGCTGCAGCTCTTGAGGCGTCATGTCCGACTCTGGCTTTTCAATCACCCCTTCTAAGTGCTCCATGATGTGGCTACAACAGAACAGAAAACATTTGAGTCACTTTGAAATGGCATTAGTTAATAACTGTGACCTTACAAGTAAACGAAAGTAGCAACAGATCGTTTCTTTTGTATTGTGACGTACATCCAAGTGCATCAGATTAAAGAAAAAAAGAATGTAGGGCAGGAACTCGGTTCTGTCCATCAGTTTTATGGTTGGATATTAATATGTGGCTGTTGTACTCAAAAGCAGAGTCAGATGAACCCGCAGGGGTGGGTTTTGATTGGAGAAAAGCTGCATACATCAGAAGGTCTGGGTCCAGTTAAGAGATTTTAATTGAAATTTATTAAGTAAAAAAATTTTTACTTACAAAAATTAAATTAAATTACAAATTACATTCAATAAACATATGCATGGATAAACTAATAAATTGAAACCAAGATCTATTTAGAAAATACAGTAGGTATGGTGAATTACTTCATTCTGACTTTAATAAAAGTGTTCAATTTTCACCAAGTATCTACTGGGAAACCAGCCAACAGCCTTTATATACATATAGAAAAACATTGCATATCTAGTGAGGTCCAAAAATCTGACACCATCAGATTTTCCATAATATTTTAAACAGGAAATATGCCCTTTTAAAGTTTTTAAAACATTATTTATACACTGGTTTTCAAAAGTTGTGAAATATTCATACAAAAAAAATCTATTGCAATAAATTTAAAAATATACAGTTGAAGTCAAAAGTTCACATACACCCTGCAGAATCTGCAAAATGTTAATAATTTTACCGAAATATTATCAAGGATCATACATAATGCATGTTGTTTTTTTATTTAGTACTGACCTGAATAAGACATTTGACAAGAGAGACATTTACATAGTCCACAAAAGAAAATAATAGCTGAAATTATAAAAATGACCCTGTTCAAAAGTTTACATCCCCTCGATTCTTAATACTGTGTTGTTACCTGAATGATCCACAGCTGTGTTTTTTTGTTTAGTGATAGTTGTCCACAGGGTTGGGAGGTGGATCTTGTAAGGGTCAGTGGTGTTTATGTAAGGGATAATCAACGGTTTGCCGTGCGTTAAAGGATTTTAAATGCACAACGTGGAGGCCCCGACGCGAAGCGGAGGGTGGTTGCCTCCGCGAAGTGCATTTTAAATCCTTTAACGCACGGCAAACCGTTGATTATCCCGCTTATTCCATGGTTATAGACAAATTAAAACTAGGATTGATATTTGCAGCGCAAAATTTGACTGAATGGGTAAAAAAGACGGTTATTTTCGTCAGTTTATGACACGCAGCTCTAGCATTCTGGCCGCTTCAAATCAGACTAAATAGTCCGGTAAAATCACATTTATTTGAATGAAATATAGCATTTGTTTCAGTAGATTATCGATCGACCAAGAGAGAGTGTGAAGGCAAGAGAGATGACAGTTGTGTGTGTGCGTAACGTTACCTGCCTGCATGCTGTGCGTCTCTCTCTACAAACAACAATTCATTCAAAAACAGCAGTTTTACCACCCCGTTGCTGAGGAATATAATATAGCGATCTAGTATCTAGGCTATTTTAATAAGGATCGCAGGCAAACGCTGACAAGAAGTTTATGTATGTGCGCAGCACAATGCGATCTCCGACCTCTCTCTCTCTCTCTCTCTCTCTCTCTCTCTCTCTCTCTCTCTCTCTGTGTGCTTTTGCGTGCATAAATTAAAGCAGCGCATTAATATAGAACGGTGATTAAACTGACTTGGAACTACCTGTGCATTAAACGGTTTTACTGCACACCTGCCAGCCAATCAGAATCCAGTATCCAGACATTCCATGGAATAAGCACATATGAGCACCAGCATAAACAGATTTAGAATGTATTTACTGTATTTTTTTATTTGTATGTTTATTTTATAATCAATACAAACTGTAGATATTCAGTCAGTCCAGTTCAAAAGGACAGGTTTAGTGAGTGGTATTTTGGCATCTCCCTGTTGAATGTTTGGCAGGTTCACTTACTTAAGAAAAAGTACTCTGAAGTTGTGAAGAATGTCTGAATTAAAGAATTCAGGAGCTTTAAATCTGTATATGTATATGTAACCCCTCACACCCGGGTCCCACGGCACCCGCTCCGAGCGGGTCTCCGGCACGGGAGGCGGACACACTAACAAGGAGGCTAAAGGCTGCAACCTCTAGTGTCTGTCACTAGTGCGTCTCTTGAGATCGGGGAGTGAGGTTTACCCGCACAGCTCCTACTAGCTGGCCTCCATTACATATATGCATGTTAAAAAGTTAGAACTGAGCAGAGGGTTTTCTTTTAAATTCAAAAGTATAGCTTTAATTTAAAGTTTGTTTGAATTTTGAGGGTTTTTTTTTTTTATAACATGCAGTAGAAAAATAAAAAGGCAAAACAAATGTTTTGGTTAATAAAAAAGGTTTAAAAATAAACACCTTTAGAGGAAATGTCAACCATAGAGGGGCCTTGCAAAATTTACCTAAGAAGGAGGATGGCCCTGGTGTAAAAAAGGTTGAGAACCCCTGTAATAAACTAATATGTTGCAAGCAAAGTGTCACAAGCAACATGTCTAAGCATCTGCAGTTGGTTCACCATGTCGAAATGAAAGAAAGAATTTTTGTTTGTTATTTGAGCTGAAACTAAATGGCATTGAAAATATAAACATATTTGATACATTAATGTTTGACTTTTTGTTTTTTACTAAATTGGAATCGAAATTAGGAATCGATAGGAATCGGAATCGATAAAATTCAAATGATACCCAACCCTATTTGTCCATGAGTCCCTTGTTAGTCCCGAACAGTTGACTGCTGTTCTTCAGAAAAATCCCACAAATTCTTTGGTTTTCAGCATTTTTGTATATTTGAACCCTTTCTAACAAAGACTGTATGATTTTGAGATCCACCTTTTCATACTGAGGACAACTGAGGGACTCAAATGCAACTATTACAGAAGGTTCAAACACTCACTGATGCTCCAGAAGGAAAAACAATGCATGAAGAGCCAGGGGTGAAAACTTTTGAACAGAATAAATGTGTACGTTATTCTAATTTTGCCTAAATATCATATTTTTCATTTAGTTTTCACCCCGTAATGCACTATTTTTCCTTCTTGAGCATCAGTGAGCGTTTGAACCTTCTGTAATAGCATATCAGAAAATATTTTATTTTTTGTGGAAAGCCTAATACATAATTCTTCAATAAACTGCTTTTATTTAAAACAGATTTGTCTTATATTAGAAATGTCTTTACTGTCACTTTTTATTAATTTAATGGTTCTTGTTAAATAAAAGTGTTAATGTCTTTTACATTGTTTCACGTATGTTTTCATAGTTTGTGCTGTCCCTTATCAGTGCAAAACTATCACAAACTGAATAGGATTCATGACAATATTGTCCAAACCCCCACTTTTCTAGGGTATTTCCAAACTTTTGGAGGGCAGTGTATATTTTAAAAGTTCTGTGGATGGGTAAAGCATGACCTTTGTTTTTCCCAACATGTTATTTGCTGGAAGACAGCCGGAGATCAGGACAGGCTGCTCCGGTGCAGAGGTCTTTTGGCAAAGAGTGCATTTTCTAATCAAAGTTGAATAAACGAACACTATATACATACATATCACATGAACAGATTTGGACATGTGCATAGGCTCTTAAACTAGTTTGAAAGTAAAGAAAAAACTACTCACTCTTTATCCTGAACCATATTCCTATCCAGCCGGGTAATTGGTGGAGGCACTTGATTTGAAGCAGCTGGTTCTCCATGCTGTCCTCCATGAGCCCATACAGACAGCATACAGCTGGAGCAGAGCAGAAACCAGCTCCATAATCTGAGCTGCCCAGATCTTTCTTTCAATCTCATTACACTGAAATCACGGGGTAATAAGAGTTAACGCGAGAATGACAGCTCCATTCATTACTGCAGCTCAAACAACCGTTACCAGACAAACATTTGACCAATGAGAGCAAACACTTACTGATTAGATTATACAAAATATCTATAATGAAAAAACAACATATATAACGTATAGCTACAAATGTTGTATTTGTAATGTTAATGAGAAACGGGCGCACGTGGCTGACATATGGAAGAACTTGGAAAATGACAGAAATCAAAAGAGACCGTGAAGGAAAAAATAACATAATTACTATCAGAAATTAAATTTAACCAATGCTAAGCATGTGAAAAATCAAAAGATAGATATGAATACTGAAATATTACAGGAAGGGCAGTCTAGTCATCCAATCAGCAGTTGTATACGTTGTCCGTTACACAGTCGTCTGAACGCTTTTCTGCCTCTCTCTTTATAGTTAGATCAATATAATAACATACACATGCACATTTACTCACCTGCTGTAAATCAAAGTTGACGGGTGAATATTCGCTCTATTTGTTCAGACACGGTGCGGAGTAACAATGAACTCCTGCTGATGTTTACTCAGCGCCGCTCTTTCTGACCGCCTCAGCTTCCCGTAGTTACCTTTCACCCCATGGACACGACAGCTAAACTTCGATTGGACAAGATGGTCTTTTATTATTATTTTTTATTATGTTTTATTTTATGTGGACACAGTAAAATACAATAGGTTATATATTACATTTTGAAATAATAATAAACAATTATAAAAACTTTAAAATAGGTTCTGCTCTTATTAAATGTATATTTATTGTATCAGGCATAACGTAAACTCTAATTGGGAATGAAAGTTTTTTTGTTTTTAAATAATTTAATTAAATTTGATAATGTTTTATTTGACATGAATACGGTA
>NC_133362.1:36976100-37063818 GCF_049309525.1 Garra rufa | reverse complement strand
GTGGATTTCTTTCTTTTGGATACTTAAAACACTAACTTTGAAATTAGCCAAATGATAAAAACTATTTCAACTATTTCATAGTAATTATTTTATTTTAAAATAATAATAACAAAATAAAGTACATACAGTATATGGCTAAAGCATTGAAAAGCAAAATTTTATGTAAATCTTTAGTTAATTCAAATAAATGAATAAGTTTTCAAAAAGAATGTTTATAATAAATAATAAATGTTGAGATTATTGTAGCATGGTCTAGAACAGTGAGATTTTTTTTAATCTGCATCTTTTTTTTTTATGGATTTCTTTTTTGGATACTTAAAATACATAAAATCCTGACTTTGAAATTAGCCAAATGATAATAATAAAAAAGAAGAGTTTTTTTTATATATAACTATTTCAATATTTAAATAGTAATTATTTTATTAAAATAAAATAATAAAATCCAGACTACAGTTAATTTAAGATGTATGAATGAATACTATGACAGGACATGAGAAAATGCTAAACATATATAAACTATTGGACGTGGGTAAAATACACTGTTACAAAAAAAAAAATATATATATATATATATATATATATTTTTTTTTTTTTTTTTTTTTTTTTTTTTTATGGGCATTTCTGTTTAAAAAAATGCAGAAACCTTTCCTTATGAATTCCTTAATAATATTTATAGAGTACCCTATTTTTACATTTTTTTTATCATCTAGTCAGAGTGCACTCATAAATGTAGGCCTATAGGATTTATTAGAGAAGATACAGTACTCTGATTGACATATGGGGAATGTTATGATTTTTTTAACATAATCAAAACTGATGCACAAAACTGAAAGTGCCATGTTACATATGATTCTGGTCATGAGGTTTAAGTTTGTTCAAAACACCCTTTCATGTGTCTATTTATGTCCAAACAAAGAAGCATTGTCCACGGAGGTCTGATTTCCACCATTGGCAGATGCCGACAGTGATTTCTAATGCACTAAGTATATGAACATAGACGCTGACATTTTGGGGGTGGAATGAAGTAAGTCTTAAGACCCTCAAAAAGCCCTAAATGGCCACTTCTATTCTTGCAACACAGAGCCTACACACTCATAAACCCTGCACTATCAGTGTCTCAAAGGGGCATTCATTTTCCTCCTACTGGTGATGTCATGGTTTGGAGTCACACCACATGCTAGACTCGTGTGACGCTGTGTAATGTGTGAGCTGAACATCTTCCACTAATGTCACTGAAGGCTGAGAATCAGCCTCAGGGGAAAGTCCTGATGTCCAAACAACATCTCCATTCATCCCCCAGCAGACATCACTCATCTAATTATTGTGTCAGAAAACAAAAGGACACACAGCTCAAAATGTATTGCAGTAAATGGAGAGTTTGCTCAAGTTTATGCCATTTGAAATATTTAAAGACTTTGTCGTCCTTTGATATGTAAAATCGTTTTTTTTTTTTTTTTTTTTTTTTTTTGGCCATTTCATGTATATGTGTTGTGATTTTAATAGTATTATCTCAGTATTATTCAACATAATTTTGCACTTCGGTGAGATACGGTAATAAAAAAAATCATAAAACTTAATTAGTGTTCAAATCGGTCTCAGGTGCTTTTATACATAGAGTGATTTGCTATTCAATAATTCATATTTGTGACCCTGGACCACAAAACCAGTCTTAAGTAGCACTGGTATATTTGCAGCAATAGCCAAAAATACATTGTATGGGTCAAAATTATCAATTTTTTTTAATGCCGCAAATCATTAGGATATTAAGTATAAATGATTTATGGCTGAACATTTTTATGAATATTTTATCTAGTTAAATCAAATACATTAAATAATAACCATACAAAATGTAAGATGTATGATGGTCTAGAACAGCAAGATTTTTTAAATCTGCATCATTAGTCAAGCTTTTTGTCTTTTTCTTTCTTTCTTTTTTTTTTGGTCAAAAAGTGTGTTTTTTTTTTCTTTTGGATACTTAAAATACATAAAAACCTAACTTTGATTTTTTTTTTTTTTTTTTTTTAGATATTTCAACTATTTAATAATATTATTTTATTAAATTTGTTTTAAATAAAAGAAATATATAAATGTGTGTGTCTGAAGCACTGAAAAACAAATAGCCAAAAATACATTGTATGGGTGAAAATTATACTTTTTTTTAAAGTCACAAATCATTAGGATATTAAATATAAATTATATATGGCTGAAGCATTGAAAAGGAACATTTTTTATGGGAATCTAGTTAAATAAAATACATTAATTAATAAACATGAAAAATGTAATAAATAGTAAATGTTTTTTTTGTCAAGCTTTTTGTCTTTTTCTTTCTTTTTTTTGGTCAAAAAGTGTGGATTTTTGTTCTTTTAGATACTTAAAATACATAAAAACCTAACTTTGATTTTTGTTTTTAGTTATTTCAACTATGTAATAATATTATTTTATTAAATTTGTTTTAAATAAAATAAAATAAAAAGTATATATGCCTGAAGCATTGAAAAACAAATAGCCAAAAATATATTGTATGGGTCAAAATGATATTTTTTTTAATGCCACAAATCATTAGGATATTAAGTATAAATGATATATGGCTGAAGCATTGAAAAGCAACATTTTTATGGGAATTTTATCTAGTTAAATCAAATACATTAATTAACAAACAAACATGTAATAAATAGTAAATGTTTATAATAAATAATAAATGTATGATGGTCTAGAACAGTGAGATTTTTAAAATCTGACTCATTAGTCAAGCCTTTTTTCTTTTTTTTTTTGGTTAAAAAGTGTGGATTTTTTTTTTTCTTTTGAATACTTAAAATACATAAAAACTTTGATTTTTGTTCTTAGTTACTTCAACTATTGAATCATATTTAATAATATTATTCTATTAAATTTGTTTTAAATAAAATACAATTAAATAAATAGTAAATTTCTATAATAAATAAATTTATGATTTTTTTTTTAATCTGCATCATTAGTCAAGCTTTTTTTTTCTTTTTTTTTTGGTCAAAAAGTGTGGATTTTTTTTCTTTTGGATACTTGAAATACATAAAAACCTAACTTTGATTTTTGTTTTTAGTTATTTCCACTATGTAATAATATTATTTTATTAAATTTGTTTTAAATAAAATAAAAAAGAAATATGTCTGAAGCATTGAAAAACAAATAGCCAAAAATACATTGTATGGGTCAAAATTATCTTTTTTTTATGCCACAAATCATTAGGATATTAAAGGAGATTTTCTCAATATTTTGAATAAATATTGTTCTATCCTAACAAACCATACATCAGTTAAATGCCTTGGAATGGGGAAAAAAAATGCCCTTATGACTGTTTTTTTTGTTTTTTTGGTCCAGGGTCACACATGCTATTCAATAATTAATATTTGAGAGAGTTTTTCTCCAGTGGCTCAGCCTTTTTGAGTAAAAATAAAGGGATGCAAGCATTAATTGAGCCACATGTTCACAGAATGTAGGTATGAGACAAAAATTGATGAATAAAAGTATTTATAATAAATCATGATAATAGTGCAATAGTGGAGTCATTTCATACATCGTATCTTCTAGCATTGGCTCTAATACTTTCCTTATCTTTTTTTATTTATGTTTTTACATTATACACTTAATACATTTCATAGATTTGAGAATGAGACATGTGTATATGCTCAAATATAATTTACTTCAACAAACTTGATCAAGAAATCTGCTAACGGTTTAGTAGACAAAGCGATTTAACGCAGATACATCCACTGTCCACCAAATACTTCTATAAGGACACTGCCATCTACTGGATTTTAGAGCTCACTTAATGTGATTTTAATCTTAATCGTCATTAATAGTTAGCGTTAAAATTGCTCAAATGATAGCTCCTAAGTCACATTTTATGTTCTGCCTGAGCAAAAACTGTTTCCAAAATACATGTTTTGCTATGAAGCAGTTCAAGAAAAGAGGGTCGCATTTGTAAAACAAATTTGTATGCTTTCATAGTGCCATCAACGGCACACTGACATAAAATAAACGACTGATTACGGTATTCAGCACACACACACACACACACACACACACACACATGTTGGGTTTACATGTTTTATGGGGACATTCCATAGGCGTAATGGTTTTTATACTGTACAAACCATACTTTCTATTGCCCTACTACACCTACCCTACACCTAAACCTAGCCCTCACAGGAGATTGTGCACACTTTTACTTCATCAAAAAAACTCATTGTGCATGATTTATAAACCTGTTTCCTCATGGGGACCTGAGAAATGTCCCCACAAGGTCAAAATCTACTGGTATTCCTATCCTTGTGGGGACATTTGGTCCCCACAACGTGATGAATACCAGGTACACACACACACACACACACACACACACACACACACACACACACACACACACAGAGAGAGAAAAAGGGGTCAACATTTTACAGCTTGTCACTGGAGCAGTAACAGTACCCTTAAAGGACATCTTTGTACCTTTTTTTTGTTACCCCTAATAGGTACATATTAGTACCGCAGAAGCTAGGCTAGTACCCTTAAGGTATTAATATGTACCTATTAGGGGTAAGAAGGTACAAATATGTCATTTTAACACTACTGTTCCAGTGAAAAATTATTATAACACAAAACGTAAACTTTTGACCGCTGTATGCAGCTATAATTCCTAAATGTCATAAGCTAAAAAAAATTGAAACTGAGATTTATAGACCATCTGAACAAATAAGTTTTCCATTAATGTATGTTAAGGACACTATTTGGCAGAGATACAACTATTTGAAAAACTGGAATATGAGAGTGCAAAAAATTCTAAATACTGAGAAAATCGCCTTTAAAGTTGTCATAATGAAGTTCTTAGCTATGCATGTTACTAATCATAAATTAAGTTTTGAAATATTTACGGGAGGAAATTTACAAAATATGTTCATTGAACATTATCTTTATTTAATACCCTTATTATTTTTGGCATAAAATATATATTTTTTGGCTATTGCTACAAATATACCCTTAATTGGTTTTGTGGTCCAGGGTCACAAATAATATTTTCTACATGTATTTTATCATGAAACACCATCTCTGGTGCTGTAATAGAAATTCCATTCACAAGATGGCGCTTTTGGTCGACTAATGATGTTGAGGAGGTGAACCTCAGTCAATAACATTTTGAAGTGCAATCTTGTCTTCAGTTGTCCAAAGTCTGCCCTCAGACCATGTGTTACAATTTCACAAAGTCACAATTTTTTTTTGGGGGGGGGGGGCACATTTTAATGTCCATAATATACAAAAAAAAACAAAAAAAAAAAACATTCATCTTCATCTAGTTTATGTAGTTTTTAAATTATGTCAAAACATATTTGATTGCATCCACTTAACCTGCTACAATAACTTTTGTCATTTCCATTCGACTTTATGGGTTTTCAGAATTTCAACCATTTCAAACTCTTTATTAGTAAATCAATGTGGTGGAGAAAAAAAAACAGTCCAGATTTATTTTCCACTTCAGTTCTCACTGTACAGCATTGTAAACCACCTTATGCAAGATGAGGATCACACCTAAAGACCAATAATATATTGCTATTGAAATTGCAGTGACATAGACCGTGTCATTTCAAATAATCATTAATGATATAAATAACTACAAAATGGCTAAGAAATGAGACGTGTGTGGTGTCTTCATATGGTGTGTATGGTCGTCTGCATTGCATGACTGGAGCAGGGTGCATTATTCACACTTGGTATTCACACACACGCTTCATCTTTACAGCCGTGTGGATGATGCTTGACCAGAGAGCAGAAGCAGAAGCAGCAGCGGGTCCGCTAGGGCCGCTCCAGTGCCGCACTCACTCAGCCCTCTCCGCGCACTAACTGACGTGTTTTGCGCATTTCCTGGACCAGCCTTCAGACACACACACAGTCGGGAGAAAAAGAGGCAGGTCTGCAGGAAACTGAGTACCGACGGACAAACAAGGATCCTGGAAAAAGCAAGTGAGTGCGGAACCCTCGTAAACAACAGTCGTTCTCCTGTCTGGTGCGAATCGAAAGACGCTTTTGCGGGGGGATAACTTTCCTCCCAATGCGCGGAGGAGACACATCCAGCGCTCCAGCCAGACGAGGGAAACAGGCTGCTCACCCTGAGGAGATCCAACATATATTTCTGGCATATTTTGAGGTGTGGAATGCTGGTCTTATACACTGTAGCTGTCCTTTTTCGCTCCAACTTGCATTGCTGGCTGCCTACAGCGGTGTTTGGACAGCTTCGAGATCACATGCAGGTTGTCCGTAGGTCACAGCAATAGATTCCCGTTCTGCCTGGACCTTCTACACTTTGCATGCAGATCCACGAGGACGACGAAGGGCATTTACCGTTATTTCATAGGGAGGAACAATCCCGAATACAAACCGGTGGACCGTGACATACACTGGTTGAATAATTAACCAGACGCCGAAGTGGAATATTGTTACTGAAGCTCTCAAAAGTGGCCATGGTGGTTTTTAACGGTCTGCTGAAGATTAAGATCTGCGAGGCTTTGGACCTGAAGCCCACAGCCTGGTCTCTGAGACACGCCGTCGGCCCCAAGACGGCAACCTTCCTGCTGGACACGTACATCGCCCTCAACGTAGATGATTTTCGCGTGGGTCAGACCTCGACCAAGCAGAAGACCAACAGTCCCGTCTGGCACGATGAGTTTGTGACGGAGGTGCACGACGGCCGGAAGATCGAGCTGTCGGTCTTTCATGACGCGCCGATTGGCTACGACGACTTTGTGGCCAACTGCACCATTCAGTTCGAGGAATTGCTGCAAAACGGCAGCAAACACTACGAGGACTGGGTAATGTCTTTTTTGTAGATACTTCAGACTGAGAATTATAGAGGGTGCCTCTAAACCATGTTGGAAAAGCCATTTAATGGCAGCTGTGATTTGGAACATGGTGGTTAAAAAATTCACCATTCACTGCCACCATATTCCAAAACCAGCACCAACTGGTTGTTGGTTTGTTGCTGGCCTAAAACAGTCTACTGGCTTGCACCAGCTAAGACTTGCTAGTAGAAACTAGCTTCCATGTTCCAAAACACAGTCAACAGCTGGATTTTCCAGAAACAAAAGGTCGTAGGGTTGGATGGGGGGAATCTTAAGTGTTTTTATTGTTTTTACATAAACCTACATAAGCATTCAGTGTTTGTAAACGATTCAGTAACTACAAAAGTTAGCTTCCATATTATTCAGAGGAGGTATCACCTGTTGCCAAATAGATGCTAGCAAACTGAATTTGTGTTAACTTGAGGAGGAAGCCACAGCAACCGAACAGCTTTCCATTGCGGTTAGTATGGAAAAGTACATTGATACTCTAAGTTTAGTACCCTGATAGCACAGGTACGTCTCGGAGACATCTATTTGACATCTGCATTTACATCTGGAAAATGTATTTTTTAGAGTGTTTATAGGACGTTTCCTATCAGATGTCAAATAGACATCTATTAGATGTCTTTAAAATGTTTAGAATTTATAAGGTATGTAAAACTGACATCTTACAGACGTCTGTCTGATGTTTGTACACAGCAGATGCTTTCCAGATCAAGAGATCTTCAACAGACATCTTGCAGACATACATGTGCTATCTGAGTAGTATTTACCTTGATAGCACCCATACATTATGAAGACGTCTGTTTGACATCTGCATTTACATTTGGAAGATGTATTTTTTAGAGTGTTTGCTCATCTGCAATACGTCTATAAGACGTTTCCTATAAGATGTCAAATAGACGTCTATGAGATGTCTTTAGAATGTTTATGATTTAGAATGTATGTAAAACTGACATCTTACAGACGTCTGTCTGATGTTTGTACACAGCTGATGCTTTCCAGATCAAGAGATCTTCAACAGACATCTTGCAGACGTACGTGTGCTATCTGGGTATCATATATAGCAAAACACGACAATAAATCTTATTGTTTTGTTTGGAAATAAATTAGTAGGCTACTGATGACACCAAATGACAGTTTGCGTTGCGCAAAACATAGGCTATTAAACAGATTATGCCTGAAAATACCTGTGAAATTACTTTTGAGAACCCAGTGTAGCCTATGATTGTCATAGCAAGGTTATTTTATTGCCCTGTGTAAACAACGTCAATGTTTTAAAATATGGTTACACCAAAAAAAAAATGTGTATAGTTTTTTCACATCATTCGTGTCATGCGCCAGCAGCAGGTGTGTGTGTTGTGCTTTCCTCTTTCTCTGATGCCACCTGCATCATTTCTGCAGCAAAGCCCTCAGATGAATGCTCAGATAACCCCGGTTGCATAGAGACGGTGAAGGAGGTTGGCTGCCTGTCATAAATATTTCTGCAGCTGCAAAGAGCCATGCAGCCATCATTAATGCAGACATATGATCATCTGATGGTCAGACAGCATGCGTCGTTTAATCTGTTGAGGTTAGGATGGTATTTGTGCATCTGGTATGTTTGTCACGTAACATAACGTTTCTTAATTACCTGATAAAACTGTTTAATGGGCCATTCTACAGGATCGGTCCAAAGTCAGAGTTGGAAACATCTTGATAAAGACGTCTTTTCAAAAAGGATTTGTATGTATGTATGCAAATTGTATAATATCCAAGGTACACATTGCTAGTAATTGTGCAGTTAATTCTCATATTGTATTTTCAGAAAGTTTTGAAATACTTGTCCTCTCCTAAAATTTGTCACTACGGAAACACAGTAATAATAATTTATTTAGAAATGTTATATTGACCTATTAAGATTTTGCTTCAATCTTCATTGTAAATATATATTTTTGCTATTTTATTAATTTATTTTGAGAGGTAAATCAATCACAATTACATTTTTAACAATATTTCAAGTGTAGTTTATAAGATTTGTTATGTTTTGAATCCATTTTTTCTTTATAAAAGGCAAAAAGTTGATCATACTGATTTCAAAGTTAAGGGTCCATTCATTTAAATATGCATTAAACCAAAAACTTCATAACATCTTACCTGCCCTGCTGAAAAAAACAGCTAAAACCAGCCTAGGCTGGTTGGCTGGTATTGGCTGGTTTAAGCTGGAAGTAGCTGGTTTTAGCTGGTGGTTTTCCAGCCTGACCAGCTAAGACCAGCCTGACCAGCCTGGCCAGGCTGGAAAAAAGGCCAAAACCCCTCTAAAACCAGCCTGCCGACCAGCTATGACCAGCTAAAACCAGGCTGGTTGACCAGCTAAAACCAGCCAACCAGCCTAGGCTGGTTTTAGCTGTTTTTTTCACCAGGGTGATAATTCAGCATGCTTTATTTTTGACAAAACATACCAAGTTAAAGAGTAATCCTTAACCACATAACATTACAGAATTTTAATTTGCCTACTAAAACATACTAAAATGCAAAAAACTGTACTAAAATGTTGTTTATTTCCCACAAATATGAGGACTTTGTGTTTCCTTTTGTCACTACCGAAACAATAATGACATGTTTTGGTCATGACTGTTACACTAGTGACAATTTTATGGGATAACACCCAAAAAAACAGACATGAAGTTTCGGCGGCAGTGACAATTTTAGATACTTTTGAACCTAGCCTAAAGATGCTAATCAGCACATGGTTAGCTAGCACAGTTCTGAACAGTGGTACACATATAAAAACGAAATGTTAAAATGATGATTTTAAATACATTAAGTTGACTAATATTTTAAATATTATTGTGGACTATAATAGATAACAGAAGGATCTTAGTAAACATCTAAGATTTGAATACTTAAATGCTGTTAAATGTGTTTTTTGGTTGTGGGACAGCAGTTATCAATCACTAACCATTAACTATCTTAAAACAATCATAGTCATGTAAAATCACACCACAATTATGACTGAAATATACAGCAGCCATTATAACTTTTTTGTAATTTTCATGACATTTTACATGCTTTTAAATCAGACCTAAATCTGTATTCGATCATAACTGACAAAAACAATAGCTCATAGGTCATATCCTGGCTGTCCTGTCCAAATGTCTCGTGTTCAGTCGAAACAATGAATAGTACTATAGTAGAGTAATAGAATATCAATGAACCCTACACAAAGTAATCTAGTAATAGAATAGCATTGTATATCATTTGAATGAGAGTGAATAGCTCATCATCAGTATCCAGCATCAGTCTTGGCCCGTGATATGGCAGGTGTGCAGTATGTGACATGGCTTGGCCGCAGACTCCGAGCGACCCTGGAAACTGCTCCGCTCTTTGTAGTCGAACACAGACGGGGATGTGAATTATTGATGTGCCATCATAAGCTCCGTTGTGGTGTTGAGAAGTACAGTCGCCTGCCTTTATGATGCGTCTCAGATTGGACTGGGACAGGATTGACCGAGTCAATATCTTTTATATCTTCTGGCCTTCCTGATCTGATGGATTTACAAAACCACATAGGGATGAGTTGAAATATTAATATGAATATAAGCAGATGCATGCATAGATACATAGACTGAAAACAAGGAGATGAAAATCTTTATATGGTCCATTTCATAAGTAACAACTCTCTAAAGCTGCACTGAGCTGTTGCTATCTAGTGTCACGTGTAGCATCCTATGCTCAGCCAATTCTGTTCTCCCCTTAATTTACTTCCATATATAGGCTATATTAAGTTTGTTGACACATGAACCGACTTCTTAGGTAGAGCTCACAAATTAAATCTAGCTTGCAGTTGTTAATGAGCTTGCAGTTACTCCAGTACACTAGTTTGGGCTTACATGAGCACTAATTTACAGCTTAAACAGTACTAAAACATCAGAGCTTCGTAACATTGAATGTACTTTTAAAATGCCAGTCGTATATGGACCATTATACAGAATTGGTGCACACTGCTGTCCCACAACCAAAAAACACATTTGAAAAGCAGTTAAGTATACAAATCTTAGATTTTTACTAAGATTCTTTTATTATCTATTGGACCCCACAATAATATTTAAAATTTCAGTAAGCTTAGTATATATAAAATAATCATTTATTGGGTTCTTTCAGTTGGGAGGTGGTTGTCCCGAACCCTAACCGTTAAATTTCAACTATTATATTGAAATAATTTTTGCATTTTCTTCCATTGCTGTTTTTTTTAAATATCTTTTAAAATAGGTCCCATCATTTTGAGGTAAATGTGTTCAAAAGTATGATAAATCTGTGTGTATCTTTTGAAGAATGTCACTACTAAACACCATTTTTCTATAAATAAAAACACTTTTTTGGGAGTTTCTTCATAACATTTTGTTTTAATATGTGTACAACTGTTCAGAACTGTGCTAGGTAACCATGCACTGTGTACCAAGTATCTAAAATGGTCACTACCAAAACAGTCACTACACTCTTAAAAATAAAGGTGCTTCACAATGCAATAGAAGAACCATTTTTGTCTAAATAGTTCCATAAAGAACCTTAAACATCTGAAGAAACTTTCTGTTTAACAAAAGGTTCTTTGTGGCGAAAGAAGGTTCTTTACCATTTAAAAGGTAAGAAAGAGATGATTCTTTAAAGAACCTTTGACTAAATGGTTCTTTAAAGATGGAACCTTTTAAAGCACCTTTATTTTTAAGAGTGTACCAAAACATTTGGTGAAGTTTTGTTTGTGTGTGTTATCCCATAAAATTGTCACTACCGTAACAATCAAGGCCGAAACATGTCTTCATTGTTTCAGTAGTGACAAAGGGAACAAATAATTTATTTGAGGAAAATAGACACAATTTTAGTACAGTTATGCAGTTTTTTTGTATGTCTTAGTAGTGTTTTAGCATGTGGGTTAAAATTCTGTAATGTGATGTGGTCGCTACCAAAACATTACTGTCACTACTGAAAATGTGCTGTTATGAAAAAAACATGGGATGTTTTGTCAAAAATAGTATACTCTTATTAGCAGGGTGTCACGATGCAGGCAGGAACACACGAACAACGACGTAAATAAAAGACGTATATTTAATAAATCCAACGGAATACAGGCAGACACAGGAACACCAGGGGAAAACATCCATATAACATTAAAGACCGACAAGAATACAGGGGAAAACACACACCTTAAATAGACAGACTGATTACAACATCCAGGTGACAACAAGGAGGGAGAAACCAAAATACTCAGAACTGCGGGGGAAAATGGGAGAAACCAACATGAAAGTCCGGGGGTGTGACATTACCTCCTGTCCTCGCGCCGACAAATGGGAAACAGCAAACAGTCTCAGGAGGGGGTTTCGGCGGAGGACGGACTCCCGGGAGGAGGGCAAAAGATGGAGTCCAGGGTGGTGACTGAATAGTCCATGGAGGTGATGACGGAGGGAGGAGCCAAGGAGGTGACAGGAAGGGGCTGGAGCAGGAGGAGCCAGGTGGGACCCAGGCCGCAGCCAAGATGTAATCCCACGGTGGAGCCGATGGAGGGAGGAGCCATGGTGGAGGAGAGGCTGACGACTCCATGGGTCTGACCGACGGAGGCGGAGCAGGTGGTGGGAGAGCCCGAGGCGGAGACGGAAAGCCGAAGATCTTGGGTGACACCGCGGATCCAGAGGGCCAAGGCGGAACCCAAGGCTCTGGCGACCAAGGCGGAGATGGAGATCCGGAGGTCCGCGGCGGAGCCGGAGCGCCAGAGGGCCGAGGCTGTGCCCGCGGGAGGGAGGAGGTCCAC
Organism: Garra rufa; assembly: GCF_049309525.1. Taxonomy (NCBI): domain Eukaryota; kingdom Metazoa; phylum Chordata; class Actinopteri; order Cypriniformes; family Cyprinidae; genus Garra; species Garra rufa. Next base: position 37,051,179 of record NC_133362.1, on the reverse strand, counting down.
CGAGCCGGTGGGACGGAGCGACGAGGCACAGCCGGAGGAGTAGAGTCCAGAGGCGAAGGTGGGGCGACGACTGACCAGGGCGGAGCCGGAGGGACGATGGAGCCCGGTGGAGCTGGTGGATCGACGGGCGACGGCGGAGACGAGGGAGCAGAGAGCCGGGGTGGAGCCGCAGGGTCGGAGGGCCGAGGCGGAGTCCAAGACTCTGAGGCTGGAGGCGATGGTGAGGGATCCTCCAGCCATGACATCGATGGAGACTGGCAGACCCGCGGCGAACCCACCGCACAGATGGTGGGCTGAGGGTGAGCAAGGGGACTGACAGATGACAGCGGGGATTCATGAAGGCTGGGCGGAACCAGCGGTGACTCTGGATGGCTGGGCGGAACCAGCGGAGATTCAAGCTTAGGCAGAAGAGGGAGGGTGGGTGGGAAATCCAGGCAGATGGGTATTTCCGTGAAACAGTCAATTAAGTCCCCAGAGTTGTGCTCTTGCTCACCCCCAGTGGCGGTGCAGTGGACGGGGCTCTCTACAGCCCTCTCTTGCTCCATGAAGCACTCCACCGTCGCTGATGTAGTAGCCGGCTCTCGCACCTGGTCGGAAGTTTTGACCCCATCGGCGCTCCATAACTCTGTCGCTCCGGGCTCGGGCTTCCCGTCTACGATGGGCTCATAATCCGCAGGTCGGGGTGGCTGGCTGGGCTCTGGGTCTGGAGTGGCACTGACGAGGTTCTCCTGGAAACGGGTGGGAAACGAGGGTTTGTTTCTCGCCAGTGTCCACTCCACAAATGCGGCGAAGTCCGCTCGAGGGCCGTCCTCGGACGACGGCGCTCTGCATGATGCGTTGAGGCTTGCATCATAGAACATACAGAGCGCGTCGTCCGGGTAGCTGGTGGTATGAGCTACGAGCTGGAACATCAAAGTGTAACCCTCGAGCGGTAAATCCCCCTGCTTCAGCCGGAGGAGGATGAATTCTGGACGGAGGAAGGACTCCATGGGGAAAACACTACGGAAACAAAAAGACTGGGAAAAACGAACAGGAAACAAAACGGAGGTGAACACGCCAAGAAAATAAACTGTATTGGTCGGTCTTTCTGTCACGATGCAGGCAGGAACACACGAACAACGACGTAAATAAAAGACGTATATTTAATAAATCCAACGGAATACAGGCAGACACAGGAACACCAGGGGAAAACATCCATATAACATTAAAGACCGACAAGAATACAGGGGAAAACACACACCTTAAATAGACAGACTGATTACAACATCCAGGTGACAACAATGAGGGAGAAACCAAAATACTCAGAACTGCGGGGGAAAATGGGAGAAACCAACATGAAAGTCCGGGGGTGTGACACAGGGGCGCCGCTCGCAATTTTGGGCCCTATGACAAAATATGAGGTTGGGCCCCCCCTACCACACAAAAGCAGATCTCTGGGGGCCCCTAAAAGGCGTGGGCCCTTAGAATTGTCCTAACTTACCCCCCCCCCCCCCTTAGCGGTGCCCCTGCTTATTAGTATAAACTAAGATGTTATGGTAGTGTTTGGTTCAATGTATATTCAAACTAATGAATCCTTAAGTTTGAAATCAGTATGATCAACTTTGTTCCTTTTACAAAGAAAAGTTGGATTCAAAATACAAAACATCTCATAAATCACACTTGAAATATTGTTAAAATTGTAATTGTTATTGATTGAAAGCATTTGAATAAAATAGAAAAAATATGTTTACAAGGTAGATGTAAGCACTCTTAATTAATTAAACTCTTAATAGGTCAATATAACCCTTCTTATTAAATTACATATTACTGTGTTTAGGGTAGTGCCAAATTTGGGGAGAGGACAAATATTCTAAAACTTTCTGAAAATACAATGAGAATTAACTGCACATTTACTAGAAATGTGTACCTTAGATATTATATCATTTGCATACATACAAAATTTGTGAAAAAAGTCGTTTCCAACTTTAACTTATTAACCAATTCTGTAGAATGGCCCATTTAAGATTTAGAAATAACCGTTGGAATAAAATAGATGATCAATTGAACTACATAACTGAGCTTATGTTTTGTATGATTAATTAAGTCCCAGACTTATATGAGAATATTGACATTTGTCCACATTTACACTGAACAAGAGGAAATGTCATGTGATTAAATGATTTCTTAGCATCTCTTCCAGTCAAATTTTGTTGTATTAGTGTTTATTTATCAACCTTACGTATTTTAGTTATTATAATTTTCTTAACTGAAATTACAACACTTAAATATATTGTTTATTATATTTCATGATTACTTAGGCACTTTTATCTCCAATTTTAGTTCCTATTTAGGATTGTATTGTTGGCTTTTATAACAAACTTCTTGTGACCTTCCTAAAGTTACATTGAATAAAAGCATCTACTAAATGTAAATTTATGTATCATGGAAATTTTATTTATTACCGATAAGAGTTACTTGAGGCAAACCCGTATTAAAGTAAACTGAAATACTGACCTTTTTAGCTGCTTATTGGATCAATAATGGTAAAAGTATTATTATATGATTTTACATTACTTGACTGAGGGTTTGTGACCTAGAAGATTTGAACCAGAACCAGAGAAGTATGAATAAAACTAGTAGCTGAGAATGTCCCATTTTAGCTAAGAATGTCCAAACGTTTGGTGCAACTCTACCCAAGCCTCACGTCCTCAGGCAAGCAGGATTCCTGGCAGAGCGTGTCTGTGTGTGTCATAGCGAGTATCTGTCAAGACAAGCAAGTGCCTGATAGTGTACGAAGAGAAAAAGAGCATCAATCTGTGGGACAGATGTGTGCAGAGGTAGGCTTTGACTGGCTCACAGGCAGCGTTTGCGTAATTTGAAAGCAATTTGTGTGAAAGTGTGAGAAAGGTTGTAGAGGTTTGGTCAGGCTACGAGAATTACTCAGTCACCCGTTTTCCCACGAACCTTTTACATGCACGCAAACACACTCACTCCTATTTCAAAGCCAACTCCTCTTTGGTCATGCCTGCACTTGCACGCTGTAGGCTTATTTTGTTCTAAAGGGCATGTCAGTGTTATGTTGTTCATCCCAGGCAGCTCATTGCAGGAGCTTTTCATCTCCATTTGCTTTAACCGAGAGCTGCATGGTGGGGCCAGTTGGAGGTGTGAAGGCCGAGGTCTGCCGGCTGTGTAAACTTCAGAATAAGTTAAAGGTTGGGCTGATTCCACACGCCCCCCATGTCTGTCTGCACTGTCCTTTATCTGCCCTCGGTAGGGTTTTGAACCAAGAACCGGTTGTTGTTCAGAACTGATTCCAGAACCAAATGATTTTCATGACGTTCAGTTTTGTTAACTGTTCTTGAAGGCTAATCCAAACAGAACACTGTACTAAAACATTCTGACACGGCTAGTCTGCGTTTAGTTGTGTAACGCACGCACCGACAAGACAGAAAACAAGAGATGAGGAGTCTATAAGCGTGCTTGGCTTTAGAAGAGCAGCTTGATTTTAAACCGTGTCTTGGCCTGACAGGTTAGAAAGTGGATGGGCTGACTCTGGTAGACGCTATTTTTTCTCTCTCGAAGCTGCAAGTAAATTAGAGGATGGGGAAGTAGACTGTCAAACTTAGAATGTAATTCGTTTTTCCTTGAGAGAGATTAAATGGATGGAGTTTTTCCTTAACTAACCAGAAATCCGTGGCATTTGGTCTATAAAAGCTGTGAATGCGCACCCAAGCCATTTGAGAGAAGGAGTTTGGGGACTGGCTAAATATTAACATTACATTACTTTAAATCCACTTGTTGTTTGAGGGGTAACGTTAGAAAGGTAGGGAATATGTATGGAAGTGTCTGTAAATTATTTATTTGTCAAACGCTGGTAATTTTTGGCAAATATGTGGCAGTTATGAGGTGATTTGGGTAGTGGTTCAACGGATCACAAAACTCATGGTTCAGATCGTATTACAGTGTTGGAATTCTTTTCATTCTGTGTAACTTTGGTTTCCATTTATTACGTACTTCTTTACCACAGCAAAACCTAGCCTACCTAAAAACAGTTCAAACATGATTAAAGACAAGTGAACAGCCAGCAAAAAAAAAGCCAAAAAAAAAAAAAGAACAAATACACAAATTACAAGCATAGATAAATACAAAAGAGCAAAGTTACAAATAAAATATGGTTGGTAGTAGGAATGTAACAATATCTAAATCTCATGATATTATAATATCTCAATATGAAGTCCACAGTATGATATTTATTGGAATATTTAAAAAAAAGACAAATGAAAAAAAAAACTTTTAAAGTTAAATTATTCTATCTAATGCACTTTGGGAGTTCAAAATTAAGAGTTCCAACCTATTAAGAAAACTCAGAAAAACGTCAACCCTCTTTTTATTTGTGGTGTACTCTCAGTCTAAATTACATTCACACTGGTGTTTTAGGAAGCCAAACTAATTAGAATATAATAATAGAAATAACAACTATTTTATATTATTGTTATTGCTATGACAGGTAGAGCCATATATTGTAAAACAAGTGCACTGTAAAATAAATGAAAATGAATATTTCATAGGTATTATTTTTGCTTTACACTACAGTATGGAAATTACAATACTTCTTTCCTAATTTCTACACTTGAAAGACTGCAATAACACATTTAAACAGCTAGCTGTCAGCAATTGATACTGCACTTTTAAGCTTTTATTTTATGGAAACGACAGTAGAGCTTTCATTTTAATGGAAAACTCCAGCTTCAGTGAAAACAGGCTTACAAAAACGCAAAAACGTCTCACTACAAATCTAGTGAAATGCTGTAATCATCTGGCCAGAAAATAAAGCATAACTGGTGGCTGTTGCATTCCCAAACATGCACTAAGCTCTCAGCACATGCAATAAACAAATTTGCTGCATTCACTGTGAACTGAGCCGTTCTGAGGCGTGGAAAACACCGGATCACGAGCTGATCACCTGAACGACATGTGCGTTACACTTTGAAACTTTAAAAAACTGAAGGGATTAAGCTATATTGTGCTATGGTTTTAGATAGTTTGACAGATACTGTGCCAAACTATAATGGTCCAAAACACAACTCTAAAGGCCTTTTGTGTTAGAATAAGAAGTTTAAATATATTTTAAAAAGTACACTTTTTCTCCGGAAGACCTATCGTTTCATATCGCCATGTGACCACGATGACAGTTTTGCTATCACGATACCATGATATTATTGATAATACCGTAACATCCCTAGTTGGTAGTATTCAGGTGCAAAAAATGCAATAATTAAGTGTAAAATAACACTGCATAGTGTTCACTGTATAAGTTAAATATAGATTAATCTTTTTCAAAGCAGTGTTTTGTTGTTTGGTTAGCATTAATGACAGCAGAAGGTATTTATAGGCTGCTGTCTCTTTAAGACCTGATGAATGGATCCAGTATAATGATGAACATTTGATTTCTTTCTCAGCTGTTTTCGTTCACTTAAAGGGGTCATCGGATGCCCATTTTTCACAAGTTGATATGATTCTTTAGGGTGTTAATGTAAAGTTTATAACATATTTTGGTTAAAATTTCTCAATGATAGTGTAAAAAACACTCTTTTTACCTTGTCAAACAATCAGCCCTTTTCAGAGCAAGCTATTTTGTTACATGTTCCTTTAAATGCTAATGAGCTCTGCTCACCCCGCCCCTCTCTGCCTAGGGATGACGAGCCGTAATGTTTACTTTAGTCGTATTTAGCCGCGTTTATCGGGGAAACTTGCCAACAAGCACATTATTAAGAAAGACCATTTGCAAAGATGCATAAAAAACCCTTATACTCACTTCTGCTGTGGGTGAAGCTGCATCAGGAAGGATTTGCACGAACATAGACACATATGTAGATTGGGATCGGTGCTTTCCTTTCAAAAACGAAACTAACGCTAATCCTCTGCGTCTTCAGCAGCTCAGATGTCGGGAGCAAATGACGACTGCTATGTTCATTATTGCATCCAACAACAGAACACCTCAATTGCTCAATCTGAAACATTCTTGTCTTCCCCTGCACCTGAGTCACACAATGGTGATCGGACTCGGACTGTTTCAGCTCGGTGAGGGCGGGTCTAAAGTAAGGCGCTCATGTCAGTCAACTATCGTGGGAGCCGCCTCTGTCGCTGTGTCGTCACACCGACAAGAAGCTGAGAATGACCTGATTTTAAAAAGAGAATATTACTTTTAAAGATTAAAAAAATACCACTACATGCATTCGATGACCCCTTTAAAACCAACTACGTTTATCAGAATGATGGTTGAGATGGGTATTCTTTCATAGTTTTATCTGTATGTGTCTGTTTAAAAGCAAGGAGAATGCGAAAGAGTATTCAGTTTGGTGTTCGCTTCATGTGTTTGTTTCAAGTAATGAGTTCTCTTTCGCCTCTTCTTGCGCTGGAATGGTTTAAAACCATTTGAGTGTGTACTCAACACGTACAAATAATAATTTTAACTCTATTATGATCAAATTCTGCAATTAATCCGCCGATCACATGCATGCCAAAACATGGGACTGGTCCATATAGATTACAGATCAACTACGATTTGTTCAATCCCTAGGATTTGGGTGAGCAGATCCACAGAAGCTTTGACAGCTGTCCTCTTACTATAAATTGTTGTTATTGTTGCATGTTCTCATCGGTTTGTTGGCATGTGGTTGATTTTATGCACAAGGAAATGTGATGTGCAGATCTTGATTATTGAAAACCACATGGTATTTGATGCAAAACTAACTCGACTAAATCAAATGAAAAACATTGTCACTGTATGTTCATGTTTTCTCAAACAAAGCTAATTTTGAAAATCCAGAGAAAACATCTTACAATCTTTTGGCACAGACAAAGTTTGTGGAAAGGACATGTCTTATTGAGCAGACTAATCAAAATAGAAATTTTGGAGAATTTTTATTGTTCCATTTGTTTTGACAAATCTTGCTTGTGTGAAGTGTATGACCTTGTTCCTAAACACATCCTAAACCCTCGCAGTCTTTCTTTGAGTCCACACTTTCGTGATGTAACGCTGTTTTAACTGTCAGGTTTTGGAGCTCGCTTCATCACGGGCTCGGCAGAAGTTTGCATTGAGGACACATAATAGCCCTTTTGAAAGCTAAAATGATAAAGGGAACACCGTACGGTCTTGGTTAAACCACTGATGTCACATGGACTATTTTAACAATGTCCTTACTACCTTTCTGGGCCTTGAACGTTTCAGTTGCATTGCTGTCTATGCAGGGTCAGAGAGCTCTCGGATTTCATCAAAAATATCTTAACTTGTGTTCCGAAGATGAACGAAGGTCTTACAGGTTTAGAACAACATGTGAGTGAGTAATTAATGACAACATTTTCATTTTTGGGTGAACTGTCCTATTAAATTGATAATGGTGTTTCTCATTTGTCCTCCCCGGTGAATTAGCATCCCGGGTTAAAGGAGTCACTGCTTACTACTCTCAGAAGTGCCTATGAGTGTGTCCTTCTCTACAAGTCAATGCATGTTATATGTGTAATTATAAAAAAGCCTTGTTTCATAAAGATACTTAAAAGAAAAGCTTTGTTTTGGTGCTGATTGAGTTTCTTAAATCTTTAGAGTAGATATAAGCCGTTTAAGAACACCCAGTTTTACTTTTCTATTGATCATTCTATCTCTTTCATCTTTTGTTCACCCTTTGCTGTTGCAAATGACGTAAATTGTCATTTGGTTCGTTAAGGAACACAGCTGTCGCTCCCAAAATTGAGCTTTTAAACTGCACAGCTGGAAGGAGCTATAGCAGTGGAGAGAAACAGTATCAAAAATTGTGAGTCTAGACTGACGTCTTTTTCCTGTGGTTTTCTGATTTTGGTGAGTCAAGCACCAAAAACAGAGTGATGTCAATGAATTAAAGGGGCAGTTCAGCTAAAGTGTAAAATTGTTATTACTTACTCACTATCATTTAATTCCAAACCTATATGACTTTTTTATTTTGTAAAAGACGTTTTGAGAGTTCAGTTGAGCGAATTCAATACAGTTGGAGTACATTGTGAGTACAGTACACATGGCTCAGTGACCACTTTCAAGTGCTCGAATTGACCCTTCACTAGGAATTTGATTGACAGGCGAGCTGACCAATCATAATGCTGAATCTAGCTTGAATTTGAAAAATGTGCATTGACATCTTTCCACGTTGAAACAAGATACCTTCTGATGTTCATTCATGTCTATTTCATGATATAACTAGTAAAGACGAAGAGATGATTAGTTCACAATGCGCTACATAAATCTGTCATGACACATTAAAGAGCCACAAATTGGTATTTATTGTTTGAATTACTTAAAAGATGATGAAATTTGAAAGCTGAGACTTTGTTTCATACCTAAAGTAACCTGCTCTGTCTTGTCTGTCGGCAAGTTGTCAGTTTCCTTTTTGCTTCATAATGTATTTTTTATTGCGTGCATGCAATATTTAAGCCATTTGAACAGTAAAATTGTGGCCAATGCCATCGGTCTCTTAAACTCCAGGCCAGTTGGTGCCATAAATGCAACCTTTTAATGTTGATTTGCACTAAAATGACAGAAGAAGACGAATGGTGCATATTGGATTGCTTTTATAATCTTCTTTTACGTTCTTCAGAAGAAAATCAGACATAGTTTGGCTTTGGAATGACATGAGAGTTAGTAAATTAGTCATTCCTGGGGATTCAGTAACATTTCAACAACATATGATTCATTTTCTAAATACCCCACATTATTAGGCACATGTCAAACCTCCTAAAATCATATTTCCCACCTCAGGCATTAATGACTTTTTATTATTTTCAGACCTTTTTTTCTCAACCCCGTATTGGACAAAATCAGACTGGTTTAAAAAGGATTTTACATAGAGCTTGTTATAAAACAAACATTAATCTACTGCTCATGTGTCACTGATAACAATTTAATAATAACAAATGTAACATTTATCATATTTTTCGCATTTTACAGGACTGAAGCTAAAAATACACAACTTGTGTGTCTTTGGTGTCTTTATTTTTGTAAAAAAATATTTTTCATTTAGAAGTTTAACTAAAACCACAATTTTATTGGTTTAGTCCTTAACATGTCAGACAGTAATCAGCAAGAAATGCTTTCATTCTTAATTGTCTTACTCTATTTTTCCAGAAATATTAATGTGACATGGTGTGACAGGGTTGAAGTCTGTAACACATTTGAAGGTTTACATTGCCTTCCATTTTAATTTTTGGTTTTGTTTCTCTCTCATATTGTCCCCTTATTTTTGGGCCAACATATCTGCATGCCCAACACTGTATTTCTACTGCAAATGTAAGTGAAATTTCTGATGTAGGATGCTTGTCAAAGTTTGGACATATTACATCAAAAAATCTATTTATAACAAAAATATGAGTTGGCATGATTTTGGTAAGTATATATTTGCTGAAACCATGACTTTTTTTCATTAAAATGCTTAATAAATTAAGTAAATAACTCAACCTAGTCACAAGTTTACAACCCCGTAACAATGAGAAATACATACAGTCAAGCCCGAAATTATTCATACCCCTGGAGTTTTTTTTTTTTTTTACCGTAAATGACACAGGCTTCTCCCAAAAGATAATAAGACGATGTACAAGAGGCATCATTGTGGAAAAAAATATTTCTCAGCTTTTATTTACATTTGAACAAAAAGTGGCATGTCCAAAATTATTCATACCCTTCCCAATAATCAATAGAAAAGCCATTATTGGCTATTACAGCAATCAAACGCTTCCTATAATTGCTGACCAGCTTTTTGCATGTCTCCACTGGTATTTTTGGCCATTCATCTTTAGTGATGAGCTCCAACTCTTTCAAGTTGGAGGGTCTCCTTGCCATCACCCTGATCTTTAGCTCCCTCCACAGTTTTTTAATTGGATTTAAGTCAGGACTCTGGCTGGGCCACTGCAAAACGTTAATGTTTTTGTCTGCTAACCATTTCTTCACCACTTTTGCTGTGTGTTTTGGGTCGTTGTGCTGAAATGTCCACTGGTGCCCAAGGCCAAGTTTCTCTGCAGACTGCCTGATGTTGTTGTTGAGAATTTTGATGTATTGCTCCTTTTTCATGGTGCCGTTTACTGTGATTAGCTTCCCTGGTCTACCGACTAAAAAATACCCTCAAAACATTAGGTTCCCACCACCATGTTTGACAGTGGGGATGGTGTTCTTATGCTGATGATACACTGGGCAACTTTTTGAGCAATGTTGCCAGGCAACTTTGGCAAATTTTGCGGTAAGTGGGCAGCCAGGTGTGATACAGAGCCCGCAACAGATCTAAATTTTCCAGATAGAAATGCGTTATCCATTCTCAATGAGAAAGTGCCCAAGCAACATTTCTCAAAAAAAGTTGCCTGATAAAATTGCTCAAAAAGTTGCCCAGTGTATCATCAGCATTAGGGTTGAAGGCTTCTCCTTTTTTACGCCCCAATGGAGGCTACATCATTGTGGCCAAACAATTAAATTTTTGTTTCATTTGTTCATTTCTATTGATTATTGAGAAGGATATGAATAATTTTGGACATGCCATTTTTTGTTCAAATTATATATTTTTTTCCACAATGATGCCTCTTGTACATTGTCTTATTATCTTTTGGGAGAAGCCTGTGTCATTTCCGTTCAACAAAAAAAAAAAAAAAGTAACTTTAAGTCAGAATTTGCCAGGGGTATGAATAATTTCAGGCTTGACTGTATATTTGTGATGGGGTTAAGTGTAACGGGGTTGAGGTTTTTCACTCAAAATGGCCACTGCTTCTTATGTAGATAGGAGAGTAGATCATATATGGCAGCAATATAGCAAGTACATTATATATATATACTTATGGATTCAAATAAAATGTTGAAAAAGATTAATTTTTCACCGTAATTTTATGTGACGGGTTTGAGCTGTTAAGCTTGACATAACCCTCCCTTACTATAATATGCCTCAAAAATATGAATAGAAAATTATAATACTACTAACGATTTTCTGCAGAGCTATTAAAGAGACCTGAATGATGTAATTTCTGGTAAATAATGTCACAAATGAGCAGAGTATACATTATTATGAGTGTAAAATGGTTTGTGTGATGGGGTTGAGTTTATAAAATATCTTGCCGTTTTTTAGAGAAATATTCTTCACAAAAAAGGAACACAAATAATGCTTACATTATTGCCAAAATCACAGACACTATGCACATTTTGTTAATAATTTTCCTCAGAGTGCCTCAGAGACATGGCAAAATGCTTGGTTCAAGATAAATATAAGATATTATTTTATGCTAAAAAAAATATTAAAATGCAATAATTATTTGTATGTATTATAATAGGCATACCAAAGTATTGTGAAAAGCTTCAAACAATTAATTTTGGTGAACCACCACTTTAGAAACTCAGAAATATTACCGAATCCCAGGAATGACCTAAAAGATGACAGAATTTTTTGGGTGATCTTTTTAACAACTTGTTCAATTATGTGCACTGCACAGTGCACACTAAATAAAAGTTAAGCATTTTGGTTGTAAAACGCCACTGTCATCCATTAAAGAACCTGTGTGTAAAAAACTAATTTCAGTACTAATAAGCATCAAACGTATTTAGCTGCTTTGTGTTTGTGGTCAGAAAGTAAAGTAGCAACACTTAACCCACGCTTGAGCAGAGATTCATTCAGCTCAAAGGTTAACCCTTCATTCTCAACACCTGAATGACACAAAGCTATCCACTGTGGATCATTCTCCAGTGGAAAGTGTGGAGGTACTGTTGCACAGTGAAGTGTTAAAGGAGAAGTGTGTGATACTTGCTTTGATAGTGCCATTGAACCACATTTTTAACAGTTTTTATTTTGTCACCCTATGATACACTTCACCTTTAATGGTTAATATCCTACGTATTATCCAATGATGGTTAATTGTTGATTAGCCAAATTAGTACGTTCAAATAGAGAAGCGTTCTTCTGTTTCTGCTCAATTACACAGGTACCTGTAGTAATGTCAGTAATAAAGAGGCAGTGGTTCACAATAAATTGGAGTGCAATCCAGCTATCAACAAGATGGAGCTCTCATTTCCACACACTCTTTCTCTCTGACCTACTCTTCCGCTGTTTAATGATGGCCCGGCATTATCAAGGTTTCATTATGATTTGCAGTTTTTTGTTAATCATTTACATCCCTTTTAGATATTATTATTTACCTTAATTTACCTTAAATACAGTTATTCTCTCCTGATTATTTTGACAATTGATTGGTTGCATTGCTAAATCAGTCCACTGATCAGCATTTACTGTCAACAACTACTGTTGTACTGCTACTTGAAAGCAACCACAAATTTGTGTACTTGTTTAATAATTTGATTGTTCATTCATTAGTTTGTTTGTCCATCAGTTTGTTCATTAGTTCATTTTGTTAGCTTGTTTATTTATTAAATCGTTTAATTAATCATTCATTTCTTTATTTATTAATGTTAATTTATTTGTTTATTGATTTGTTCATTTCTTTCATTTGTTTTTCTTTTTTGTTTGTGCATTAGTTTGTTTGTTCATTCATTAATTTAGTTTTTCATTATTTTTTGTTCATTCATTCATTTTAATTACTTAAATACTTTGTTTATTAATTTATTTTATATTTATTAATGTCCATGCATTAATTTTTTCTTCCATTTGTCCATTTATTCACTCACTCACTCATTCATTATTTTTTTGTTCGTACATTAGTTTGTTCATTTGTCCATTCATGTTCATTTATTTTGTTTCCTTGTTTATTAATTTATTTGTTTGTTCATTTATTTGCTTTATTTATTTATTCATTTATTTATTATTATTCATTACCAGTTTGTTCATTCATTAGTTCATTTGTTTGTTCTTTTGTTAATTTGTTCATTAGTTTATATGTTCATTTATTAGTTCATTCTTATATTGGTTCATTTGTTCATTCCTTAGTTCATTCATTCATTTGTTCGTTCATTCATTCATTAATTCATCCATTCATTAGTTCATATGTTCATTCATAGTTAATTTGTCTATTCTTTAGTTCATTTGTTCATTGGTTATTTTTTTCATTCAGTAGTTCATTCATTAGTTCATCAATTCATTAGTTCTTTTATTCTTTTATCCATTCATTAGTTAATATGTTCATTCATTAGTTCATTCATTCATTGGTTCATTTAGTAGTTTGTTCATTTATTCATTAGCTCATCCATTCATTGTATTTCTTAGTTTATTTGTTCCTTCCTTAGTTCATTTGTTAATTCAGTAATTCATTCATTCATTAATCCATTTTTTATTTTTTGTTCATTCCTTAGTTCATTTGTTGATTCAGTAATTCATTCATTCATTAATCCAATTATTCATTTATTTGTTCATTCCTTAGTTCATTTGTTCATTCAGTAATTTTTTCATTCATTAATCCATTTATTATTTTATTTGTTCATTACTTAGTTAAACTGTTCATTCATTAGTTCACTTGTTCATTCAGCAATTCATTCATTCATTAATCCATTTATTAGTTTATTTGTTCATTCAGTATTTTTTCATTCATTAATCCATTATTTTATTTGTTCATTCTTATTTCATTTTCATTTATTTCATTTTATTCATTAGTTCATTCATTCGTTTATTTGTTCATTCCTTATTTAATTTGTTCATTCATTAGTTAATTCATTCATTAGTTCATTTGTTTGTTGATTAGTTCATTGATTAGTTCGTTCATTTATTGGTTTGTTTGTATATTCATTAGTTTATCCATTAATTACTTCATTTGTTCATTCATTTATTGGATAATTTATCTATTAGTTCATCCATTCATTAGTGAATTCATTAGTTTATCCATTCATTAGTTCATTTGTTTATTCATTAGTTCATTTGTTCATTAATTTGTTCATTCATTCGTTAGTTTATTTGTCCTTTCATTCATTAGTTCATTAGTTAATTCTTTAGTTCATTTGTTCATTCATTCATTACTTCATTTGTCCATTCCTTAGTTTATTTGCTCATTCATTAGTTCATTCATTCATTGGTTCATTTGTTTGTTCAATTGTTCATTAGTTCATATTATTTCATCCATTCATTCATTCAGTTGTTCATTCATTAGTTTGTACATTTATTTATTCATTAGTTCATCCATTAATTAGTTCATTTGTTCACCCATTTATTGGGTAATTTGTTCATTCATTCATTCATTCATAAATAAGTTCATCCATTCATTAGTTAATTTGTTTATTCCTTAGTTAATTTGTTCTTTCATTAGTTAATTTGTCATTCCTTAGTTCATTTGCTCATTCATTATTTCATCCATTCATTAGTTAATTTGTTATTTATTAGTTTGTTCATTTATTGGTTCATTTGTTTGTTTGTTCAATTGTTCATTAGTTCATATTATTTCATCCATTCATTCATTCAGTTGTTCATTCATTAGTTTGTACATTTATTTATTCATTAGTTCATCCATTAATTAGTTCATTTGTTCATCCATTTATTGGGTAATTTGTTCATTCATTCATTCATAAGTTCATCCATTCATTAGTTAATTTGTTTATTCCTTAGTTAATTTGTTCTTTCATTAGTTAATTTGTCCATTCCTTAGTTCATTTGCTCATTCATTATTTCATCCATTCATTAGTTAATTTGTTTATTTATTAGTTTGTTCATTTATTGGTTCATTTGTTTGTTCAATTGTTCATTAGTTCATATTATTTCATCCATTCATTCATTCAGTTTTTCATTCATTAGTTTGTACATTTATTTATTCATTAGTTCATCCATTAATTAGTTCATTTGTTCACCCATTTATTGGGTAATTTGTTCATTCATTCATTCATAAGTTCATCCATTCATTAGTTAATTTGTTTATTCCTTAGTTAATTTGTTCTTTCATTAGTTAATTTGTCCATTCCTTAGTTCATTTGCTCATTCATTATTTCATCCATTCATAAGTTCATTTGTTCATTCATTTGCTCATTCCTTAGTTCATTTGTCCATTCATTCATTAGGTCCTTTGACCATTCATTAGTTAATTTGTTCATTCATTAGTTCATTTGTCCGTTCATTAGTTCATTTGCTTATTCATTAGTTCATTTGTCCATTCCTTAGTTCATTTGTTCATTTATTAGTTCATGTGTTTATTCATTAGTACATTCATTCATTAGTTCACTTTTCATTTCTTAGTTCATTTGTTCATTCATTAGTTAATGCATTCATTGGTTCATTTGTTTATTCCTTAGTTCATTTGTTCATTTATTAGTTCCTTCATTCATTGGGTCATTTGTTTATTCCTTAGTTAATATGTTCATTCATTAGTTCATTCATTCATTGGTTCATTTTTTATTCTTTAGTTCACTTTTCATTTCTTAGTTCATTTGTTCATTCATTAGTTCATGCATTCATTGGTTCATTTGTTTATTCATTAGTTAATTTGTTCATTCATTAGTTCATTCATTCATTGGTTCATTTGTTTATTTCTTAGTTCATTTGTTCATTCATTAGTTCATGCATTCATTGGTTCATTTGTTTATTCCTTAGTTCATTTGTTCATTCATTAGTTCATGCATTCATTGGTTCATTTGTTCATTCATTAGTTCATTCATTCATTGGGTCATTTGTTTATTCCTTAGTTCATTTGTTCATTCATTAGTTCATGCATTCATTGGTTTATTTTTATTCTTTAGTTCACTTTTCATTTCTTAGTTCATTTGTTCATTCATTAGTTCATGCATTCATTGGTTCATTTGTTTATTCCTTAGTTCATTTGTTCATTCATTAGTTCATGCATTCATTGGTTCATTTGTTCATTCATTAGTTCATTCATTCATTGGGTCATTTGTTTATTCCTTAGTTCATTTGTTCATTCATTAGTTCATGCATTCATTGGTTTATTTGTTATTCTTTAGTTCACTTTTCATTTCTTAGTTCATTTGTTCATTCATTAGTTCATGCATTCATTGGTTCATTTGTTTATTCCTTAGTTCATTTGTTCATTCATTAGTTCATGCATTCATTGGTTCATTTGTTTATTCCTTAGTTCATTTGTTCATTCATTAGTTCATTCATTCATTGGTTCATTTGTTTATTCCTTAGTTAATTTGTTCATTCATTAGTTCATGCATTCATTGGTTCATTTGTTTATTCCTTAGTTCATTTGTTCATTCATTAGTTCATGCATTCATTGGTTCATTTGTTTATTCCTTAGTTCATTTGTTCATTCATTAGTTCATGCATTCATTGGTTCATTTGTTCATTCATTAGTTCATTCATTCATTGGGTCATTTGTTTATTCCTTAGTTCATTTGTTCATTCATTAGTTTATTCATTCATTACTTAATTTGTTCACTCATTAGTTAATTTATAGCTCAACTGATCATTAATTTAGTTTGATTAGTAATTTTATTAATTCATTCATTTGCACATTTAGTTTATTCATTTGCTTGTTTGTTCGTTTGCTCATTCAGTTGCTTGTACATTCATTCATTCATCTGTCTGCTCAGTCATACATTTGTTAAGTAATTCACTATTATTTTGTTCTTTAATTGTATATGATACAGCTTCATCTATGTTGTAAGCAGAATAGTGAGTGAACTGTATGTAAACCCTTGGAGCGACACAGGAGCAGGTGTAAATAATATCACCACAGACATTGCAGACAGTGTCACTCACTGAAGTATTGGTTTTCCTGAAAGGTTAACCACACAGGATGGGCTCTCAACTCTTGGATATGAAACTCTTAACATAAATAGATAGCCTCATATTTTATTGAATGGGCTGCTGAGCGGTTTTATTGAATCATGTGTTATGAAATTGCACTTTAGTGTTAGCTTTGTCATGAAGCAGCTGGAAATCTGTGTTCTCCACAGACTCACTGGTTTGTTGCTGTATGGGAAAGGGATACTGGTGACATATGTGGGCAGTGTCTGGCTTGGACTGTGTTGTTCAAAGCAGCACTGTGAGACATTTATATTCCACTTACCTTCAAGCTTCTGACGCAGATCTGCAGAAAACAATAGTATCGTGGCTGCTTCTCAAAGCTCTTCTCACTGCCAGACACAACACACCCTCTGCGACGACATCCATGCCCTTAGTGTCTGTTTTAAGATGCTCTTGCTGCAGGAAATAGCAGTTAATGTGAGACTGCTTTTTATAACATGCAGACGTGACTCTTGATGATTTAAATAAATATTAGAAGGAATGAACCTGAACCTTGATATTATACCAAGGAAGTGTACACAGTATATTATATGCAATAAATATTAGTAATTTTAAGAAATTTTAAATTTATTTGAAATATTATCTAGTTGTTTTGTAAGAGAACTATCGATTATTTAGTCTTAGGAGTGGGCGATATAGACATGATTAGAAATTTGTCAACCGGTAGAGATTTTGGACTGTCGTCTCTATCGTGGTCACACGCTCACGTGAAGAAGGGAGTATTGAACCAAGTTATTTTTGCCACCTTATCAGACTTGAACAGTTAAATACACACACTTGTATGTGTCAAAATGCCCATCTTTGTAAGTATCCTCTTAAACACAGTAATTTAGATCTTAAGTGAAAGCAAACAGCTGAGAAAGAACACGTGTAACTCTATATTGGATTCGGGCAGCTCCTAAAGTGACAGCAGTCTAATATTCTTGCTGTTTGTCGTTCATGTTGATCAAACAACAAAAGAGATAAAGTTATTCACTGCTCTTTACTAAATCACATTTGTAACTTTATTAAGGAGAAATATGTGACCCTGGACCACAAAACTTAAGTAGCACTGGTTTATTTGTAGCAATAGCCAAAAATACATTGTATTCTTTTATGCCAAAAATCAATAGGATATTAAGTAAAGATCATGATCCAAGAAGATATTTTGTACATTTCCTACCGTAAATATATCAACTTAATTTTGATCAGTAATATGCATTGCTAAGAACTTGATTTGGAGGCTTTTAAAAGGCGATTTTTTGGCACCCTCAGATTCCAGTTGTATCTCGGCCAGATTTTAACAAACCCTTACATCAATAGAAAGCTTATTTATTCAACTTTCAGATGTATCAATTTCACCTTTAAGTCTAGGGTCACATATATGTTTAATTTACACAGTGAAGAATATGCCGTTTTTATACATATTTTTACTTTATACAATGTATATAGATTTTTTGTATATTTGTTCTACTGTTTTTTTTTTTTGTCCTGTTGCTTGCAGTTAGTTTCTTATTCTTTTTTTAATCGCTGACTGTTTACTTGTGTTCAATGAACTTGAGTTGTTTTTTTTCTCAAATTTAGGATAGTATTAGGTTTTTTGTGAAATTGAATTTCTATGATATAAAAATTTTTGATATCATAAACACCCTATTCAAAGCAAAAATGACTATATTGTGATGTATATTGTTATCATGAAATAAAATTACTCATATCGTGATACATCGGGATCCTTGGGTACGAATCCTGTGACAAATTATGAAAGTCATGATGAAAGAGCTGAAAGATGAGAAATCAAAAAACAAGCTAAAACGCCTTCATTGCGATTGCATTTTTGCTTGCTTTTGTTCATACTATCAAATAGGTTTAAGTGTAGTGCAGATGGTACATTATTTTAAAACGTCACAGAGCATTAGTATTATAGCGCCACTTAACAGACCTTTCAAGTCACATTAAACGAACCATATGTATGTTCATCTGTTCAGAGAAATAAAAACTCTTTTAGCACCACTTAGTGGACATTTCACATCGAATATGTCACAAAACACACATGGTATATTTCGCATATTGCGGAAAAAAGGTTTCCACAGGTACGTTTTCGTATCATAAAACGACTTTCCTCTTCTGAATGAGCCACATTTAGATCTGTTGTTAAATAGCTGATATATAGATCAGATTTGATTCTGGTTGTGGTGCAGTAGGGCCACATTGTATCTTAAGCCTTTGTCTCATGTTGGTGTCTTGTGTAGATCACACAGCAGCGCTCTGATATTTATATCCTTAAAATGCCACTGCACTAAGGCCACGATTGACAGACAGGACCAATATAAAAGCCGTCTCGATTGACAGGACCCTTTCTTAGCTTGACCTCGTTTCCCCGCGGGGCCCGACAGAGGAGCGGACAGTAGTATCCTCCCGGTGGCCCCGGAGGAAACAAGGGCCGGGGTACTGCCGGGCCTGAGCTAAAAATACCAGCGGTGCGTTTGAGTCACACGGTAGCCTGGGCTTCCTGTTTTCACTCTCCCACGTTTACTTCCCAGAGAGATAGAGGGGGACAGAGAGGAGGTGGTGGGGTGAGACTGGGGGACCTGATGCCTTCACTGATATCAAGACACATGTACTCACTTACCGATTTCGATTCCCACAGAATAGGGAGAATGTGGCTGAAGGCAACCATTTCGGTGCAACTGACCCTATCAGCATATTTGTGTTTGTGCTCGGGGGGCTTCAAAGGTTTCTACGTGTTTTTTCAGCGTTAGGTAATGTATCGTGGATATATCTCATGGATCATTTCATAAACACAATTGATTGTGCAGTGTAGAGAGCGTCGATGATTATAATGGAACTTGTGAGATCGCGATGAACTAAGATGATAAGAAGTGACAGCTTTTAATGATTATTAAGGGAGTTTGTAAGTGAGATATTGATTTAATACAACAGGTAAATAAACAAGAAGTTAGTATCAAGTGATTTTCATTGTCTGACTATATCAAAAATGGTCTGAAACAATAGATTGGAAAAATCCAGACCCTAATCTATTAAGATTAAGGGTCTGGGATCGAGCAATGAAAACTGCCTAACTCGAGGGGCGGCACCAAGCATGCATTTGAAACTCTCACTGCACACAATTGGATAACGCCACGACCAATCACAACAATACACGCTTAGCTACCAGCAGAGCTAAATGATGTTTCATTAACAAAGCTCGGGAGAAGGGCGTCAGATGCTTAGCGTAAACATCACAAGAGGAGCCCACTCAAGTCAATCAGCGCCATAGGTTTAAATACAGCTGACTCACCTCAATTCACTCGATGGTTTATCAGTAAACCTCCACCACCCCATCTCATCACTCCGAGTTCTCGCTACTCCTATTGGGGGGTAACGTACTCTGGGTTCGGGCCACTCCCGAGCTCGGAGCCCTTCACCGGACAGCACGCCAAACATGCACTACTATTCTCCGGCTAATTATATGTAAGCCTGAACTCGTGAACTGATAGATTAAACTCTTGCCGTATCCAGTCGGCAAAACAGCATAAACGTCCTTCTTGCAAAGGAACGATTCGAGTTTTCGGTTTTCTGTTCCTCTTTTATATGAAAAGCCAAGTCTAACTCGTTCATTGTAGCGGCCAAATCCGTTTCAAACAACTGGTGTTCATCTGTAGCGACAGCGATCTTTCAAAGTTTACTACATGATTCGGACGTCGCAGCGCTGTCGTCATCAGCTTAGCTCGCCTCTGGCCCGCCTACATCAGATACACCGATTTGATTGGTTCCCACAATTGCTTACGTATTGCAGTAACCTGCATCATTGCTCGATGCCAGAGTGTCTTGCAGAGACAATTCAAATTGTGCTCTCGCGAGACCTCTGGATTTCCAGGGTACTGAAACAAGTCACAACTGAGCCATTGCGCATCTACATTCAAACACAGTGGTGTTTTGTTTATGAATGAACGTGCGTTTTTAAACAATTCTAGTGAGTCAATGATACAATTTCACATTCATAAAGACAGTCACTTGCGTAATCCCTGAATGAATTAGCCGTGCAAACGAATCAAATGAATTAATGATTCAGTAATTAAATCAGTGACTTGCTGCCACCTACTGGCAGATTTAGTTTAATTTTTTAAAGTATCTTTTCAGTTATTTAAATCATGTAATATTTCTGTATTCAAAATTTTATATTTCAAACATTAATCTCAACAATTTATGAATTTGATTGCACTCATGCCACCTCTGAGCCTCACTAAACATATGAAAATACACCTACAAGCTGCTTTTGTGTTCTTCTGTGCCACCTCTGTAGTACAAATACATTTTGAGAATCCATAAAAACGCATTATTAGACTGTTTTTCAGGGCTGCATTACATATTAAACCCATTTAAAAATTACAATTACGCATAATTGTGGTTTAATATATTTCATATTTTTAATCAATTATTTACATGCGTGTAGGTTAAGTGCGTGCATCTCATGGCAGCTCCGTTCACAGTATTCTGTTCCCCAGGAACTGTTATGATTTACATGTGTGGAGTGTCTTAAACTTCATCTCTGGATGTTGTTGTGAGTTTGGGTTTATTATAATATTCATCTGAGAACGCAACTTGCGCCATTCCAACAGATTTGTAAGGTAAATCATTTATAAACCTATGCAAACTCAGGAAAATACATCAATATCTTTTTCATTATGATGCGTTCATCACGATTTCAAAACAAAAAAGTTTAAACACTCTCTCTGAGTTTACATGTTTTAGGGCTGCACGATTTTGAGAAAAAACCTAATTGCGGTTTTTCTGACATATATTGCGATTGCGATGCGATTTTCGGTTTTTGCGTTCGATACTTTTAAGTGCATAAAACTAAAATTCTGAATAAAATATGTTGTTACTTTTACGAAACAGAGGGTTAAATAAACTAGAGGTCGACCAATATTGGTTTTTACCGATACCTAGGTTGGACCACACTGGCCGATACCAATTAATTAACCAATAGTTTTTGAAAATGGATACTGAAAGGCAACTAAAATAGTGCTCTACTAGTTTTTAAAAAAGTATTAAACCATACTTTGTAAATTAATAAAAATAATAATTATATATTGATCATTAAAGTTATTTCATAGTTCATTAATGTTAACAAAATAAACTTCAAAATTTAACAATATATCAGTAAATGTTGAAATTAACACACTCTAACAAGGAACAACACTTCTATTCTACAGCTTTCATAAATCTTAGTTGATGTTACAAATGGGCTCATTGTAAAGGGGTGGGAATCTTTACATTTTAACAATTGCAGTTTCTATGCTTTTTGTTTATATTAAAATTAAGATTCAATTTAATTAGATTTTATATTAAATTAATTTCGTGCAGAATTTACTTAATCTTTTTTATATAAGCAGGCTACTTTTTAAAACAATTGACAGTAACATATGACAGTGGCTGCTTTCACGGGCTTCAATGAATGCACCGATCTATTTCGATATATCAGATGTTTTGTCCTGCTCTGAAAACATAACTGGTTGTGTTTACATCAGTTTCGTATAAAAGTATTCGAAAATGCAAGTGCATTTAACCGCATCCGCAATCGAGCTTTTTAGGACGAACAAACACAAAGAGAAAGTGAAAGTCTGTCAGTGCGCGAGTTTTGTGCATCTAATAGTACTGCATTACAAACGGCAGAAATGAAGGCATATCTAAAGTAAAACACTGCGGGTGGAAGCACACACTGTCAAACAATGTGCACGTGTCGCATAGTGCAAATTCTGTGCAATGAAGCCCGCTGCGTCTCTAGCGCGCACACGTGCCATATGCGGGGAAAAACACAAGACCGTTGAAAAGAGGATTGCGATGCATCGGAGAATCCATTTTTCACTCAGCCTTAATGAAACCGGACAAAAGTGCAGCGCTGCGTTGCGCGGACAACTTGCAGGCATCTCACACACGCACACACACACACACACACACACACACACACACACACACACACACACACACACACACACACACACACAGGACGCTCGCGTGTAGTTCAAGGGGAAGTCTAAAACAGTTTATTTAATCAGCAAACGGGCAAATGTTTACTTAAAGAATGATCAAAAAAGCAGCAAAGATTAAACAACAGATCAAACGAAAAGAGAAAGAGCGATATATATTGTTGTAGCCATTTAAGATTTTTTCGTCTGTTTTACATTGTTTAAATATTATTTGTATTTTGTTTAAGTTTAATTTGTTTATTATGAAAGAAGTTTGTGTAACTTTAAATGTCATAAAGGACGTGGTATGAATTGGACTGCATTACGGCGGGAGAATTTGAGAGGGTCAGACACAATTTTTTGACAACTTCGTACGTTTTTATTTGTGGGAAATTCTTTCTTAAACGAATTTCGTTTTGTATAATTTTTATCTTAATTTTTAATACATATTTTTGTTGATCAGTTATTAAAATAAAATAAGAACAAGGCAAACTGGCATTGTGAAATTAAGTGCATAACCATGCTTCCGCGGCCTGAAGAAAAGGCTAAAACATAAATTATATCTCTATATGAAGCATACAGACTTTATTAGAGCTACATAAATACAAACGTTTCGCTTAAATGCACAATCCTTGACTCAGCCCAGGGTCAAGTCTTTATGAACATTTACAAAGATCTGGGACAGATATGATGTAATGTAAAACTATGAATTAGCTGCTTTGCTGCTGACAGAAAGCCGGTGCACTGCGTACAACCTTGTTTCCATTGCCATTTCTGATTGGCCAGCAAGCCAGGAACGCAAGATTTGACCATTTTGATTGGCTAATAGGTTTGTCATTCAAATGTCAGAGGCGGGAAAAAACCTCAGCCTCCTGAGGTTAGGTTATTGCGGGAGTTAAAACCTCAATATCGATGCGATAAAGGTTAATCGTGCAGCCCTAACATGTTTTGATGTCCACATAATCATTAAATTACTGTGGCTATAGCATTTCTGTGGTAAAGATATGGCCAAATATTGAAGATTAAGTGGACATTTGACTTCAAATGTTGTTTAGTCAATACTAAACAAATATTAGATCATGCAGTGAAGTGTAAAAAGTATCGTCAGGCTGTTGGCGCCCTCTGCAGGCCTTTGTTGTAATGTGTAATGTACTTTAGCTCTATTGTTTATAATACATTATGTATTTACACAGTTTTGTGTAATAAAACCATATGATTTCTTGCTTTTGATTCTTTATGTGAACTAATTATTAATTACTGTTATTAACTAATTACTACCTCTTTGCTATTGTTATCTACATCCATTTTTATTACCAAATAAAAATAATTTAAAAAAGGCTATAATTATAGGGCCCTATGAAATCTGTTTTATTTCCAAATTCAGTTTTTTTTTTCTGTTTTAATTTTTCTATACTCTGTTTTAATGGTTAAATAATTTTTTAAAAATAAAAACCCTGTCGAATTAATTGAGTTTTACCAAATTCTTTTCCATTATTTTTCTGGATTTCATTTTAATGATTCCATTAAATTTTAATAATCAAAAGGATCACCAATTAATTGATTTTATTACAAATAAAATGTTCTTAAGTAAAATTGTTGATTTTTTGTGGGAAATTAGTCGTTTAGATTAATCGATTAATCGATAAATTAGTTGATAGATTAATCAATATAAAAATAGTCGTTAGTGGCAGCCCTAATTTACTAATATACTTTTTAACCTCAAATGCTCGTCTTGTCTAGCTCTGTTTGTATTCTGGTTGAAGACAGTTAGGGTATGTTGAAAAACTCTGATTTTCTCCTCCAACTTCCAAGTCATCCTACATCTCTGCAGAAGTACTGATAAAGTGAAGTGTTTACAAAGTGAACATGCAAAGAAGATCAAACGCCCTTTACAAAAAAAAAGGTAAAACAGCAATGTAGGATGATTTTGAAGTTGGAGGAGAAAATAAGATGGGAGTTTTTTACCCTAACTGTCTTGAACCAGAATTCACAGAGTACATGCAGAGCTACACAAGACGAGCATTTGAGGTTAAAAAGTATATACATTTTTTTTTTTTTTAGAAAATAACAGATCTTTTCGCTAGAAAAGACGTCTTTCTTAGCTGGGATTGTTTAGAGCCCTTTGAAGCTGCATTTAAACCGCATTTTGGAAGTTCAAACTCACGGGTACCATAGAAGTCCACTATATGGAGAGAAATCCTAAAATGTTTTCCTCAAAAAATACAGTTATGCTGTGATTATTACCTGCCAAGTGACACAGACCTCGTACACCTCTAATTAGGTGTTCAATTGTTGATTCTGAGACAGACAACAGCTGCAACCCTGCGATGTGATAAAAGGGAGGAACAAGTTTTCTCAAGTTCACATTCCTCAAATAACAAAATAACTTAGAAAAGTCCCTACAGACTAAAAAGAAGAAAAAGGGGATGCTTAAGAATAGTGCTTTTGTGAATGTGTGTGTACTCATAGTTGCTACATTAATCCATAAGGTCAGCATCTAATTAAAACAGATGAATGAGAGGTGGTAGGTTATATAGTGGCCTCAGAAGCATGACTCCAGTTTACACTCATGTGATGTCTGACTTCGTTTGCTCTTTAAGTATATTCAGGCTAATGTAATAGTGTCTTGAAGGCATGCAGTGTAAGAATGGCCACTGATGCTTGACGCTCTTTCAGCAGTCAAAGTGTGCTGTTTGAACAGTAATGAAGAGTCACAGGAGAGATGGAGAGAGAGAATGCACACCAGGAATGTGTTTAAGTGTAGGTCTCTGATTTGAAATAGTGTTGTCACCTTTTGATATATCAGCTAATGGACATACCAAAGCTTGAAAACATGTTAACACATGTGCACACTGGCACACAAACCTTGTGCAACAATAAGCGTTCTTGTGTAGAAAATAGGTAAATGTTTTTTTATTGGTGAGCCCTCAGGTTATCTAAAATGTAGATGAGTTTGTTTCCTCATCCGAATAGATTTGGAGAAATTTTGCATTACATCAATTGCTCACCAATGTATCCTCTGAAGTGAATGGGTGCCGTCAGAATGAGAGTCTAAACACCTGATAAAAACATCCCAATAATCCACAAGTAATCCACATAACTCCAGTCCACCAATTAACATCTTGTGAAGTAAAAAACTGCATGCTTATTAGAAACAAATTCATCATTACGGCAATTTAACTCTAAATTGTCACTTCAGGACAAAATACCAGTCTATAATCCATAATAACAATTTCTTTGGTAAAAAAAAAAGTCACATCAAAATCCACCAACATGTTAGTTTATAACTGTTCTGAACTGTTTTAATCTGAGCATATTTCTCTCCTCATCCAGACAAGTTGATTCTTTCACTGGAGAAAGCAATATTATGGACTCTTTAGCTGTAAGCAGTCGTATAAAATTAAAAAACTTAGTAATTATGGAGTTTTTTCTTACAAACACACAGCTTTTCACTTCATAAGATGTTAATGGATGGATTGGAGTGGTGTGGATTACTTGTGGATTATTGTAATTTTTTTTATCAGCTGTTTGGACTCTCATTCTGATGGCACCCATTCACTGCAGAGCATTCATTGGTAAGCAGTGAAGTTAAATTCATCTCAGTCTGCTCTGATACAAACTCATCTACATCTTGGATGACCTGAGGATAAGCAAATTTTTAACAAAATTTTATTTTGGGTTAAATTATCTAATCTAATCTAAAAAGAATATATAAAACAATTGATTTAAAAGGAGAAATGATCTCAACATACACACCAGCAATGTTTTTTCTAAAGAACGTTTTTAAAATTACTTAAATGTCTTAATTGAACAATGGCCTAATCCTGGTTTAGTCTAAGGCCTGTCTGTGAAACCAGCCCTAACCCCAGTTTCACAGACAGGGCTTAAGCCTAGTCCCAGACTAAACTGCAAGTCTGAGCTGTTGCAACTAAAAGAAACTTGCACTGACTGATCTTAAAATATATTAGTGCCTTTGTTTTGTCTCAAGATACAAACCAGTAATTTTTTTTTTCTGAGGCACGTTTATAAAAATGACTTAAATGTCTTCATTGAACTACGGCCTAATCCTGGCTTAGTGTAAGCCCTGTCTGTAAAACCAGCCTTTAGTCTTTTAAATTGATCTTAGTCTTAGTCCTGTGTCAAATGTACTTTTTAGTTATCATATTTAGTCAACTAGCATTTAAGTCTAGTTTTAGTCAATTAAATCTTTTTTCACATTTGTATCATGTATAATGGTTAAACTGATTGTAATTGTTCATGACGAAAATGTACAGGTACGTTTTCGTCATGAGATCAGGTAGACAAAATCAATAAAAAATAAGAATAGAAAATCAATAGAATATACACATGATTTATTTAACTCATCCAGTGTACTGATTTATTATAGGCTATTTAATATAAAACCTTTTTCTCTGTCTGCATTATGAAAACTGGTAGAAACAAACAAAAATATTATAACAGTACAATTCCTAATAGTAATTCCAGTAATTTCAAATTGCAATAATGTTTCTCTATTAAAACAGCAGCGGTTGAGTAAGTGAATTTATTCAGCAACCACAATCAAAAACAATATAGTGGAGATCTCATGACAGAACACAGACCGGCTGAATGACACTTTCATTTAAGCCGGACATCCTACTTGTTTGTCTGTGTTTTCAGATCATCATCACCGCTTCTGTAATGAAGAGCGAGTATGTGGCTATGGTTGCCAGATTGCAAAAAGTAAGGAAAAACTCTGGGCAGAAAATGTATCCTTTTAACAGAGAAGCTCTAATTTAAACATTTAAACTCTTGATATCTGGCACCCACACACGAGAGCTCACATATTAGAGGCATATACAGCAGTCCATAATATTATTTTTTGCAACAATAATGAAAATAAAAAGCGATTTTGGTATATATATTTTTTTTTTTTAAATACATTGAATGTTAATATAGTCACAGTTATCATTTATTGATCTTTTTGTCTTGTGATCGTCTCATTTTATCCATAGAAAAAAACTTGTCAACGAACATTTTTCATCATAGTTTTTGTTAACGAAATGAACACTAGTTTGCATGTAAACAGTCAAACGGCACATCGTGCGGTTTATCTCTGTGGGCAGGACTGGCACGACTGCAACTGAACAATCTTTGTTGGGCACCTGTACAAATTTCACTGTCCATCTGTTAGCTATAGTGCACAGATTTGAGTACGGCCCAGTGGAAATAGAAAATTCTCAATGCTCATTAGTAAGTATGAGGATTTTTCGAAGTGGTACAGGAAGCAACCCAACAACACAGCACTTATGCTGCCTTCACGTCCTCTTGGGAAAATCTCACTTTTGTGATGTGCTTTCAAGCGATTTGGGTTGGAATAAAATGAATCTGTTGGGCAATGGCATATTCACTTACAGACAAAGACAGGATGCTTTTGTAGCCCTAATGCAGCAAAATGAAGAGCAAATGATGTGCATTAGGTGTGTAATCAATGCTTTATCAATCATTTCATGCTGCTACACATCAGTATACGGGAAATATTAGTAGTTAGATCTTATTAATCAACATACATACAGTTTAGGTCAAAAATGTACATACACCTTGCAGAATCTGCTAAATCTAAATTACTTGACCAAAATAATAGGGATCAAACAAAATGCATGCAATTTTTATTTAGTACTGACCTGAATAAGATCTTTCACATAAAAGATATTTACATATAGTCCAAAAAATAATAGTTGAAGAGAGAAAATAATAGTTGAATTTATAAAAATGACCCTGTTCAAAAGTTTACATACATTTGATTCTTAATTCTGAGTTGTTTCCTGAATGATCCACAGCTGTTTTTTTTTAGTAATAGTTGTTCATGAGTCCCTTGTTTGTCCTGAACAGTTAAACTGCCCGCTGTTCTTCAGAAAAATCCCCACAAATTCTTTGGTTTTTCAGCATTTTTGTGTATTTGAACACTTTTCAACAATAACTGTATGATTTTGGGACCCATCTTTTCACACTGAGGACAACTGAGAGACTAATGCAACCACTACAGATGATTCAACCTCTCATTGATGCTTCAAAAGGAAAAACAATGCATTATGAGCTGGAGGGTGAAAACTTTTGAACAGAATGAAGATGTATCAATTTTTCCTATTTTGCCTAAATATCATATTGTTGTCATTTAGAAGCTACAAAAGATACTTGCATGTTTCGCAGAAGACAAAATAAGTCAAATTTACCCTGATCTTCGAATTCAAAAAGCTTTATTTAGTTTTAATGCATTGTGTTTCCTTCTGAAGCATCAGTGTTAAAAAAGAGAAGCATTTTAACCTTCTGTAATAGTTGCATATGAGTCCCTCAGTTTATAAATATAACTATTATTCTCTTTTTTGAACTATATGTAAACATCTTTGATGTGAAATATAATTATTCAGGTCAGTACTAAATAAAAAATAACATGCACTGTGTATGTTATCCCTATTAACATTTTGCAGATTCTGTAAGGTGTATGTAAACTATCGACCTCAACTGTATTTACATTTATTCCCTGAGCAGGCGGTGTTCTTGTGCGTTCATCTCATAATTACAATTATTCATGACGGGATTAAACCTGTTTATTACCCAACAGAAACACAAATATTTCAGCCTTCTTTATGATCCATGCTAAAAGCCCTGAAACAAACAGTGTGGACATTTAGTTGCTGCATAAAGATGTTTCGTATTTAGAGACTTGAAAATGAAAATATTTAGTTATCGCAGAGATATTATTTCTCTCTGTCCAGGTTTATGTGTGTGTTTGTGTTTCAGTGGAGTCTCAATTAGCTAGAGGGATCTGGTGTGCGTCACCCCTCACATGAACACACACTCCGCGAGCGGCTAAACACGCTGTCATCCCGGAGATAAAACACAACATGGCCCTGTGCTCTGCCCGGACAGCTGTCCTCGCTCACCTGCGCTTTCTTTCTCTCCTTTCATCTTGCATTTTCTTATTTTTACCAGTTCTTTCCTCATGCCACGTCTACAGAATAGTGAAATGTTTAGAGTTTGTTTGTTTGCAAATGACAGTAGATAATCTTTTTGGTTGCTGCATTATATATATATATATATATATATATACTTAAGCTTATAATGTGATATTTTTAAATATGAAGGTTTGTAGAGCTAGAGGTAAGAAATAAGATCAGGCAGGCTGCATGTTCCTCCAGCTGTTTCTTTATCAATGATTAGCAGAGATGAAGTATACATCCTATTTTTTTCTAGTTTATCCATTATCAGATCACATGTGCAAACACAGAGCACTGTAATCCCTTTTGAAAAAGAACAGTGTTTTTCTTCTGTAGATGAATGAAGGTCTTAAGAGTTTGGAACAACATGAGGGTCAGTAATTATTGATGCAATTTTCATTTTTGGATGAACTATCCCTTTAATATACATGTCGATTTAGTTTACATAAATGCTTGTCAATATATTCAGCAGTGCATTTAAAGCATATTCCAAAGACAGAGGAAGTAACTGTCAAATTACATATAAAGGTGTACTTAGGTCGTACTCAAGTGGGTCAAAAATGCACTTTTAATTTCATATAACTGCATTTACAATAAATGTAAACTATGATATATTTGATAAGGCGAGACACTGCAGGTGAATAGGGTAAAAAAAAAATTAACTAATAGTTATCCCCTTATGTATTCCCGATTTATTACATTGATAATGGCAAACATTTTTTGTATTACAAGTTTTCTAAAATGTTAGGTTTAAATATGCAAATGAGGCATTATATAATGAAATATGCGCTAATTTGCATACATTTCTAGTACAAAAATCACAAATCTAGTTTCGAAATTCTTGTTTAATTTTTTTGACATATTAGAGTCAAATGCTTTTACAAAGGGGGTTTTGGGTATCTCATTTTGTCACACCATAATTCAGAAAAAAAATTTTTTTTTTACAATTTTGGGGGAAATAAAATGTATAAAATCAAGCAAATTATATAAGAACAAATCCCTCTGTAAAACCTTTAGGATATAGACAGGAAAGAAAGTGTAAAGTTTGGTGTGTGTAAGTGCTACTAAAGTGGAGATTTAATTACTCATTTTGAGACAACGGCCGTTAAAATTATGTATTGTAATTGAAACCTATTGACACAAATAGATAAAGAAACCCTTAACAGTGTCTTTCAGGTGTTTTCTTTCCACTAGTCTGAAAAAACACTTTATGAAAAACCAAAAAGCCCTAACTTGACAGGTGTATGTTTTTTTTTTTTTTTTACAAGTCATATGTTTTTATTGATGAAGAGACACAACACACAATTTTCACAGAAGAAAGTTGTATTCCTCAGACGTTGCTTATTCTGTGTTTCCGGAAACTTTTATTCTCTAATTGTTCCGTTTGATGTTTCATATTTCTATCCCAGGGGAAAATGTTATTGCTCAGATGTGAAGCTGTCTGTCTCTGATGTTTCTGCTCAAAATCCTTAGGAGAAATAAAATGGAGGCACAAATGAGACAACTGTCGGCATATGTTAGAATAGAGCTAAATACATAAAGTATAGAGATAAAAATTGATAATATAATATATATTATAAACTTTATTTGGAGTATTCATTACACATTGCACATTTCTTAATAGTATGTCTAAAATGTGTTTTAATATCACTATTAATAAGTATTGTATTGTATTGTAAGTCTCTATAATATCAGTCTTTAAATGCAAGATATTTAAAGTGTATCTGAAGTATACTTGTAATAGTTCCACTTTAGCAAAATCCAATATACTTCAGTATATCTTTATTTTGATTTCAGCACTACTTAAATTAATAATTAAAGTACATTAAGCACAAAATAATTTGTTCCAATTTAGCAGACTTTAAGTATACCACTTTAGTACGAAATTACAATTGCAGGGTATTTTTATTAAGCACATAAATTTGACCTTGGACCACAAAATCAGTCATAAGTAGCATTGGTATATTTGTAGCAGTAGCCAATAATACACTGTATGGGTCAAAATGATTGATTTTTTTCCAAAAATCATTAGGATATTAAGTAAAGATCATGTTCCATGAATATATTTAGTAAAATTTGTAAATATATCAAAACTTTTTTCTCAATATTTAGATTCCCTCAGATTGAAACTGTTGTATCTCGGCCAAATATTTAAAAAATAAAAAATAAAAAAAATAAAAATGTACCCTTATGACTGGATTTGTGGTCCAGGGTCACGAATATGTAAATATATTTGTAGTATACTTAGCACAAAATAAACTCAAATACATTTTAGTATTTTTTTTCCACAAGGCATTACTTACAGCTTTCCTGGATCTTAAAAAGTCAACGCTTGCTTATATTTATGCACAAGCCTGTAATTCTTTGACCTGCAGACTGATCTAAATGCAAATATTTACTTCCACACCCTTGCATACCCATAGACACATAAGTGTGCAAAAACGTCCACACATTATTTCCAGACTTAA
The DNA here is from genome assembly GCF_049309525.1 of Garra rufa. Classification (NCBI taxonomy): domain Eukaryota; kingdom Metazoa; phylum Chordata; class Actinopteri; order Cypriniformes; family Cyprinidae; genus Garra; species Garra rufa. Next base: position 37,019,119 of record NC_133362.1, on the reverse strand, counting down.
ACGTTCAGTCACTCTCCTTTCCTGCTGCAGCTAGCTGCTATATTTGGTGTGTCGTCGCACCTGCAAGACCGAGAGCTTTCAGAGATCAGCTTCAGCATGACATCACAGGAAGTGGGAGGAAGGGAGAAGGTCACAAGGTCATTCGGGATAACAAACATGTCACTATAGCAAGCATTCGACAGCAGATCCGTACCGCATAGCGCGACTCGTCTCTCCCACAGGCCCTCAGCGGGGAAACACTTCGTTTCATCTTTTCAAAGTCTAGAGAAAACACATCTGTGCTCTGTGTCTGATCAAATGTTTTGCTTTAAATGTAAATGTATTAAAATAGAGCAGTCCGAGTGTCTTGACCCTAGACCATTAAATCAGTGCATGAATGTTCTTGAAAGCCTCCAGTGTGGATTTTATAAAATCCTAATTCATTCATCCTCCGTCACGCAGGGAGTGAAGAAACCCCACAGCAGCCCTGGGGCTTACAAAGACACATTATAGTTGAAAAATTTAAGTTTGGTTTGAATATTCATCAATTCTGCAAACAGCTTTGGGTGGTTGATATGAAATACTTTTGGGAAGCTGAAATGACCAACGGCGTGACATTTATATACTCCATTTAATATTACTTTGAGCATTTTGATGATGTGAGTTTTATGCATCTTATATTAAATGAGAAACTAGGGAATCAAATGTTTGTACTTTTAAAGGGATAGTTCACCCAAAATTCTGTCATTGATTATTCCCCCTCATGTCATTCCAAACCTATAAGATCTTCGTTCATCTTTGGAACACAAATTGAGATATTTTTTTAAGAAATCCAAGAGCTTTTTGACCCTGCATAGGCAGCAACACAACTGACATGTTTAAGGCCCTGAAAGATAGTAAAGACATTGTTAAAATAGTCCATGCGACATCAGTGGTTCAACCGTAATGTGATGAAGCTACGAGAATACTTTTTGTGCGCAAAGAAAACAAAAATAACAAGTTTATTCAACAATTTCTTGTGAATGGTAGTGGAGACTCCCAGATTTGATCAGAAATATTGTCATTTGTGTTCTGAAGTTGAATGAAGGTCTTACAGGTTTGGAACGACATGAGAGTGAGTAATTAAAGGGATAGTTCACCCAAAAATGAAAATTTGATGTTTATCTGCTTACCCCCAGGGCATCCAAGATGTAGGTGACTTCAGTAGAACACAAACGAAGATTTTTAACTGAAACTGTTGCAGTCTGTCAGTCATTTAATGTTAGTTATATTGATGATATCTAATATCTTGATAGTTTATTTGCTCTGAAATGGCTCAAAGGGTGATTTTTTCACCCTTCCCCATTCAAAGGGAACTGAAATATAACTAACATTAGTGAAGTACAGTACTATCTAGTTAAAATAATCAAGGCGTATTATATTTTATGCATCAATATAGCAGTACTGTCATAAACAGCAATATTTAGTCATGTATTCTTCATTAAAATGTTATATTATTCTTTATATTAAATTTAAAAAGTCTGTGAATGGTTTTTGTGTGATTTTTGACTCGAGCAGGTGCTAAACTGTCTTTAGGAAAAGTTTAGGAAAGTTCATGGACAAATAAAAAGTGCATTGAAATCATTACAATATTAACAATTTTGAATTAGCATATATTGGAAACAAAATAATATTGAATACATCGCTTTTTCGTACTCAAAACTAAAAAAAAAATATATATATATTTTTTTTAAACTTAGACCGCAGAGCATTTATTATACGTTTTAGCCTCAATAACACAACTTTGTTTTGGATAGAAATTAATAGTTTCATTTAGCAAAGATGCATTAAATTGATCAAAAGTGACAGTAAAGACATTTATAATGTTACAAAATATTTCAGTTTCAAATACAGTTGAGGTCAAAAGTTTGCATCCACCTTTCAGAATCTGCAAAATGTTAATTATTTTACCAAAATAAGAGGTTTACAAAGAGGTTTAAAAATATGTTTACTTATGTTTACATATAGTCATAATAGCTGAATTCATAAATATGACCCCGTTCAAAATTTTACATCTTTTTGATTTTTATTACTGTGTTGTTACCTGAATTATCCACATCTGTTTTTTTTTTTCTTTTTAGTAATAGTTCATGAGTTCCTTGTTTGTCCTGAACAGTTAAACTACCCGCTGTTCTACAGAAAAATTCTCTTAGGTCCCATAAATTCTGTGGTTTTCTAGCATTTTTTGTGTATTTGAACCCTTTCCAACAATGACTGTATGATTTTGAGATCCATCTTTTCACACTGAGGACAACTGAGGGACTCATATGCAACTATTACAGAAGATTCAAACGCTCACCAATCCTTCAGAAGAAAAACATACATTAATAGCCAGGGGGCGAAAACTATTTGAATTTAAAGATCAGGGTAAATTTTTCTTATTTTGTCTTCTGGAAAACATGTAACTATCTTCTGTAGCTTCTGAAGGGCAGTACTAAATGAAAAAATATGATATTTAGGCAAAATAAGAAAAATCTCCATACTGTTCAAAAGTTTTCACCCCCAGCTCTTAATGCATTGTTCAGGACAAACAAGGAACTCATGAGCAACTATTACCAAAAAAAAAAACCAGCTGTGAGTTATTCAGGTAACAACACAGTAATAAAAATCAAGTTTTTGTAAACTTTTGAACAGGGTCATTTGTATAAATTCAACTATTATTTTCTCTTTTGGACTATATGTACATCTTTTATGTGAAATATTGCATTCAGGTCAGTATTAAATATACAATAACATGAATTTTGTATGATCGCTCTTATTTTAGTAAAATAATTAACGTTTTGGAGAATCTAAAAGCATATGTAAACTTTTGACCTTAATTGTAAAAGTTTGAACTTTATATTCTATTTCTAGTCCTTGAAAAACAATAGTTTTTAACATTAAATAATAATAATAATGTTTCTTGAGCAGCAAATCAGCATGATTTTTAAAGAACCGCGTGACACTGAAAACTAGAAAAATGATACTGAAAATTCAGCATCGCATCAAAGGAAAAAATTAATAATATTTCACATTGTTACTGTTTTTCGTTTTTTGCAGCCGTGGTGACTAATGTTCACATATTCTACCTACAAACTAACTGTTTTGTCTCATGTAATCTGTTTTCCCTGAAAATGCATGTGGTTTCTAGTGAATATGTGAGAATCTCAGCTATCGCAATCAACTGAACCTTAATACTGGTACTTTTGGTTTGAGAGTGTGAATTTTGCGTGTGTGTGTGAGTGCACTTGCAAGCAGGTTGTGTGTGTGTTTTTTTTTTTTGTTTTTTTTTGTGTTGCACTGGTGCATCCTGTGTAAAACCTGTGTTGACTGCACTAACATGATACGGCTCGCCTCTAACCCAACTCCCACACACATCCTCACTGTCTCTGTCTCTCTTTGCTCTCATAGCATGTACAAATCTCTCCACTCATCCCCACATCCTCCCTCCATTTCCTGCTTTAATCTGGTTTTGATGGAACAGCCGTTATGCTGTCATTAGCTGCTGAGAGGAGAACTGGGCCTAATATCAGTCATTTCAGCCTTAGCACAAGCCTCACAGGGCTCATGTTCACATCGAGACTGCGCTGTTTCCTCTGCTGGTGCCACATACTCAGCATTTATTCGCCTAATCTTGACCATGTGTGCTTGTTTATTTCCATTAGTATCATTACTGATAAGTACGGCTTTCACAGGTGGTTTCACAAACCTAATGAAGCGGGAAATCACACACACTAATTTAGTCAGTGTGAATGTACAGTATAGTATGCACATGAGTGTCTTTTCTTTTTTTTTGAGGGAGCAATAACTCTGAATCCAAATACACACACATTTTGGGTTGAAAGGTTTTTTGGGGCATAATGGTTTTCATACTGTACAAAGTCAGTCCTCTTACCCTAAGCTTACACCTAAACTCTGACATTTTGATAATATATTCTTTGATAATGTATTCTTTTGTTCCACTGGAAAAAGTCAAACGGTTTTAAGCTTCACTTGAGGGTGGTAAATGATTACTGACTCTTTAGAGTTTTAAACAATAGTTTTAGACAAGAAAAAAAAACCCTTTATAATTCTATAAAATTATAAATATATATATATATGTTTGCATTATTGCTCTTTATTTTGAAATGTATTAGTACTGCTAATATTGTTGTATTCTTTATGATAAATTGCTTGTTTTTCCTTGTTTGTATGTTGCTTCAAATAAGTGTCTGGCAAAATTAATATTAGAAATGTTAATGCTCGTTACTCTTAAAAAGTCTTTTTGAGCTTTTTGTGTGTTTACTGTAGAACACATGCATTAACTTGGCGTTTAAAAGAGTGCATTAAAAACAGAATTTGTGAAGATGTTCCTTTGTCCTGCTGCTAAAACTTTCGTTTTTGTTTGATGGTCCTTGCAGATAGACTTGGAGCCAGAGGGAAAGGTTTATGTCATTATCGACTTGTCTGGATCGTCCAGTGAAGGTAAGACATCATTGTAAACTTTCTGTGATTGCATTACTTGTCATTTAAAGACTGCATGAATCATGTCCCTGTGTAACCATTATACCCAATATAAGATTTCTCAGTAATACAGACGTCTTTTGCTGCCTGATACAGTAAATGCGCAGTTAATGTTTAATATAAATAAGTATACAGTTCCTTGCGAAAATATTCATACACCTTATTTTTTATGTCTTATGTTAAACTGCTTTAAATTACTTTTTTCAACATCAATCTACACTCCACAATACACAACATAATGGCAAAGCAAAAAACTGTTTTTTAACATCTCTGCAAAGTTATTAAAAACTTAAATGATTCCATTGCATAAGTATTCATACCCTTATCTGGGACAGTTGTAATTAAGCTCAGGACATTTATATTGCTTGTAGATGTTACTACACTTCAAGTGAAGTTAACCTGTGGCAAATTCAATTGAATGGGTATGATTTGGAAAGGCACACACATCTTAATAAAAGGTGAAACAGCTGTAAATGCATATCAGAGCAATAATCAATTGCTGATTTAAAAAAAAAAACCTGCTGTAGAGCTCAGAGACAGGATTGCATCAAGCCACACATCTGGGGAAGAGTTCAGAAAATATTCTGAAGGTTCACAGAAGTTTGAAACAACTAGGACTCTTTCTAGAGCTGGCCTCCTAGCCAAACTGAGCAATTGAGGGAGAAGGGCCTTGGCAAGAGAGATGACAAAGATGGTGGTGTGGCAAGACTCAATCTTCTCCTTAGTGAAAACACATGACAACCCACTTGGAATTTGCAAAAAAGCTCCTAAAGGACCCTCAGGCTGTGAGAAACAAGATTCTCTGGTCTGATGAACCTCAGTTCCATGCATCATGTTTAAAGGAAACCAGGCACTACTCAGCACCTGCAGAGTCCCATCCCAAAAGTAAAGTGTGCTGGTAGCAGCCTCATGCTGTGGGACTGTTTTTCAGTCGCAAAGACTAAAGAATTTGTTAGAGTAGAAGAAAAGCTCAATGTACCAAAATATTGAGATAGCAGTCCAGAGCATTCAGAACCTGTGGCAGAAGGTTCACCTTCCAAACGGGGCAAGGTGACCCTAAGCACAGCAAGAGTGGCTTATAGACAACTCTGTGAGTGTCCTTGAGTGGCCCAGCCAGAGCCTGGGCTTGAACCCAATCAAACATTTCTGGAGAAACCTGAAAATGTCTGCCAGACTCCATCCAAGCTGACAGAGCTTGAGAGTTGAAGAGGTGAGGAGAAGAATAGCAGATAATTGCCAAATGTGCAAATCTTGTTGCATCATACCCAAAAAGACTTGAGGCTGTAAAAGTGCTTAAGCTAAGTAGGAATACTTGTACATGCAATGTACTTGTTTCGTTTTTTTATTTTTAATAAATGTATGAAGTTGTGACAGTTCTGTTTCTGCTTTGTCATAATGGTGCACAGAGTGTAGATTAATGTGGAAAAAAGGTCATTTAAAACAGTTTAACATAAGGCAGCAACATAAAACGTGAAAAAAATTAAGGGGTATGAATACTTTAGCAAGGCACTGTAAGTGTTCAGCGATGGCACATAGAAACACTATGAACAAGTTGAAAATACTGTAGATTTGCTACCATACGCCACTGCTTGAAATGCAGAAAGACTTTCAAAGTCTATGCAGCTGCTCTTTATGGAAGTCATATGAAGAGCTGCAACTTTCTGATCTTGATGTTGCCTCCAGTGTAGCTGTATATAGGGGAAAAAAACCACTGTGGTGCATAATCATTGAACCCAGATCCTGCGTGGCCTAATTCCACCCAGATAACCTCCCAGATGTGCCTCTCTCTCATTGACACTCCCTACGGCCCAACTCAGACCCCTGCCTTTCCTGGATACACATCAGAGATGGCCCAGTTCAAGAGCTCCTTCATCCTTTCAGCTCCATTTCTGCTCCTGGAGGCAGAACATATGATCACTTGTCTTTCACGCTGATCTAAATGCTGCATATCAAGCATCTCCTTGTTTCTACACAGACCTTGCGTCTACACCACCAGTGGTGGAATGGCGCAGTTTGCAAAACTGAATTTCACAAGGAGTATTCCTCCTAAAGTGACAAGGAATAGTCATTGGGATGGCATATGTTGAGATGAGATGCCACCAAGCAGCTTAGCTAACTTAACCTGAGGAGGTTTAATAATAAACCTGGAAAGAGCTCTCCATTAGCATTCCCATTCATGTCAGTGAAGTAGCTGTTTAATATATTTTGAAGCCGAGTTAAGACTGTCAGTACTGAGAAACAGTCTGTGACTCATATTTCATTGAGTTTAATCGCCGTTTGCATCAGGAAGTGAATACTTAACATTTCCTTTGCATGAAAGTTGGATGACTCATCAAAGACTGCCAGAGAAGATGCGTTTATCAGCCGTTGCAGAACTGTAGTTCTGATGTCTGGTCTGATGTTATAGATATTGTTGATAAGCCGCAACAAATGTTAAAGAAGAAACACAAAACAGTCAATACTTCATGTGAACGTCATGACTAATAGGCCTTTGAAGTGTGTTGTGCATCATGAGTTTTGCAGATGCCATTCTGTGGTCTGTTTTCCAGTGCAGTTTGCAAGGGTAAATCTGATCTGTGCATGCGTCAGCTTCATATTGGCACGGGTTCTTCTGATCAGATGAACAGGCGGCTTTGACTGATTTCGGGGTTTGTGCCTGATGGTTTGGATTGTTGGAAATTGATCCCAGGGCGTCCGTCATGCTCAGCAGTATTGAAGCTGACAAAAGGTCACGCAATGGGTCCAGTGCCAGGGTCTTTACTGTGTGACAGCAGAGGAACCTGGGAGTCTGGCACTCACCTCAGAAACCCACAGGCTGTAGATTTGGCCAAATATTAGCCTAGTGACACAAGACCGGGAATTAAAGGAAATTGTAAATTTATTCACTTTACCTGCTTAAAAAAGCATAGACAATAGTTTTACTGGTTATAAAGGGAATTATATTGGTTTTAATGGAAACTGTAATGGAAGTTGGCCTCTACCGGTAATTGGTAGCCTTCTATTGGTGGCTTGTTAAAACTAATAAATCCTAATGGAATATGTCCCAAAACACATTACAGAAAACCATTTTTTAATAATTTTATTGGTTAAAAGTTGATGGTTTGTAATGGTATTTGTAGTGGAAGCCATTATAATTTCTGTAATGGTTTCTATTGTTTTTTTTGTTTTGTTTTTTCAGCAGGGGTTCCAAATATGTATGACTTCCTTTTTTCTGTGGAACACAAACAAAGCTTTCTTGTAGCTCAAACAGTAGATCATAACACTAGCAACCAGAAGGCTATGGGTTCATTTACCAGGGAATAAAAGAACTTATACAGTGTGTACCCTGAATGTAATGTCGCTTTGGATACAATCTAAATCTAATCTACCAAAAGCTTGAATCTAAATGTAAGATAATTAGAGAAATGACTATGGTTTGTAGTGCAAACAGTTTTGCCGTTTACTGCATGTTGTTATTCTTCACATTATTTCCCTATATTTGATAATGAACCGGAAGTCTCGCCCATAGCCTTACTTCTACTTTGAAGAATAAAGTGGATTAAATTGATGCTTTAAATAACGTTTGTTGATTACAGTGTTGATTGCATTGTTACGCCAATAGGTAGCGACAAATGACTGAAAAAAAAAAGATTTGTCATTGACTCATCTATTCATAAAACTTGTTAAAAAAACAGATTCATTCAGTAATGAAAGTGAAGTATTTATGAGTGAGTCATTAGCCCCTTTCACACAGCAATTGCAGTGAAAATACCAGTATGATTTCACCGGTAAAAACACCAATATGCTATTCACACAGGCAACGGCGTTATTGGTTTTTACCGGTAAGAGACCATTCACACAACAGCACCAAAATGCTGGTAAATTCTGTGATTCCAGTCATTGGAAACTATCTTCACAAGAGATGCGCTTAATTGTATCTATTTGCAGAGCACTGGGGAATGAAAAAAGGCTGGGTCTACGAAGCTACGAAACGATGTGCAATGGTCATGTCCATCTAGCGCAGCGGTTCCCAATTCCAGTCCTCGCGCCCCACCGCTCTGCACATTTTGCATGTCTCTCTTAGTTAACACACCTGATTCAGATAACCAGCTCATTAGAAGTGAGGTCCGTGCAGGAACTGGGATCTGATTGACATGGTCCCTGCAAAGTGTTCATTGCTCCCTGCTCCCTAAGCGGGGGAAATCTGTTTACTATACTTCGAAACATTCATTCACATATTTGCGCTACGTCCCCGCATGTAGCGTCTTCACACACAGATGAAACTTACTAGAGAAGTGTGACATAAGTGCATCTGTAAATAAATGCATTTTAAATTTAAAGTTAGAGACTTTTCATTAAGACCCTAAAGAATCATATGAACTTGGGGAAAATGGGCATCCGATGACCCCTTTAATGGTAATTTACCAGTAAAGACTGTATGTGTGAAAGAGGATATTGAATCATTCATTCAAAAATTAATTCAAGTAAATTACAATTTTTTTAATAGACTGCAGCGATTAATATTTTGTCACAGCCTCGGGTAAATTACATGTTATTTTGCTTTGTAGAAAATCTTGATAGATTCATGATCTCTATTTGAAAATCATTATAAAGTAATCATAAAGACAGTCTGTTTTTAAAAAGGAGCATTCAAGACTATTACTTCTCCCTCACAAAACGTAACATCTAGCACAGCTTTATAATTGATTGAATATTGATTATTTCAATACAAGTATTTGAATCAAATGTAATTTATGCAGTACGTCAAACCTTTAACCCAAGGGTAAAAACAGTCAACCTGTGGCAGTTTAAGCGAGCTAAATTCTGCATGAAAACTGCAAGCTTGGCAAGCCTGATGGTAACCAAAACTGTTTTGTTACCAACATTCTTATCAACATTCTAATAACATCTTCTTTTGTGTTCTAGTCAGCAGTTTAAAACCTTTGCTGCAATGATTATATCTTACATGAGAAGCTACAGATGTGATATGGCTATTATGTTTGCCTGACCACTGCTCAAAACCACCGAAAGTGCTTTGAGAGAACATTCTGTACCCCGTTATCTGTTTAGTGTCATGTTTGTTCTAATCTTCAAACACAAAGCTTTATACTCTTGTACATAAGCTGTCATGCACTCTGTGCTATGGACATGAAATTATACTATGCATCTTGTTGAGAAGCAATCAGACATATGATTTTGGCCCTGTGGACTATAACGAAGAAACCTGAGCCATATCTAAAGACATGAATATCATAGAGACTTGGGGGTGAATAGTTTTTAATTGAGCCAACCATCTAGAACACTCATAACACCCTAGCAACCACTCGTAATACCATAGAAACCACATAGAAATGTGTTATCCACTGTTTAAAATAGTCAGGAACCACATAACAATACTCTGCCAACCAGAACTCTCTACACTTAAAAATAAGGGCCAAAAGGGGGTTTTCACAGCAATGCCATTGAAGATCAAGTTTGGGTTCTCTAAAAAACATTTCAGTGAGCAGACACTTTTTTTTTCTTAGTGTGAATTCAGATAAGCTTGACAAAGAGTAGTGCCACTTTGGTTCTGATTGGAGGTCTTTGCTTGACTCTCTAGAGGTGTTTATAATATATAAAATATATAAACTTTGCATGCTGAAGGACATCTGGAATGTGTGTTGAACAACTGTGTGCAGTGTTTGTGGATGTTTTTGTCAAGCAAAGCAAGTGTGAACATGCAAAACCCCCCTCTCTCTTTTTTTTTTTTTTGCAAGTGGCTTGTCAGTGTCTAAATGTAAGTATATATGCATATTGACATGCTAGTGCTGTGGTTTTAAGTTTTTAGGTCGTGGCCCCAAAATGGCTTGCATGTTTGTTCTAATAGGGTCATAGACAGTGAACAAAACACTAAATGCAAATAATAAAATGCAGCTAACCCTACAACCATGGCTTTGGAAAGCAATATAAGTAGACACATGCTACTATTACATTACTTTTATTCAGAAAGGGTGCATTCAATTGATTAAAAGTGACTGTAAAGACATTTATAATGTTACAAAATATTTCTGTTTCAAACAAATGCTGTTATTTTGTGCTTTATACATTTATCAAAGAATTCTGGACGAAAATGTTTCACAGTTTCCACAAACATATGAAGCAGCTCAACTGTTTTTATCATTGAAAATAATAATAAGTGTTTCTTGAGGAGAAAATCAGCATATTCTAATGATTTCTTAAGGATCGTGTGACACTGAAGACTCGAGTAATAGTGCTGAACATTTAGCTTTACATCACAGGAATGAATTACATTTTAAAATATATTCAAATAGAAAACAGTTAATTTAAATTGTAATAATATCTCATAAGATTACTGTTTTACTGCAAATGTGTTGGTCACTTCGTATAAAGCTATAGCAAAATTAGTCAAATTCCAACATGGACTAGATATGTAGTGTGCACTCATCTTTACAAAATATAAAAAAATAATTTAAGGGAAGACACTGCAGGCAAAAAGTTTTTTCATAGACCTGTCCAGTTTGAGATTTTGGACTTTTTGGTTTTTCATAGTGTTTTTTCAGACTAGTGGAAAGAAAACATCCAAAAGACACCTTTAGGGGCCGTTCACATGTCGCGCCTAAAAACGCGTGGAAAACGCTAGGCGCGCCGCTTTCTTCCTTATCAATTAAGCGCTCGGGCGCTTGCTCTCCGGAAGCGTCTGCCGTTTCTAAGCAACCATCAGCTGCGCTCTAGCTCCAAGCCTATGCGTCTCCATGCATTGTTTCTTCTATTAGCGTCAAAATAATGGGGGCTTGACAAATCTTAAAGTTCAGGAAATCCCTGGACCACAATGATGAGCTGCTCCTCCATGTTTCTGCTGAGGTTTCAATGTAACGGAAAAACGTGAGGAAGCTGATTGGTTAGTTCATGTCACATGACCTGCGGTGCGCTTGCGACATTCTGAAAAGTTGAGATGTTTTTAAATCGATGCGGCACGGACGCGCCTGGAAAAAACGAGCGCGTCGCGACCGCGTCGCTTCCAATATGCACGCGCAAGCCGCGCGTCTCCATTTGAAATAACGAACTTGCGCGCGCAAAAGACGCTTCATGTGAACGGCCCCTTAAGCGTTTCTTTTATAGCACTTTATCTATTTGTGTCAGTAGATTTAAATTACAATCCATATTTTTAAAGGCCGTTTTCTTAAAATGAGTTTTTCTCCTACACTGAGCCTTAATTCTCCACTTCTGTAGCACTTACACACACCAAACTTTACATTTTTATTCCTGCCTATATCCTGAATGTTTTTACAGAGGGATTTGTTCATATATAATTTGCTTAATTTATTCCCCCCAAAATTGTAAAAAAATATGTATATCATTTTCTCTCTGTTCTAAGTATTTTCTGAATTATGTGACAAAAAAGTGATAAAATGAGATACCCAAAATTCCCTCTGCAAAAAAATGTGACTCTAATAAGTAAAAAAAAAAATGCAGTGTCACGCCTTAAATATAGATAAGTGTGCAAATAACTATGTAGAATAGATAAATATTCTTTTGGTAATGTAGAATAGGTAGAGAGCATGAATTCCCCATGTCTGTGTCAAAATAATACATTTTGTATTTTGTGTGTGCAATTTTGTTTGTATGATAAAAGTTGTTGATGCTGTATTTTGTGGCCACGTGTAAAATCCTGAAGCACCACTAGTGATAGCACTCGACTAACAGTTGTTCTTTGAGCCGCTGGTCTGGAGTCTCCCGAGCACGACCACTGAGACTCGGCGGCTGATAAATCAATAACGACAGGAGGCAAAACAGTGAGCAAAACCTAGCGTTCAGGCTAATCCCTAATGTTGTAGAATCTTTTGAAGATCACAGAGCCAGACACACACACACACACATGCGGAGTGGTGCTGTTCTGTTTGGCCGAGGGACTGGATTTGAAGAGTATCATGGAGGGTGTTAATGGGGCGATCCAGACTGGCTCAAATCTGTGCCACGTAGGGAGCAAATAGAGTCCAAACCTTAAAGGGATAGTTCACCCAGAAATGAAAATTCTGTCATTAATTACTCACCCTTATGTCGTTCTAAACATGTAAGACCGTTCATCTTTGAAACACAAATAAAGATATTTTACATGAAATCAGAGAGCTTTCTGACTCTGCATAGACAGCAACACAACTGACACGTTCAAGGTCCAAAAAGGTAGTAAGGACATCAGTGGTTCAACCGTAATGTTGCAAAGAATACAACAATTATGATTTATTCAATGATTTCTGGTCTCCCAGGGCAGTCCTCTGCCATTATTAGAGTACCACAACGCATGGAGTATTTTAACATTGTTTTGACTATGTTTCTCTGCCTTGACGATCTATGCAGGGTCACAAAGCTCTCTGATTTAATCAAAAATATCTTAATTTGTGTTCTGAAAATGAGTTTTTATGAGTTTGGAATGACATGAGGGTGAGTAAAAGACAGAATTTTCATTTTTGGGTGAACTATCCGTTTAATTGTAAAATATTTAGGCCTATATTAAAGATTCATATGTGACCCTGGACCACAAAACCTTAAGCAGTTTGGGTATATTTGTAGCAATAGCCAAAAATACACTGTATGGGTCAAAATTATAAATTTTTCTTTTATGCCAAAAATCATTAGGATATTAAGTCAAAATCATGTTCTATTTAGATATTTTGTAAATTTCCTATACTGTAAGTACAGTATATCAAAACTTTTTGATTAGTAATATGCATTGCTAAGAACTTAATTTGGACAACTGTAAAGGCGATTTTCTCAATACGTTAATGGAAAGCTTATTAGTCCAGCTTTCAGATGATGTTTAAATCTCAAAAATCAAAAAAATTTGACCCTTATGACTGGTTTTGTGGTCGAGGGGCACATATTTTGAATGTATTTACATATAAAATTACCATGCGTTTGGATTACAACATTTTAACTTAACTAACTGATAAACTTAATGTGATGCATATTTGTCATATAAAACTAAAAATGGCATAGTTTATTAACCATTTGTATCTATTTTTATTTTAAAAATGCATTTATTTAAATTGGTGGAATCAGCACAAATTTCTTCATTGTGAAACAATAAATAATTATTTAAAGTATGAACATGGTTAATGATAAATATATAAATCTGGATATTGTGTATTTAATACACATTCAGTTTATTACACTATTATAGAAATGTGACTTTTTTGTATATTGCATTACATTAAGTTTGATTTTTCTTTTAAACTGTGCAATCTAAATGGATGAAAATTGTATATGCAGTTCAAATACTTTAAAATTACTTATAAATTTTGGCCTACATTGTTTTTATTTTTTGAGAGTATTAGATAAAATATGATAACACTTTAATGCATTAACTAACAAGAACAATACATTTGATACAGTTTTTATTCATATTTGTAAAAGTAAAAATACAATCATTAATTGATAGTTTGTTATCTCATCTCCATTAAATTATATTAACAGAAACATTTTTTTAATTTTAATAATATACTGTATTGCTACATTTTTAAATAATACCAACTACAAATAAAAAATGCTTTAAAAAAATCGGTAGAACTTTATTTTTACAGTCCTTTTTCTCATGTACATACTATGTACTTATTATAGTAATTACAATAACTAGGTAATAACTAGGCACCCTTAAACCTAACCCTACCCCATGGAGTTACTTTATATTACCAGAACTTTCTTAGGTAAGTACATTATAAGTACACCGTAAGTACATGTCAGTAAACTTACTTTAAAATAAAGTGCAAACGAAATTTACATTTTTAATTTATGTTAACTAATGCAATTAACTAATGTTAAAGATATAGTTCACCCAAAAGATGAAAATTCTGTCATTAATTATTTACTCAGCCTCATGTTGTTCCAAACCCTTAAAGGGGTCATCGGATGATATGATCATATGATTCTTTAGGGTCTTAATGAAAAGTCTATAATATACTTTGGTTAAAAATTATCAATAGTAGTGTAAAAAAACACCCTTTTGCCTTGTCAAAATCAGCTCTGCAAAATATCAGCAAGAGCCCTTTAAATGCAAATGAGCTCTGCTCGCCCCGCGCCTCTCTGCTGTGGAATTACAAGCTGTAATGTTTACTATAAACAACATTCAAACTTTAAAGGGGTCATCGGATGTCGTCATTTACTTCCGACATCTTAGCCGCTGAAGACGCAGAGGATTAACATTGCTTTAATTTTTAAAAGGAAAGCGCCGATCCCGATCTACATATGTGTCTATGTTCGTGCCAATCATTCGTGATGCAGCTTCACCCACAGCAGAAGTGAGTAAAAGGGTATTTTATGCATCTTTGCAAATTGCCTTTCTTAATAATGTGCTAGTTAGCTGTAACGAGTACTGCGTGCTGGATTGACGAGACGTGAGACAGGATACAAAACACGATAACATTTAATAAAGTCTTCAATAGATACTGGCTGGATCAGGCAAAAACACGGAGAATATTCCACACACGAAACACGTTGACATAAACAAAGACCGACAGTAAACTGAACTCAAAGACAGACTTATAAAGCTAACTAATAATTACAAACAGGTGCAAGGAATCACAGTGATGAGGGCTGAACCAAATGACAACATGATGACAGGGGGAGACCATGGGAGAAACCAAAGACCAAAACCAGACATGAACGTAACATTAGCAAGCAAGTAAACATTACGGCTCGTCATCCCACTGCAGAGAGGGGCGGGGCAAGCAGAGCTCATTAGCATTTAAAGGAACATGCAACAGAATAGCTGGCTCTAAAAAGGGCTGATTTTGACAAAGTAAAAATAGTGTTTTTACACTACCATTGAGAAATTTTAACCAAAGTATGTTATAGACTTCTCATTAAGACCCTGAAGAATCATATCAACTTGTGGAAAATGGGCATCCAATGACCCCTTTAAAACCTTCGAACATTTCTCTTAAATGTGTGTTGAAGACTGACACAGAGAAGAGAGAACAAGAATTGTTGAATAAAGTCATTATTTTTGTTTACTTTGTGCACAAAAAGTACTCTCATAGCTTCAAAAAATTAAGGTTGAACCACTGATGTCACATGGACTATGTGGGCCTTAAACGTGATAGTTGTGTTGCTATCTATACAGGTTCAGAAAGCTCTCCGATTTCATCAAAACTATCTTAATTTGTGTTCCAAAGATGAACGTAGGTGTTATGGGTTTGGAACGACATAGGGGTGACTAATTAATGACAGAATTTCCATTTTTGGACGAACTGTCCCTTTAACTAATGGAATCTTGTGAATGGTGAAGTTATACCAAAATAAGAATACTGAAAAACAAGTAGGTGTCTCAAAACTATGGACTAGAAGTATGAAAGAACAACCTTTAAGCAACAGTTTTCCTCTGGGGAAAAAAATATGAAACATCAAACGGAAAAATTAGAGAATAATTGTTTCAGGAAACAGAAACTAACGCAAAAAAATATCCAAATGTCAATGTGAAGGCAGGAGTTGCAGAGTTCCACAGAAGTAGCCCTGTGTGTGTGTGTGTGTTAAAAAAGGCTGGCTGGCTGCCTTGCGTCAGTCCTGCTTAACATCAGTGATCCACAAACACACACACGCCGGGTACTGAGACACCCGACCAGAGACGTGCTGGAGACACGAGAGCTAGTGAGTCACACAGGAGTCAGACAAAGACAGCAGTTCACAGTCCATCATGATGATCTTTCAATCAGGTCATACCACGATGAAAAATAAAGCCATCACAGCTCTGAATCCGCCTGTGCTCATTACTGCCTGGCAGCGCTGTGTGCAACTGCGTAATAATGAATACTGCAGACAGTCATTTGCATTCACTGCACACATGGTCCAAAATTAACACCCGCCAAATGCTAGTAAAAACTGGCTGTTGATGTT
The DNA here is from genome assembly GCF_049309525.1 of Garra rufa. Taxonomy (NCBI): domain Eukaryota; kingdom Metazoa; phylum Chordata; class Actinopteri; order Cypriniformes; family Cyprinidae; genus Garra; species Garra rufa. The sequence goes on along the minus strand of NC_133362.1, from coordinate 37,002,754 downwards.
ACTCACCAGGTGGCTGGTAACTTTATTAGGAACAGCAATATCACATCATTTCGAAATGATACAAACAACCAAACATTTGTTGTGAGCCTGAAGTCCTCTAAGAATCTTTTGCTAAACGGAAAATAACGGTCAGATGTTTGCGTAAGTTGCCTAAAGCATTTTCTCTATGTGGTATCTGTAATATTCCTCATAGTAAATTATTAAAACTGAAATCTCAGTGTTAAATTGTTCATGTATACTCCATGTTTAAGTGCTATAAACAGCCCCCGGTGCATCTACCAACCCAGAAAATGTGAAAAAGGACAACCCAGTAACTTTGTTTTGGTAAGCCTTTCTATACAAGCTTTTGATGTAGAAAGGGGATCTTATTATAATATTATCGCTTCTTAATCTGCATATTTCCACCTACAGCGCTGTCATTTTGTTTTGCACGCGACAACGGTGTACCAGTTCTAATGCCAAATAGTTTGAGCAAAAGCATGATAACTATTTACAGATGAGCACAGAACACTATTTAGAGTCCCAGTCCTCAGAGGAGACAAGAGAGCAGTGGATTTATTGATTATTTACTGTATATTATGCTGCTGCCACACAGATCTAATATAAAAATGTGATTTATTTCCCAGCTGTTTACCTTTACAGACATAACCGACTGTTTTTGTGTGTTTTTTTACATAAACTTATGTGTATTTGACAGTTTAAGCGCAATAAGACATGAAAGAGAGTTAGTTTAGTATTTACATGCTCAGGGTTGCCAGTTAGTTTAGTATTTACATGCTCAGGGATGCCAGGTCCCAGAAAAATTTCCGACAATGAAAAATAGCTGAATTTTTGCCCTGTCCAATCACAGCTGACAGCAGCTTTAGTTGATTAATGCCCTTCAAAATAAACATTTTGATTTTATTTATTTTATGTTTTTAATCTTAGCAAGACTTGTTTACATGTAGTAGAAGAAATAGAAGAAAATGCTTTGGCCACGACAAACAAAAGTGAAACGAAGGTGTCCCCTCCAGGTCACCGTACAAAGGAGTCTTCCGCACACCTCTCCTTGAAAACATAGGCTGAAGTAAGGTGTTTATATATATATATATATATATATATACAGGGCTCGCAAAATTTCTGGTAGCCCTTCGGGCAGGTACTCTTCAGATTTTGGTAGCCCGAAAATTAATTTAACTAGCCCAAATAAAAAAAGACCTTTTTTTAAATATAGAAAATCAGATAGGAGTCTAATCAAAAATGTTTTTAATACACAAATATAAACAAATATCAAGGAAGTAATTTTATTTCATTATATTTATTTCATTTAGTGTATCTGCAGGATTTTTAAATATTAATTTAAAGCATAACCTTTTTTAAGATCTGCAAAAGTAAAATAAACAGTAATGGGATTGGACAATGCAAAGTAGAATATTAAGCCATAAAATGGCATGATTTAAAATTCAGATACAGTTTCACACAAAAACAAAATATGTTACACTATGACATTTCATCCTTTATAACATTAAAAGGGATAAATTGAGTATATAATTTATTATATTTATTAAAACATAAATATTACTGTACTTGTTTAGATTTTTAGAAGGCACCTTAACTTTTTACATTTACAACTCTGTTTGCTGCATAAAAACATGGGTCGATAATTGCAATCATTTGACCATAAACAGCTGAAAAAAATGAAAAATTAATTATCTGTCAGGAGGGGGCGCTTTAGGCTGAAATATTACGGTTTCCATAGTAACAGCTGTATACAAAGCAGCATTAATGCAGTTTTATCAGACATGAAATGAAAATGCCAACGACATGTTTCTGAGGACAGTAACGGAGGAACGCCATCAAATGTAGCGCAGTAAAAGTATTTTTTTTTTCACTATAAATGTACTTGAGTAAGAGTAAAAGTACCTATCTTTAAATATACTCTAAAAGTACTAGTTACCCCAAAAATGTACTCAAGTAAATGTAACAAAGTAAATGTAATTCGTTACTATACCCACCTCTGGATTTATTTTGTATGATTTATACAAATTAGATTGTCAAATAAGATGATGCACGACAAAACTGTATGTTTGATATTAAAACGGATGGGAAACATTTGGGCTGAATGATATTTCATACAAATAAACTTTCTTTGTGCGTGCTTCGGATGTGTGTGCTCAGAAAACCCTATATCAGAAGTTTAAACTACAGTAATATGGCTTTAAAACACATGGTTTTAGCACAATATACACGATAATCAAAACCAAACATGTCTTTGGCAGAGTATCTGAGTTTAGAGCTGTAAAGGCGCAGCTCTATTCTGAAAAAGGGGGCGGAGAACAGCAGCTCACTTGCATTTAAAGAGTCATGCACGAAAACAGCGTGTTTCTGCTTTCACTCAAAATAGGTCTTTTCAAAATGATATAATAAATGATCTGTGGGTTATTTTGAGCTAAAACTTCACAGACACGTTCTGGGGACACCTGAGACTTAAATATAGGCTTATGTTGAACTTCATTCAAGTGTGGTAGAAACTTCATTTTGGATTCTCAGGGATCATTTCTGCTTCTTCTACTCTGTGTTTCTGTATTGAATTTAATAAAAACAGACATGTCCTTTTCTGTCTGCCTCCTCACGTTTAGTATCGAAAGTGCTGAGTCATTATGCATTCCAGATGTACGCTGCAGCGTGTGTGTTATCTAATCTCTTTATGTGAAATTTGCTTCACCGCCGAACAGTCAGAGAGGGGGAATTAGCGTTCAATGGTCTTGATTTTGAAAAGAGATCTTTTGTACACAAAAATCAGATGTCTGCTTTGAAAGAAGTGACAAGCGACTGAAGTCATTCACAATGGGGAATTGAAAGATGACAAAAAGAATAATAATGTACTTAGAGAGAAATAAAGCCTCTCTTATGCCGTTTCTCTCATAGTTCTCCAGCTGCTGTCTGTTTGGGGTTTTAGATTGAGGGACTTGATAACATCTGTAGCAGATTTAACAAGAGATGGACCACAATGGGTGGCTAATCGACCAACTAGTTTTTTAGTGTGGTAGACCAGTTTATTTAGAAGTTTTGATAGTTAAATCACTTTGTTTATTAAAAATAATAAATGTATATGCACTGCCGCTCAAAAGTTTGGGATCGGTAAGACTTGTAATGTTTTTTAAAGAAGTCTCTTGTGCTCATCAAGGCTGCATTTATTTTATTAAAAATACAGAAAAAAACTGTAATATTGCAAAATGTTATTACAATATAAAATAATGTTTTTTATTTTAATATAGTTTAAAATTTAATTTATTCCTGTGATGCAAAGCTGATTTTTTTTATCAGCCATTACTCCAGTCTTAAGTGTCACATAATCCTTCAGAAATAATTCTAACAATCTGATTATCATGCTAACATGCTATTAGAATTATCAATGTTGGAAACAGTTGTTCTGCCAAATATTTTTAGCAACCAGTGTGTAATGAGGACTCTGGGAAGCGTGTAAGATTCACGTGCGAGCTTTATTAAACAGACCATAGTCAAGACAGGCAGGGTCGAACACCAGCAAACAGGAATGCGTAGGCAAGACAAAAAGCGTAATCCAGTAAACAGGCAGAATGTTAAAAATCCAGTGAGCAGTCCGAAAGTAACAAATAAACAATGCAATAAAACAAGGCAAAACTATGGCAAGAAAACAGAACAAAACAATGGCAAAATAACTATGACTATGAAACAAAACCGTGAAAATAACAAAACAGGGCAATGAAATAAGAGAAACGCTTGGTAGAGTCCGCAACAGCAAAACAATACTTCACAATGTCTGTTTGGTAATGGCTGCTCTTTACGGTCACCAAACAGGAAGTAACCAACGAGGCAGCAGAGGGAGCAGCAACTGCTGTCCTTGCGTTACAGAAATGAGATGATTTTTTGGTTTGCCGTCAGAACAACAACAATGTATATACGTTTATACATATACGTTTATATATACAAGTTACACATATTTTTGAAGGTGTGCCTCCGCTAAAAGTGTCCGCCGTCGTCTTCTTCGTGTATTTTAACGGCAGTTCGCAACCAACGTTAAGGTGCATTACCGCCTCACGCCGTCCGGTTGAAGTATGTTGTTTTTATTTACCCGCCACGGTGGCCGGTGGGTGAAGTGAGTTTACACGCCACAACACAAAATCACCCGCATTTGGCTGGTGGCGCGTGCTAATTTCCATCCCTGCATGGTGGATCAGGGAGCTTGGGTAGCCATGGCAGAGCAGGAAGTTCAGGAGTCCATGGTGGATCAGGGAGCTTAGGTAGCCATGGCAGAGAAAACAGTTCACGAGGCCATGGCGGATCAGGGAGCCAAGATCCCCACCATGCAGGTATCCACGGTGAAGCAGATGACCAGCACAGCAGAGCAGTGTGTTTGTGATGGGACGCCGCCCCCATAGGAAGTTCTGCAGCCGGAGCTACCACCTCCGGGGGCACTGGCGCAGACTCATGGTCAGACATGGCAGTGAGTTCATGGGTGGACGCCCCCTCTTTAGGAGGTTCTACAGAGCATGCCGACACCTCTGGAGGTATTGGCGCGAACTCTTGGACAGGAGAGGCCTCTGGTACAGACTCGTGGACAGACCCATGGACAAACAAGGCCTCTGGAGAAGACTCATGGACAGACGAGGCCTCTGGAGCAGACTCGTGGACAGACTCATGGACAGACGAGGCCTCTGGAGCAAACTCGTGGACAGACTCATGGACAGACGAGGCCTCTGGAGCAGACTCGTGGACAGACTCATGGACAGACGAGGCCTCTGGAGCAAACTCGTGGACAGACTCATGGACAGACGAGGCCTCTGGAGCAGACTCGTGGACAGACTCATGGACAGACGAGGCCTCTGGAGCAAACTCGTGGACAGACTCATGGACAGACGAGGCCTCTGGAGCAGACTCGTGGACAGACGAGGCCTCTGGGATGCAGTGTGCAGCCCACACACTTAAAATGGCGATGGCCATCACAGGTAGCGCAGTGGTTAATGGGATGCCCACTGGGCTGGAAGGTGTGAGGCTTGGAAGCGTCAGTTCTGCGTAGCTTGCTTGGCTTGGGAGCGTCGGCTCTGCATGGCTCGCTTGGCTTGGGAGCGTCGGCTCTGCGTGGCTTGCTTGGCTTGGGAGCATAGGTGTCATTGGTATGCCTGCAGCCTGCACTGACATTAGAGGAGGATCCATTACACTGGTAATCATAACATGATGTAGCTCTGGCAGATTAGACGAGACATGGCGTGGCTCTGGTGGGTCAGACGAAACATGGCGTGGCTCTGGCGGGTCAGACGAGACATGGCGTGGCTTGGCTCTGGCCGCTCGGGCGAGACGTGACTTGGCTCTGGCCGCTCAGGAGAGACGTGACTTTGCTCTGGATGCTCGGGCGAGACGTGACTTGGCTCTGGCCGCTCAGGAGAGACGTGACTTTGCTCTGGACGCTCGGGCGAGACGTGACTTGGCTCTGGAATAACAGCAGTAACTTGACTTTGCTCATGAAGATCTGCTGTAACTTGGTTTGGCTCATGAAGATCAACTGTGGCTTAGGCGTGATACCAGATCATGATGATCTGTGTCCAAAAGCCACTGGATCTTTGGTAGACGGAGTATTTCTGTAAAGCGATGACTCATAGGAAGTGTTGAAGATGAAAATAACAAAACAGGGCAATGAAATAAGAGAAACTCTTGGTAGAGTCCACAACAGTAAAACAATACTTCGCAATGTCTGTTTGGTAATGGCTGCTCTTTATGGTCACCAAACAGGAAGTAACCAACGAGGCAGCAGAGGGAGCAGCAACAGTCAGAGTTAGTAATGGCTCCCTCTTCTGGCCAGGCGTTACACAATGATTCTTTTTTTTTTCAGGATTCTCTGATAAATAATTTAAAAAGTACAGAATTATTCAAAATATTAAACTTTTATAACCATGTAAATCAATGCTATCACCTTTTATTAATTTAACACATCCTTGTGATTCAAAGTCTTCAGTGTCACATGAACCTTCAGAAATCATTTTAATATGCTGATTTATTATCAATGCTGAAAACAGTTGTGCTGCGTAATATTTTTTTGGAACCTGTGATTTTTTTTCAGGATTCTTTAATCAATAAAAGGTTAAAAAGAGCAGAATTTGTTTCAAATAGAAAGGTTTTCTAACAGTATACACTATAGTTAAAAAAAATTGGGGTCAGTAAATTTTTATTCTTTCTTTTTTAAAAGAAATTAATACTTTTATTCACCAAGGATGTGTTAAATTAATAAAAAGTGATAGCATAGATTTACATTGTTGGAAAAGATTTATATTTCAAATAAATGCTGTTCTTTTTAACTTGTTATTCATCAAAGAATTATCATCAACTGAATGTGGATGATATAATAAAATCCCTCTCATGCCCTCCAAAGTCAAAGAGCAGTAACTACACGAACACTGAAACTGAGAAAAATGCCTTTAAAGTTTTTACAACAGCTAGTCAAACATGTTGACACTCTTGTTTCTCTGAACGTTTTTCTGAAACGGGACAAAATTGAACCAGGAGACTTTGCCACAAGACAAAACAGTTGTCACAAAGTCCATTTTAAGCCTTAACTCAATTTTGACCAAATGTGTAGTTACAGTGTTTTGCCTTTGGAGGGCAGTGTAGGGATCTGCTGTTCTAATGTTGTGAATTCTTCTTATTCTGTTCAGTTGGATTGGCAGTTTTCCCAGAGACTCTGAACAGCTGAGTAACTTAACGGTTTGCCGTTTCATGCTGCTCAGGGTTTCTATCTGTATCTGTGTTTAAAGCATTGGTCTGTAACTTGATATGTTTCAATTCTGGATGCATTTTTGAATATATATGTTTGTTAGTTTATGTTTTGCTGTGGGACTGCACACAGATTCTTTTAAAAGCAGGTTTAGTGTGCGAGGGTTTGCTGAGTGTGCACACTTACTCCACCTGTGTTTATCGAACCGGCATGTCTCTGACAGCTCACTAAAACACACACTCAGTCACGTGCCGCCCTGCTGTGCGTGTTTATGTGTGTGTGTGTGTGTGTGTGTGTGCTGGCTTTGTTTTCTATCTCGCTCTTATGTCACCTCTGTAGTGTCCCCTGGTTTGATGTCTTTATCTCACAGGGTCTTTCAGACGACTTTGAAGTTTACCTGCAGTCCATTAATCATATACACACGTTCCCTCTGTCCTTTACCATCTCACACATGCATCCAGAAGGTGAATTTTTAAAGGAATAGCATGCCAAAAACAGGAAAATGTTGTCGTTGGTTGTTGCTTGGGTCATTGTCATGTTGTACTGAATCAAGATTACTTGATTTTCTCAGTGAAACACAAAATGAGATGTTCTGCAGAAAAGCTGATGCAATAAAAATAGATGGAGATTTTTACTCTCAAACACTAAAAAGGTCTATAAAAATAGACAATTTGAACGACTGAAATTAAAGATATTCAATGATCATTTTCCTTTTTTTGGAGCTCACAGATCAAATTTTTTGGGTAAACTATTCTATTCATTTTTCAACACAATAAATGCATAAGTGTGCAGCTTTACATCTCAACTTCTCAACAGTGTCATTCAATATTGTGAGTTTGGTTGAAACTGTCTTTTTGTCCGAACAATGGAAGATGGTTGGTGAGTGCAGAAAGGGTGAGTGTTTGGGAAACATGTTTAGTCTCTGAATATTACTTTCTTCTCTAAGACTATTGCAATCCGAGTTATATTAAAAATGTTTTATAATGGCAGTGAATGGTGCTCGAGATTTTAAAGTAAAATAAAGTGCATCCATTAATAATACAACTACTCCACATGGCTCTGGGGGGTTAATAAAGGCCTTCTAAAGCAAATTGATATTTTTGTGTGAGAAAAATATCCATATTTAAAACTTTATAAACCTTAATAACTTTCGTACGCGTTCACGAGAGAGTGGCGTTCCAGTGAATGACATAGGATGTAGGTGTAACATAAGCACCTGTCGAACTTGTCGAACTAATTTGATCACAAATTAAAAGTGCAAAACATGGATTTGTAAAGAAAATGTCAGAGGATTTCCATATAAGCCAAGAGGAGACTGGTTATCCTTTAATACAAACAAAACTTGGTCTCGCAAGACTAGCTGGAACGCCACTCCCATGAACTTGCACACGACAGTTAGCGGAAGCTAAAGATTTATAATAGGTTTATAAAGTTTCAAATATGGATATTTTCTTACAGAAACACTTCGGCTCACTTCATAAGGACTTTATTAATGCAGAAAATAGAGGAAAGAATTTCACAAAGCTCCACCTATAGCTGAAACTGCCTTTTCCGAGCACTTCATTTTTGAGTGAACTATTACTTTAATGCTGTAATATACCACCTACACTAAACCCTACCCTAAACCTAACTGAGAGTGTTAACAAAAGCAACCATGGCATTTTAGGTTACTTCTACTAGTTGTACAATGCTGTACCAGGTGAGCTAATGAGCAAGTTTACTTAATCAAAAAAGCCATACAAAATGTATTAGTTTATAAATGCACTATGGTAAAAGTGTTCTGGGGGTTTTCAGGGTGGTAGGGGAACATGTTTTCCAATATGCCATGTTTGAGAATTCTGAAATTATATGTAACGATTATGAAATTACATATAGGCCTGGTTTCACAGACAGGGCTGTGACAAACGTGCATCTTGAGACAAAACAAAGGCACTGACATGTTTTAAGTTGCAAGTTTCTTTCAGTTGAAACAGCTCAGACTTACATTTTAGTCTGGGACTAGGCTGAAACTGGGAAACCGGGGGATAAAGATGTATATATAAATCCTGTTTAAGTGGGTCAAAAATGCAAGTTCAACAATTGCATTTAATAAAAATTGAAACCATAATACATTTACATGTAATTGTAAATGTTGGACACTTAATTGCATGTAAGTAAACATTACATTCAGCTCACTCTTAAAGGGGTCCTACAATGCTCAACGCGTTTCAGTCCTGCCACGCCCCTTCCCAAAGCAGCAACTTTTACTGACCCCTTCGGAGCCATGTGAGGCACTTTTTATTATGGATTTATGACAACTTGTTTTGGACTGATGGATAGAAACACTTGTCTATGCCGTTCTAAAGCTTGGGAGTGCCAGGATTCTTTTTAATATAACTCCGATTGCTTTCGTCTGAAAGAAGGAAGTTATATACACCTAGGATGCATGGAGGGTGAGTAAATAATACGCTACAGTAGTGTTGGTCACCTGTTGGTCACCATTGAAGTCCACTATATGAAGAAAAATACTAGAAAGTTTTCTTCAAAAATTTCTTTTCAACTAAAAAAAGAAAGACGTGAACATCTTGGATGACATTTTTATTCTGGAAGTGAACTAATCCTAAAGTATGCTAAAGTGTACTTCTTCTACACAAGAGATCTTAAGCCCATCTTTAGTCCCCAGTGTGTGTTACTTAACTACCTTCCTTCTGCGCTCTTATACAACACCCATTACATCAGTAGCTCTGTATATCATAGACACTCACAAAATGCCATGGAAGATGGTTGGTGAGGTCAGTAAACATGAATCTCCTTCACACCGCTGTCCTTTACAAAACCATCCTCTGACTGTCCTTTATAAAACTAGCCACTGTTCTTTTCAGAACCACACGCCTAGGAAAACTTTACTGTCGCGCTGGCGTCCCAGGAGCTGCGGCCAAGCATCAAAGCTAGAATAAATGTCATCAGAGTGAGTCTGGATAGAGTATTTTATAGCCAGAAAAACTCTCTCACTCACCACCGCTGTTGTCCTCAACCCATTTTTATTATGTATTATTTTTTACTTTAAACAGAAAGTTAGTTCCCATCCTTCAAGGATGTAGATTTATTGACATTAACTGGGAAGTTAAAGTAAAAACGCTAGAAGATCCCACTCGTTAAATGACATGCATTTATGGCATGGATGGAGCAAGAACATGACATAAGTGTTTAAAATGCATGCACACAGTTTAGCTGAGTAATAAAGTTGACCCTTTATTAAAACATCAAGGACAAGGGCATTGACTAAGGGACTCATACATTGAATCATTTTGGTTGTGAGTGGAAATCAGTTGTCTTTCCAATGACTGGAGACATATTTTGAGCTAGAATCTAGGAGAAATTTAAGGGGTGAGGATTCATCTTTAATGTGTCTTGTATTGCACCGGCAGGTAGAGGGAGCCACACTCTCATTGGAATCTACATTTTTGCTAGGTAGCTGTTGTCTGTTGCTAGGTGATGGTTGCTATGCAGGGTCAGTTAAGTTGTGAAGTATATGTAGAAACGCCAACTTGGTTTGCAAAGTGTTTTCCTGATGAATGATTCTCTTGTACACATACTTCTTAAACTTTGACCTTCAGATCAATGTATGGCACAAACTAACTATACACACACATGGCATAAGGCATGGAAAAATGTTTTTGGGATTATTGGGTAAGTCAATGGAAACTAAAAGTTTTAGTTTTTCTACAAACCAAAATTTATTCAGACACCTTCAGTGTCTCACATTATCACAGTTTATTTGCTAAAGTTTAGAAAATGGTAATAAAATATGACAAGAACTCAGAGTTAAACTGTGTTTAGAACAAATTTATCTTGACAATGTCAGATAACCTTGATAATCAACCAAAAATCCAGACAACTGTTATGACAATATTTACACAACTATAAATAAACTATACAACTAGTACCACCAGTAAAAAATATGATTTTTTTTTAAATCTATTTATTAAAGGGGTAGTTCACCCAAAAATAAAAATTCTGTCATTATTTACATTATTCTCCAAACCTTGTTATTTCAGTGTGATCTTTCGATCATATGCACTGTGACTGAATATAAAGCTTTTTTTGTGTGTGCTATTTTTGCTGTTTTGTTTTCCATGGAAAAACAATCATGTACAGGTTTAGACATGATGCTGAGAGAAATGATGAGAGAACTGTCATTTTCACTTGTTTCTTTAAAGGAGAATTTGGATGCCCATTTTCCACAAGTTGGTATTCTTTAGAGTTTCCATGAAATGTCTGAAACAGGGGGGGGGGGGGTCTTGGGGGTAAACTTTTGGACAGAATAAGGATATGTGTACATTGATTTTTCTTATTTTGCCTAAATATCATATTTTTTTCATTTAGTCTTTTTCTTCAGAAGCTACAGAAGATACTTACGTGTTCTCCAGAAGACAAAAAAAAGTTAAATTTACCCTGATCTTAAATCCTGATCTTTTCCTTCTGAAGTATCAGTGAGAGTTTGAACCTTCTGTAATAGTTGCATATGAGTCCCTCAGTTGCCCATCAGTGTGAAAAGATGGATCTCAAAATCACACACAAAAATGGTGAAAAACCAAAGAATTGAGTGACCTAAAGGATTTTTCTGAAGAACAGCAGGCAGTTTAACTGTTCAGGACAAACAAGGAACTCATAACAACTATCACTAAACAAAAAACAAAAACACAGCTGTGGATCATTCAGGTAACAACACAGTATTAAGAATCAAGTGCATGTAAACTTTAAAACAGGGTCATTTTTATAAATTCAACTATTATTTTCTCTTGTGGACTATATGGAAACATCTTTTACGTGAAATATTAGTACCTGAATTTAGTATCCCTCTTATTCTAGTTAAATAATTAACATTTTGCAGATTCTGCAAGGTGTATGTAAACTTGTGGGTGAATTTTGCATCTGATGTCCCCTTTAAGAGGAGAACTCTGATAAGAGTTGATTTTCTATGATCTTAAGGCTTCTTATGGCAGTAGTTTTTCACTGATGGATTGTGGTTTGGTGAATGCGTGCCGAGCTTTTCTCACCCTCACGGAGTGTTAATGAGTGAGAGCTGATAAATGACCAGCCATATCCTACTGAGATAGTATGAGCCACCGCATCTGTTTCTCCTCTCTCTCTTTTTCCCCCCTCTCTCTCTCTCTCTCTCTCTCTCTCTCTCTCTCTCTCAGCTGAGAGGAGGATGTGGGTGATACATATGAGAGCAACTCACTTCAGTCTCCTCTGAGACTAGACAGACGCCACCGGTCCATTGTCCTTAGATGGTGATTAGAACAGGACCAGCCCTGGAACTGCTGCACATATATTAATCATTCAGACTCAAACTCACTGCAGAGTGTTTTTAAACGTGAAGCGTGTCGTTCTTTAATATTCCAATACTGTAAATTCTACAACTATAAGTAAACTCTTGGTGGGTTGATTTCCCAAAAAAGTGTTAAACCTGTCTCTGCAGCACTGTTTGTCTGTTTGTTTGTTTTCTTTGCACACAAAAAATACTCTCATAGCTTCAAAAAATGAATGGTTAAACCACTGATGCCACAAGGACTATTTTAACAATGTCTTTACTACCTTTCTGAGCCTTGAATGTCTCTATGCAGGCTCAGAAAGCTCTCAGATTTCATTAAAAATATCTTAATTTGTCTTCTGAAGATGAACAAAGGTCTTACGGGTTTGGTACAACATGAGGGTGAGAAATTAATGACAGAACTTTCATTTTGGGTGAACTAAAACGTCTAAAACGCAATTGCCCTTATGTTTTGTTGGTACAATATGCATCACACAGAGTCAGTGTGAATGAAAGGCCAAAACCCTCAGAGAAATATGCATTTTCAAATTTACCCAGATTAATTTGGATGTAGCTTTATATGCTTACTGTATCATTGTTATTTGAAGCAATATTGAAGCAAATAACTGAGATTTGTAAATATAATTATGCATGATGTTTAGTTCATGTTCACTGAATGCTAGAGGCCTGTTCTCCTTCATCTTCTCATCTATCTACTGATCAAAGGTTTTTTTTTCTGTGCGTAGCAGTGTTCCCCGACTTGGGTTTCTTTTTCTATTGGCAAAATAGCTGGAGCTTTCAAAAAAACATATACAATGGCTTTATTAATAACAGGAGATGACCGTTGGGCTGCCAGTTTGTCACAACTCGCGTTGTCGTTTTGTGAGTTGGAGCCCAGCCTCTGTCCTTCTCTTTCTCTCAGGGCTGAGAAGTGTGATTGCAGCAGATGGATACATTGACATAAGGGAATACTCAGGAGTGATCACAGTTCTCATCCTCCACAGAGAGAAGGAGAAGAAGAGAAAGAAAAAAAGAGTGCAGCTCCTCCCCTGTGGCCTTGTTTCCTTTCCTAGTGAGAGCGTCTGACAGCTCTTCAATATGGTGCCTTTGTCACAGTCGTGCCCCCCGGTTTATTGATCACTGCCTCCGCTTGGCCCCTCATAACACACAAACAAATGTACACACATACAGCTAATGGATTAATCTGGACAAAAATGAAATATTTGTATTTAATCTGACATAATATGGTGAGAAGATTATGACAGTGTTTTAATTTTGAATGAACAGTTCCCATATATGTACAGAAAACTCTCAGTTTATACTCTTAAAAAGAAAGGTTCTTCACTGGCATCAATGGGTCTATGAATAACCTTAAACATCTATATACCTTTCGAATGCATAAAAGGTTCTTTATAGTCGAAAAGGGTTTTTTAGATTTTTAAAATGTTCTTTAAAATGGTTCTTTTAACAAATAGTTCTGTGGCATCACTGCAAAAACACCCTTTTGGAACCTTTGTTTTTAAGAGTGTAAGTTATTACATAGATTGAAAAGTACTGCTAACATGATATTCTATATATGGTAACAAATGCACTCTTACAGGTATGTTATGATTACTTTATACTGCAAACAACAGTGTTGAAAATAAGGGGATCTATAAAGTGAATAGTATTTGACTGGTTATGAGGTGGAGACTCTCCCCTTGTAGAATAACACTTTTTTTCAAGGCTACTGAAAGGACTTGATCCTAGGACTGGGCAATATGCAGATGTTTATAAAAAAATTAATCTCTAATATTGATAGATTTTTTTATATCTAGATGATTATAAGTATGATAAAAGTCTGCATGTAAGTGTGAGTGTGTCTAAGTGAATGAGTGGTGTAGTTTCAACCAATGCACATACTGACGGATGGTGATGCTTGTGGTGTTTTCAACGTCTGTTGTCTCAACATGTGAGGACATGAACACACATACTTCATCTCCAGAGCTGCTCCCCCGAGAGTCACATCATGAGCATTTCACAGTTTCATTTGATTAAAACTACTGTCATATTATATACACACAGAAACTGAATGATCTTCATGATAACCCACCAAAATAAAAGTATGGTTCAACTGGCAATCGTTTAGCTCGCTCACGTAATGTAACCACATGTATTCTATAACAGGAAATACATATCGTTTTAATGACATATGTCATTATTACGAAAACAATATGTCATTTAACAAGAAAATATGTCATTTTAACTAGATAATTATGTTTTAACACAAAACGAACCCCTGTCGAACTGTTAGTTTTGGTTTAGTCATTGAATGCCCATATTTGGTGTTCCTGTCATTTGTGTTATTCCCATCACCTGTCTATGTCTCGTTAACCTGTCTTTATTAGTTTGGTTTGTGTTCAGTGTTCTGGTGTTGAGCTACAAGGTTACCTAGTGTGTGCATGCGCTGTCTGTGAATTGCCCTGCCTGTGGATTATTATTAAAGACTTTGCATTTGTTTCACCTTCGTGTTGCGCCTGAAAAACAACTGTTTTTAACGACTTGTTTTAAAATGTTAAAATTACATAACATTTTTTTTTTTTACGAGAAAAGATGTTAAAACTACATAACATCTCGTTATTACGAGAAAAGATGTCGTTAAAACAACATAATATCTTGTTATCATGAGAAAAGATGGCACTAAAATTACATATCGTTATTATGAGAAAAGACGGAGTTAAAACAACATAACATCTTGTTATTACAAGATGAGATATTTTTTAAGAGAAAAGATGTTAAAATGACACTTCTCGTTATTACAAGAAAATATGTAGTTTTAACGAGAAAAGATGCTTAGATGTTGCTTTAACAAGATGCTTAGATGTCATTTTAATGAGAAAAGATGACGTTAAATGACATCTCGGTATTACAAGAAAAGATGTTTTAATGAGAAAATATGCCTAGTGTCACGTATCTGGTCTATCCTGTCTTCATGAACTCTTGCACCACACTTCATGGACTTCATTCCCCACAAGCCACTGCTCTAATCACTGCATTCACCTGCTCTCACTTTACTGATTACTGCTCACAGCTGCACCTCATCACACTGTCTGCATTTAAGCCACTCACACACACAGCCACCTGGCGAAGTCTTATTGTTCCTATGGTCGTAATTCTAAGCGTTTCTTTCTGTGTTGGATTTCCCGTGTATGACTCTGGACTGTGTACCCCGTTATTGATTCCTGCTGCCTGCCATTGCGACCATTGCTTGAGTATTGAACTGTTTCCCGGATTACCTACGTTGTTCCTGTTTTCTGGTGTTTACTCTTGCCTGTTGACACATCTCAATAAATGCTGCAAATGGATCCGCACGTCTCAGTCTGACTCCCTGTTACAGAAGACTTCGCCCAGTAAGGATCCAGCGGCTTTATGGTGTCATTCGGTTCCAGCATGAATCCCATGGTACAGATCATGCTTCTCAAGCAGGGTGAGCGGACAATCAAGGATTATGTCATGGCCTTCATCGAATTGGCAAATCTGTCGTCAATGGATGAGATTTGCCTAATGATTTTTTTTCGTGGAGGACTCTCAGAGCCATTGGCTTCCCACATGCCAAATTTTGAACCAGACTGGACTCTGCACTATTACATGGATCTGGCTCTTTTGTTGTGTGGCTCTCCGTTTACTGTGGGTGAGGTTGAGCCACAGCACAAGATGGCTACCCCCAAGTCAGAGTCTCCGCTGCCAGAGCGCCCTCCAGGGACCGCGCCACCAGAGCGCCCTCCAGTGACCGCTCGCTCAGAGCCTGCTCTTCCAGAGTCTCCGCTGGAGACGCCCAGCCCTCCTGAGTCTCCGCTGGGGTCGTCCAGTTCTCCAGAGCCCGCTCTTCAAGAGCGCCGTCCAGAGCCCGCTCCTCAAGAGCGTCGTCCAGAGCCCGCTCCTCAAGACAGCCTTCCAGGGCCTCCGCTGGTTCCGCCCAGCCTTCCAGAGCCTCCGCTGGTTCCGCCCAGCCTTCCAGAGCCTCCGCTGGTTCAGCCCAGCCTTCCAGAGCCTTTGCTGGTCCCGCCCGGCCTTCCAGAGCCTCCGCTGGTCCTGCCCGGCCTTCCAGAGCCTCCGCTGGTCCCGCCCGGCCTTCCAGAGCCTCCGCTGGTTCCGCCCGGCCTTCCAGAGCCTCTGCTGGTTCAGCCCAGTCTTCCAGAGCCTCCGCTGGTTCCATCCAGTCGTCCTGAGATTCCTGTCTGCCCGGTTCTGGTCACGGAGGCCATGTATGGACTGTGTGGGTTCCCACCCGCCCTCCCTGCTGCTCCAGTCCCGCCACCTCTGTCTCCTGACAGTCCCTCTGCTCACCCACATCCCACCTTCGGTGCAGAGGACTTGCCGTGGGACTGCCAGTCTCCATCGGTGTCCAGACTGAAGGATCCCTCACCATCACCTCCAGTCTCAGAGTCCTGGACTCCACCTCAGCCCTCCGACCCTGCGGCTCCACCCCGGCTCTGTGCTCCCTCGTCTCCGTTGTCGGCCATCGGCCCACCAGCTCCTCCGGGCTCCATCGTCTCTCCAGGCTCCGCCCCGGTCAGTCGTCGCCCCACCTTCGCCTCTGGACTCTACTCCTCCGGCTGCGCCTCGTCACTCCGTCCTGCGACGACTGACCGGGGCGGAGCCGGAGAGACGATGGAGCCCGGAGGAGCTGCGTACCTCCGGACCTCCATCTCCGCCGGGGTCGCCAGAGCCTTGGGTTCCGCCTTGGTCCTCCGGATCCTCTGTGTCGCCCAGGACCATCGACTCTCCGGTTCCGCCTCGGGCTCCACTGGCTCCACCTCCGTCGGTCGGCCCCAGGCAGGAGCCAACCCTTCCTCCACCATGGCTTCTCCCTCCGTCGGCTCCGCCTCAGTTCGTGGTTCCAGTACCCCTACATGGACCTGGCCCTCCATCCCTCCCCCTGTTCCGCCTCCGCTCCACCACCCTCCAGGTTGTATTAGGTGGTTAGAGCGTCTGGAAGCCGCTCCTTGGGGAGGGGCTCTGTCACGTATCTGGTCTATCCTGTCTTCATGAACTCTTGCACCACACTTCATGGACTTCATTCCCCACAAGCCACTGCTCTAATCACTGCATTCACCTGCTCTCACTTTACTGATTACTGCTCACAGCTGCACCTCATCACACTGTCTGCATTTAA
Organism: Garra rufa; assembly: GCF_049309525.1. Taxonomy (NCBI): domain Eukaryota; kingdom Metazoa; phylum Chordata; class Actinopteri; order Cypriniformes; family Cyprinidae; genus Garra; species Garra rufa. Next base: position 36,985,576 of record NC_133362.1, on the reverse strand, counting down.
GCCACTCACACACAGCCACCTGGCGAAGTCTTATTGTTCCTATGGTCGTAATTCTAAGCGTTTCTTTCTGTGTTGGATTTCCCGTGTATGACTCTGGACTGTGTACCCCGTTATTGATTCCTGCTGCCTGCCATTGCGACCATTGCTTGAGTATTGAACTGTTTCCCGGATTACCTACGTTGTTCCTGTTTTCTGGTGTTTACTCTTGCCTGTTGACACATCTCAATAAATGCTGCAAATGGATCCGCACGTCTCAGTCTGACCCTTCTTGTGACACCTAGATGTCATTTGAATGAAATTTTTTTTTTAAATGACTGATTATTAAGAGAAAAGATGGCGGTTTAACGAGAAAAAATGTTAAAACAACATAATATCTCGTTAATACGAGAAAAGATCTAATTTTAACAAGAAAAGATGTTAAAATGACATATCTCATTATTATAAGAAAAGATGTTGTTAAAAGTAGAAAAGATGGCGGTTTAACGAGAAAAGATGTTAAAACAACATAATATCTCATTATTACGAGAAAAGATTTAATTTTAACAAGAAAAGATGTTAAAACGACATAGCATTTCGTTATAATGACATAATTCAGTGGAAAAAATAATGTGTCACCGTAGTACAGCACCGTATTTGTCAATAATAAAAATGCAATGTTTTGTTGTAAATTATATCTTAATTTAAAATAAATTATTTATTAGACACAATTTTTTAAATCAATGAATAAATAAATGAATATTAAAGCGTATTTTATGGGGCCTTAAATGAAAATGTAGCTTACTCTGTGCACTCTGTGTACTCTATGATTTTAAATGTGAATTCATTTCCCAGTCACATTTTCTTGGTAAACAAATGTTACTTACACTATCATAAAAAAAAATCTATTTTATATTTTTAAAATTAACAATGTAATTAATATTCTGTTTATTAAAGCCATGTATGAATCTCATCAGGTTAGTGTTTTTAAGCATTTTCTGAACTTATATTCAGCTAATCTTTTAACTATTTTTGTATTTTTTGAATCATTAGTCATCAAAACTCAGTAAATATTAGTCACAGACACGAAGGTTTGATTACTGATTAAGCTGATTACTCACTAAAAACTCCCACAGATCACGTTTTCAGGCCATTTTAAGTCTTATTTTGATGTAACAAAGTGGTTATATATGTTTGAGTTGTCTACTTACTTTTTTAAATTAGTATTTTCATTAACCGTGATCGCAGAACGTGCACAAACACAAGAGGCAGGATTTATTGCATGAACCAATCCGAACTGAACATAACCAATCATATTCAATCATAGGCTTTGCCTCCTCTCACGTGACTTTCCACCATTCATTCTCAATTACCCCCCACCAAACTCACCGCACACTTTAGGGTGTCTGTTAAAACTCAATGGGCTCAGGGGAGGTGAGAGAGACGCAGACTACCACTGTAACTTTACCTGCTAGTGTCCTTCTTGAACAGTGTTTAACAATGAGATTTTTTTTTCATCCAATAATTCGAGGAGGCACTGCTTGTGTTGCCTCCTCTGAGGAATCACCCCTACAGTAGAAATTGTTGTACCTGAATGAATGAGACTATGTGAATGAGTGCACAATGTTGAGTAATATATTGAGTAATGGTTGTAAATGTGTTTTGCAGCAGGAAGCTGTGAGAATGAGGAGCGTGTATTTCGTGAACGCATGCGTCCCAGGAAGAGGCAGGGAGCTGTCCGGAGGAGGGTGCATCAAGTCAACGGACACAAGTTCATGGCCACCTACCTGAGACAGCCCACCTACTGCTCGCACTGCCGCGACTTCATCTGGTGAGTCCCGTCGCCTGATATTTACAGCCTTGTAGCGTGCCGTTTGTACAGCTGTGTGTGTTGGTAAATCTGCGTCTGAGTTTTGACAAAACCAGTGTACACTGTCCCTCCTCACGGGCGGTTTACCCTGAGTGGGCTGCGTTTCCATGGTAACGACAGGAAAAGCCCTGTGGCTCAGAGCGACGGCGCTACAGTAAGAGCGTATTGAGTGCGTCTGGCCTCCTCCACACTGCGCAAGAACACCGCCGTGCACAGGCACGCTGTGTCCCGCCTCTCTAGAGAACAGAGGAATATGGCTGTTTTAAAAGATGCGTGTGTGTAAAACTGAAGGCAGAATTCAACTGAAATCAACAGTTATTAAAGGTTCACCCTAAAATGAACACTTCGTGAAAATGTACTCACCCTCAGGCCATCCAAGATGTAGGCGAGTTTGTTTCCTCATAGGAGGAGATTTGGAGAAATTTAGCATTACATCACTTGTTCACCGATGGATCCTCTGCAGTGAATGGGTGCCGTCAGAATGAGAGTCCAAACAGCTGATTAAAACACCACAATAATCCACAATTAATCAACACAAATACAGTCCATCAGTTAACGTCTTGAAGTGAAAAGCTGTGTGTTTGTAAGAAACAGATCCAACAGAACTTGATATGAGCTGAGGACATGTGAGAGGACAACAGGAAATGGACTTTTAAAAAGACAATGTAAAGTAAAAATGCCACGACTATGAATTATTTTTTTTTTACAAACATGCAGCTTTTCACTTCACAAGACCTTCATTGAACAATTGGAGTGGTTTGGATTACTTGTGGATGATTGTGATGTTCTTACCAGCTGTTTTTATTCTCATTCTGACGGCACCCATTCACTGCAGAGGATTCGTTGGTGATGATACATTTCTCCAAGTCTGTTTTGATAAAGAAACAAACTCATTTACATCTTGGATGGTCTGAGGGTGAGTAAACTTACTTTTTCATAATCATATGTGACCCTGGTCCACAAAACCAGTCTTAAGTAGCATGGGTATATTTGTAGCAATAGCCAAAAATACATTGTATGTGTCTTCTATGCCAAAAATCATTAGGATATTAAGTAAAGATCATGTTCCATTAAGATATTTAGTTAATTTCGTACCATAAATATATCAAAACGTATTTTTTGATTAGTAAAATGCGTTGCTAAGAACTTCATTTAGATAACTTTAAGGGCGATTTTCTCAATATTTAGATTTTTTTGGCGCCCTCAAATTCCAGATTTTCAAATAATTGTATCTCAGCCAAATATTGTCCTATCCTAACAAACCATACATCAATAGAAAGCGTATTTATTCAGCTTTCAGATATTTGCAGTATGGTCTCATTTGATAACCTTAGTTAATGAATGAGCAAATATGACTAACTAACAATGAGCAATATATTTTCTATATACTATGAGCAATTCATTATTTATCAAATGTATTAATATTTTTAATGTCAATAAAATGTAATTGCTAAAAATGTTTTAGTAAATGTTGAAATTAAACTAATAAAGGGGACCCGGGGTATTAAGTTCATTATTTTATTTTCCGTCAGATTATCAGTATTTTATTTTCCGAGTTTTGTTGCAATTAAAATAGCTACAGGTAGTGCCAGTAGCTCACCAAATGCAATCATTTTACATATTTTACATTTTCCATAGTCCAAAACAATGTAGATTTTTAAAATAACAATATCAGTAATGTAATGACATAAGTGAGCTATGTTTATCTAAATTACTCTCACTCTTTTTCTTATTAATCAAGAATTACATTTGATGCCACTGACAATAATTTTGTCACAGAGAGATTCTTTCCTCACATACATATAATGTGTGTTAATATACAGGAATATATATATTTATTTTTGATCATATATATATATATATATATATATATATATATATATATATATATATATATATTCATCAGCTGTCAGCTGTTACTCCAGTCTTCAGTGTCACATGATCCTTTAGATCCTTTATATTTTTGCAACCTGTGATACTTTTTTTTAGGATTCTTTGATCAATAAAGGTTAAAAAGAACAGCATTTATTTAAAATATAAAGGTTTTCTAACAATATACACTACTGTTAAAAATTTGGGGTCAGTACATTTTCATTCTTTCTTTATTTTTTATTTTTTTAAAAAGATCACTTTTATTCACCAAGGATGTTTTAAATTGATAAAAAAAAAAAGTGATAGCAAAGACTTATATTGTTAGAAAAGATTTGTATTTTGAATAAATGCTGTTCTTTTTAACTTGTTATTCATCAAAGAATCCTGAAATACAGAATTACAGGTTCCAGAAAATATTTGGCATCACAACTGTTTCCAACCTTGATAATAAAAAGTATTAAATCAGCATATTTGAATTTCTGGAGGATCATGTGACACTTAAGACTGGATTAATGGCTGATGAAAATTCAGCTTTGCATCACAGGAATAAATTATATTTTAAGGTATATTAAAATAAAAATCATTATTTTAAATTGTAATAACAATTTTGCAATATTACTGTTTTTTTAGTATTTTTGATCAAATAAATGCAGCCTTGATGAGCATAAGAGACTTCTTTAAAAAAAATTACAAGTCTTACTGATCCCAAACTTTTGAGCGGCAGTGTATATATACACACATATATACTACGTTTTTCGTTTTGTGTTCCATTTTTTTATGTTCAGTGTTTGTTTGTTCATTAATTAAAAACTAATCCATAGTATATTAATACATGCTGGTGTTTTCAGTGTCACTGTACAAGATTAACAAAAACTGATCTTTCTTCCTTCTCTTCACAGGGGTGTTTTAGGAAAGCAAGGGTATCAGTGCCAAGGTAGGAAAATACTTATATTTCTTCATGTCAGATGTTTTTGTTCAACAACATAGAAAGTTTTTTAGTTCTTCAAAATAAATCTAAATCTAAAGCAACAACGCTCATGTTCACATCTTTCTTTCTTCAGTCAAAAAGAAATACGGTTTTTGAGGAAAACATTCCAGGATTTTTCTCCATATAGTGGACTTAAATGGTTTGTTAACCGGTTGAAGGTCCAAATTACAGTTTCAGTGCAGCTTCAAAGGGCTCTACACAATCCCAGCCAAGGAATAAGGGTCTTATCTAGTGAAACAATTGGTCATTTTCTAAAAAATATATATAAATTTATATATTTTTAACCACAAATGTATCACAACAACACCAAGTGTCACTAAGAAGTCAATATGACTCATGCACTATAATCCACAGATCAACATTTTCTTAAAAGTTCTCCTCTGTTTTCCACAGAATAAAACAACATCATGCATGGGGCGTAAAAAATGACAAAGTTTTATTTTTAGATGAACTATTCCTTTAAGCAGTGACTATAGCTCACAATCTAAAAAATGAAGGAAACTACTGCCAGACAGGAACCTCCTAAAATATCATATCTATACTGTAGCCCATGCATTCTTATCTATGTCCCCAAAGTAATACATCAGAAAAGTCAACTAAAGCTGATCTCATCTCCTTCTTGTCTCTGTTGATCAGTGTGTACCTGTGTAGTTCATAAACGCTGCCACGAGCTGATCATCACGAAATGTGCGGGTCTGAAGAAACAGGAGGACACCACAGAGGAGGTGAGAGGAACCTGCAGAAAATCAGATTTAATATCTCAGTTATCACTAATAAGAGTGAAATAGCAACTTCTACGTATGTTTCCCGCTTTTAAGATGGTTCTTCTGAGGAAAAAATAAACAAATATAGCTGCTAGCAGCAATTACCGGGGTTCAAGCATTTAAGGCCTTTATGGCTTCTATGCTGTTAGGGTGTGGGCCAACATGAAATAAATGGCTGACACCAGAACACATCCATGATGGAGAATATGATTTTATTGAGTTTGAGTTTAAACCTAGGACTAGTTCACCAAAGTGTGTTTTTTAAATAATCTCAAATACTGTATTAAAAGAGCAGTTTGATTGGCAACAGTGGTCCTAGAGGCATATCATACGATATGAAGATATAGTGTATATGTGAATATATGGACGTTTTATTGCGATTTTAGTTCTTTTACAATATCATGTTTTTGATACCTTTTTAACTGTTATAGCGCCACCTATGGTCCGATCTTCATGTAACTTTGCATGCCTGTTAAGAGTCATCTGGTACATGTTTTCACCAATTTTTGTAAAGTTTTGAGTTTTTGTTTAGGTTCTATAGGCGTTTGGGTATGTATGTGGCCAAGCCCCTTTTTAAAATGACCCCGTTATAGCTAACCAAAGGTTTTTAACATAATTGAGAATAATTCATGAACAATTTGATTGACAGCAATGGTTCTTGAGGCAAAGTTGTTCAGCATGAGGGGATCTACCAAATGCTATGCACATTGTGTGGATGTGTGAAACACCACGTGATTACAGAGGCAAAAAATCTTGTTAGCGCCAACTACCATGCTGAAAAAAACAGCTAAAACCAGCCTTGGCTGGTTGGCTGGTTTTAGCTGGTCAGCAGGCTGGTTTTAGAGGGATTTTGGGCACATTCCCAGCCTGGCCAGGCTGGTCTTAGCTGGTCAGGCTGGGAAACCACCAGCTAAAACCAGCCTGACCAGCCTGGCCAGGCAGGGAGACCAGCTAAAACCAGCTACTTCCAGCCTAAACCAGTTAAGACCAGCCAACCAGCCTAGGCTGGTTTTAGCTTTTTTTTCAGCAGGGTAGAGGCCGATATCTTTCAAAATTCTTACAGACCTTTAGGGCCATGAGTCGAACATGCCCACCGAGTTTTGTTCTGATCGACCTCCGTTAAACTTGTCAAATAGGTGTTTAAATTCATTGGCTGATGGCGGCCATGTTTTTTGAGATACACCAGTGTCCTCATAGACACTTGTGCCACTTTGGACCAAGACACTGCATAGCAATTTTCAAGTCGATTGGACCAACGGTGTATTTATAGCCGTTTATAGGTGTTTTCCCATCTTATAGCGCCACCAAGTGGCAGAGCTGCACAATTTTTTTTTGTTTGACCAAAGATTGAGCTTATACACGTGTACCGAGTTTAGTGAAGATATCTCATTCTGTTCAAGAGTTATAGCTAAATGTAGCAATCGGCTAACATTAGCATAGAACGTTTTGGCATTCCTATCCGACAGTGAGTCGAAATTTCATCTTTTTTATGATAATTATTGATATTCAGTGTCCAGAGAATATTTCTGCATTGGTTTGGTTCCGATCGGGCGAAAAACCTAAGACAAGTTTGCAAAAATAGGTTTCGGATATAAGTCCATTTTTCGGGGACAACCGTACGTCGTTGCTCAAAAATTCTATTTGTGTATGCAAGGAATGCAACAATGTAAAGTTTTTGAGTCTACGACAAACAGTGTACAAGCTAAGGCCAAAAATGTCTAAAATTTTGTTTTTTTGCACTGTAGCGCCACCTTTAGGCCGATTGGGGCGAGCCTTTGGGAGTAGCGAGCAATACTACTACGATCTGACCGAGTTTCAGCTTTCTAGGACTTACAGTTTGGGCTGCACGATTAGTTTTACCAGAGAAAAATAATAATAAAAGAAAAATCCTTACAATTACAATAGGGTTTTAGTACTATGTGCTCCTACCCCTAATAAATCTCTAACATCTCAAGTTTCAAACTGTGTACAAATGTTCATATACCAATGATTGGATTCAAATGTCAGTGATTTCAGTATGAGGGTCAAAAACGATTCGTCTTTGAACCATGAACTCAGATTTCTTTTCAAATTTGATCTAAGAGTTATGTTATCCATAAGTCAACAGTGTAATATTATTCTACTTAATTTGAGGAAATATCCAGTAAATCTCCTGAGCTAAAGAGCAACACCTTAGCAATAAATCTTGGATCTGGCATGAGATATTGTGCTATGATTTTAATGTTAGCAACTGTGTAGTCTTTATCAGCGCTTGTTTATAAAAAAATCACTGCGTTCTGCAGCTTCACGTGTTTTAAAATGCTTGTGATTGCTGCATAGACATCTTCCTGATAGGGATGGGCATATCGATCCTAAAGTATCGATATATCGATACTGATGCGAGTTTCGAAAGTATCGATACTCAAATTAAAAATATCGATACTAAGGTGTGTTTTATTTACCAGTGATTTTGTTTATTTAACAAAAAGCAAGGCGTACAATGTGCATTGAATTGTACGTATAACCTATGTTAGGGAATAACTGTGCACGATATAACAATTTTCCTACTCATCTGAACGCACGCAGATGTTGCAAGAGAGAACCAATCAATCACAGAGAGCATTCACCCTTCAGACAGTGCATTCAAACAGGGCTGCGTTTCCCAAAAGTATCATAAGAAAGCATTGATGCTTTTGGGAACGGCAGCCCAAAACAATGCTTATCAGAGGACCGAAAATAAAAACATGTTTAAGCTATTTCACAATAAACAAACTGAAATTGTAGCCTACATAATTTGTGCAATTACATTTCTTTAAATTAACACTTAAAGTTCATTGATCATGTTTTGTATTAATGTTAATAGTTAATTGGTTGCATATTAAATGTTAAAATGCATTTCAAATATAAAGTTGTATTGCCCATCCCTACTTCCTGATCTTCTATCGCCCTCTGCAGGTGGGATCTCAGCGCTTCAGCGTCAATATGCCTCATAAGTTCAGTATTCACAACTACAAAGTCCTGACGTTCTGTGACCACTGCGGTTCCTTACTGTGGGGCCTGCTGCGGCAAGGGCTTCAGTGCAAAGGTGAGAGTGGCATGCTGGGAAATGTAGTTCTCCCAGGAAAAGCTTGGAATATCAGAGAAATGTAAATTTATTGATAATTTCATGGAATTTTTGCATAATTTCCTGTAGTCAGTGCACATTTTTCTAGTGCTATGTTGTGCAAAAATATTTTTGTAGGCTATATTTTTGAGTGCTTGAGTAAAACTGCCCATTAGTCTTATTGTTTAGCCTATTATTTAATATATTAATTAGAAAAATTGTAATTGACTTATAGATGAAAATGTTTACAGAAATTTATGATTTTTTAAAAATAAATATAAATAAATAAATATAGCTATAGATAATACATTCAGAGCTTACAGTACTATAATAGTCCAGTGTTATTTTAGTATAATTTGGATACTCTATATTATTTTTATTTTTTTAAATATTTTGTCTTTTATTTTTTATTAAAATTTAAATTTTAGTTTGTTGAGTGTTTTTTTATGTCATTTTAAAAATAGTTTTATTTTTAATTTCATTTTTAATAGTTTTAGTTATTTTAGTACAGCAAATTTAAATGAAAATGGCAAATGTTGCCTTGGTAACTGACTTACGAATGAAAATGTGTCCAGAAATTTCTTCTAAATTATTTTGAAATATAAATAAATACAAATAAATTCATTAAAAAGGCTTTCAGAGCTTTCTCAATTATGAATATATATATATATATATATATATATATATATATATATATATATATATATATATATATATATATATATATATATATATTATAACCTAGTGCTGTTTTAGTATAATTTGGATATTGCTTTAGCTTTTATTAATAGTTCAGTTTTTAATTTTTTTGTTTAAATTGAAAATAAAATGTAAACAGTAGTTTGTTGAGTGGTTTTGTCATTTTTATTATTATTATTTTACATTTTAAAGTTTTTATTTATTTTTGAATTTTAATTTTGGTTG
>NC_133362.1:36768704-36975600 GCF_049309525.1 Garra rufa | reverse complement strand
CGGGCTCACCGCCGACCGGTGGCTTCAGGAAAACAGCAATCGGTGGGCAGTATGCTTTTAATACAGTAAATATAGAAAAAATATGTCATAAGTCATTTAAATGTGCCAAAATTGCTGCTGCCAGCTGGTGGCGCTATGCCTATAACTGATTATTGACATGTAGATGTGTTCAGGCCAGCACTATTATCAAACATATGAAGTTTGGTGCAGATTGACCTTGGTGTGTTTGAGTTAGTGAAATATATGAGATATCCTGCTGCCAACAGGTGGCGCTATGATAATATCTGAATATTGGTCTTTAGGTGTCTTCAGGCCAGGACTCTTACCAAACCTGTGAATTTTGTGGCAGATCAGAAATTTTCAGGCTAAGTTATAACCACTTCTATGTCTATGCAGAAACATCAAACTTTGTCAGGCCACCACGGACATGCCCTTTAATGAAAACTCAAGATCTTCACAATTTAACATCTCTAAGGCCTCAAGATCAGACTGACCAAATATAATGTTGATTTAATTAAATGCAATCAATGCAAGGACTTCAGATAGATGCCAACTGTGAACCAGTATGCTACAAATAAGAACATGTAATTCATGATGATAGCAAAATGTTATTATTGCTTCCTTTATATCCACCACTTCTGCTTAAATGTCATTGTTACCTATCTGTACAATTTTTGTATAATATATTTTTGTATAAAATCAATTGTTGTCATAACTAAGAATCAATAAGGAAGACGGTGCCCAGTTGGCACATGCATTCACAGTAACCATCTGCTAGTTTGGATTTTAAGTTTACAGAATTGAAAGGGTTACACTTTAAAATCAACACACAGACACATACACACAAAATATAAAATGTTGCCATCCAGTTTCATTTGTTAAAATTAACTATATCAGTTAACATGACCAATAAATAAATAGCATTTATTAATGTTAATTAATATTAAGCTAAAAAAAGTATTCATATAAAGTTTATGTACTGTGAATTAACATGAACATGAACACAGTTCATGTGGGTGTACAGCAATACACAAGAAAGTGCTCTATAAACGCTTCATTCTTTAAAAATATCTTTAAAAATCAAGTTGAGTATTTTAACGGGGTGATACATATATATATAACTGATCTTAAAATTATGGTTTTCAGATGTTTTGAAGAGATAACAGTAACGTTTGTTTTGTTGTCAAAGTTTGTCTTAATTTTTTATTATTATGATTTTATATTCAATAAATAACACTATGTAAATATTGTCTATCAATGAAGATAAATTGATCATGCTAAAAAGTTGTATTTTTTAAAATCTTTTGCTATGTGACTGAATAGGACAAGTTCATGGTACAGTTAAGTAAAAAATAAATAAAAAACAACAACTGCAAAAAATGAACAATGAAAGACTTAGTGACCCTTTATATTTTCTCAAAATATCAGACTCTCAAAGATCAGACATATTTATGTAATTACACTACATACAGTATGTGCATTTTGTTCAAAGATGGTCTGTAGGATGGCTCTCTACTCTGTCACCCTCTCTGCCTCTCACCCCTCCCCCCTGCAATAATGAGCTTCTCTGTGCCTGACTGAACGCACACACATACTGTAGAGACATTCACCAGAGTGACAGCAGGTTTCTGAGTTCTTTTTTAAATTTTCTTTAATTCATAGAAGCTTGTATACATTTTTTATTTCCAGCACTTGCTCAGAATGATTAGATCTCTGTGTGAAAAAAGTTTTAAAGAGTTTGGATGCTGCACTTTAAAGATATAAAAATATTTTTTACTATATCTTTAAAAAATCACCACGTCCACACCGTTCAAGATATCCAAAATCCGGTCGCAATTTAACATCTTCAGAATATTCTCTTCATGTTAAAAAAGTTTGGTGTGAACAGCTGGTTGTTCTTAGAAGTAGTGTGCATTTGTTTACAGCCTGATTTTTCCAAAAATCCACATTCAAATCAAAATAGCCGGCTTCCTGTTTGTCTCAGCTAATGAGTTTGATTTAGAAAGTTGTCCAAATTGATGAGATTAATATATGTACAGAGTTTAGTGACTGTAGGAAAAACTAACCCCCCAACTTTTGTCAAAAGATGGCGCTATAGAGTGCCTGCTCCACGCCCATTTATGACCTTTTGCCAGTGTCTAACTATCATTAATATTGATGTGTGTGTTGAGTTTCATGAAATTCTAAGCATGTTAACTGCCTCGAAAAGACAGGAATCTAATTTTAAAGTTTGGCATGTCGCCATGGCAACAGCATTCGATTTATCATCGACCCCTTTACATATTCTTATCGGCCGTGTTTTGACATGATTTTGATGAAGTTTAAAGAAAATCGAGTAAAATTAAGAGGCTGATATCAAAGCATTTTGAAAATGACACACTTCCTGCTGCCAGTTGGTGGCGCTATAACTTTGACTCATAATAGTCACATTTATGGAATCGGCATCATACAACGAACAAACTGGTGAAGTTTCATCAGAATCAGGCAATGTGGTCAACAGTTATTAGACACTTCCTGTTTCTCATTTCTCGCCATAACTTTGTCGCCTTGCCACGGCCAAACCGTTCGAGATATCAAAAATCTCCTCGCAATTTAGCGTCCCCAATGTCTTGAGATCATGCTGACCGAGTTTGGTGACAATCCCATGGAATTCCTGGGAGGAGTACGTTAAATTCCAGAGCATGCGCTTTTTAAACAGCCCTAAATATCTCACTTCCTGTTGTGTGGAGCCCATGACATAGAGTACAAAAGTTGTTTGGCTCAGTGAGATCTATATGTGTACCGAGTTTCATATCAATACATGCAAGTATGTGTGCGCAGTACATCAAGTTTTCAAACTGTGTTCCAGGGGGCGCTGTAGAGGCCCTGAACCACGCCCGGGTCTCAGCCTCTTTGGCGTCCTGATGGCCGCAGATTCCGACGTGTGTGCAAATTTTCAAGAGTTTTTGAGTATGTTAAGGCCCCCAAAAGTGCCCGGAAGGTTGAAAAAAATAAAAAAAAAAAAAAATAAAAAAAAAATTAAAGCTGCAAGCAGCGATGAACGGGCCCTCGCACCAGGGCTCACCGCCGACCGGTGGCTTTAGGAAAACAGCAAACGGTGGGCAGTATGCTTTTAATACAGTAAATGTAGGAAAAATATATCAAAGTCAGTTAAATGTGCCAAACCTCCTGCTGCCAGCTGGTAGCGCTATGCCTGTAACTGATTATTGACATGTAGATGTGTTCAGGCCAGCCCTTTCATCAAACATATGAAGTCTGGTGCAGATTGACCTTGGTATGTTTAAGTTAGTGCAAGATATGATATATCCTGCTGTCAATAGGTGGCGCTATGATGATATCTGAATATTGGCCTTAAGATGTCTTCAGGCCAGGACTCTTATCAAACATGTGAAGTTTGAGGCAGATTGGACATTTTATGGCTGAGTTATAACAACTTCTATGTCCATGACCAAACATCAAACTTTGTCAGGCCACCACGGACAAGCCCTTCAACGAAAACTCAAGATCTTCACAATTTAACATCTCTAAAGCCTTTTTATTAGACTGACCGATTTTGGTGTTGATCTGAATAAATCTCTTGGAGGAGTTTGTTGTAGAGTACAGCATGACACTTCCTGTTGCCAGCAGGTGGCGCTATGACTTTAACTGAATGTGGGAATGTAGATGTCTTCAGGTCAGGAGTGTTATCACACATGTTAAGTTTGGGACAGATCGGACATTGTATCCCTGAGTTATAGAAACTTCCTTTTTCATGGCGAAACATCGAAATTTGCGATACAGATTTGGACACGCCCTCCAATGAAAACTCTAGATCTTTGCAATTTACAGTCACAAAGTGCTTTAGATTACACTCAGCAAGTTTGGCGTTAATCCGGATAAATCTCTAGGAGGAGTTCCTTCAAGTACGAGGCCTGAAAATGGCAAAAATGACAAAATTTGCTGAGAAAATTAAAAATAACCGACTTCCTGTTGGGTGTCAAATTTTGCTCCAAGAGGCTTTTTTGTAGGTATTGGACCCTATTTTAAAAAGTTACCATGTTTTATGGTCTACAAGCATTTTTAAATATTATTTTAATAGTCTATAAGCATCTGTGAAATAATTATAAACAAATATATTAAAAATAAATACATATTAACTTAGTTGATTTTTTGGCCTTTTTGTATTTGTTTCTCATTCTAATTAAGTGAACTGAGCAGTATAGTGTCATACTTATAAGATACTTTGTTCTATCAGTCAGAGTGTATATATGTATTTAAATCACATAATTTTTCCTTAAAAGATAAAAAAATTTTTTTAATGCTCTTTAAGCACCTATACAAAATAATTATGTAAAATTACACTGACAGTACAGTACATATCAACTGATTCTATGGATTATTGTCATTATTATACACTGACAATGAGCTAAATAGCATTAGAGGTCAAACGATTCCTTATCTTATGAGGACCTCTAGTGTTCATCCCTGGTATTAGAGCTTTAATCAGACGAATTTATTTGACACTTTTAATGTTTTTGGGGCCTCTGAGCATGATAACATTTTGAAACTACACGTATTTCCTAAGAATTTCTTGTTCTTTATATGTAAAAAGTTTTGATGAGTAAGAATAATGCAATTTAAAGATATATGAAAATAACTCTTCATCTTTTTTATTGTTACTTTCATAAATCACCACATCAACACCGTTCAAGATATCCCAAAGCCGTTCACAATATAGGGAACATTTTCCCTATATTCTGATGATGATGATAAGAACATGTAATTCATGATGATAACAAAATGTTATTATTGCTTGTTTTACGTCCACCACTTCTGCTTAAATGTCATCGTTACCTATCTGTTCAATTTGTGTGTGGATATTGCTTTGCAGGTGACTCCTGTTATAAGACATAGCTTTTAAGCGCTACATAACAAAGAATCAATTAGGAAAACGGTGCCCAGTTGGCACATGCATCAGTAACCCTCAGCCAGTTTGGAATTAAAGTTTACTGAATTGAAAGGGTTAAACTTTAAAATCAACACATAGACACATGCACACAATATATAAAATTGCCAACCAGTTTCATTTGTTAACATTAACTATATTAGTTAACATGAACAATAATTAAATAGTATTTATTAATTTAAATTTTAAGCCAAAAAAAGTATTCATATATTGTTTAATGGTAAAATAGTATATTTTAACATTAGTTTATGTTCTGTGAATTAACATGAACATGAACACAGTTCATGTGGGTGTACAGCAATACACAAAGTGCTCTATAAACGCTTCTTTCTTTCAAAATATCTTTAAAAATCAAGTTGAGTATTGTAATGGGGTAATGGGTTTCACTCTCTCTCTTCCTTTCACCCCTCCCCCCTTCAGTCTCTCTTACTGTGACTCAACTACGCACACACACAGAGACCCAGAGTGACAGCAGGTTTCTGATTTCGATTTTTAATTTTCTTTAATTCATAGAAGCTTGTAAAAAAATTATATTTACAGCACTTGCTCAGAATGATAAGATCTCTGTGTGAAAAAAGTTGTAAAGAGTTTGGATGCTGCACTTTAAAGATATAAAAAAATTACGGTTATGTTTTTTACTACATCTTTAAAAAATCACACGTCAACACCGTTCAAGATATCCCAAATCCGCTCGCAATTTAACATCTTCAGAATCTTCTCTTCATGTTAAAAAAGTTTGGTGTGAATACCTTATTTTTCTTAGAAGGAGTGTGAATTTGTTTACAGCCTGATTTTTCCAAAAATCCACATTCAAATCAAAATAGCCGGCTTCCTGTTGGTCTTAGCTAATGAGTTTGATTTAGAAAGTTGTCCAGATTGATGAGAACAATATATGTACAGAGTTTGGTGACTGTAGGAAAAACTAACCCCCCAACTTTTGTCAAAAGATGGCGCTATAGAGTGCCTGCTCCACGCCCATTTATGACCTTTTGCCAGTGTCTAACTATCATTAATATTGACGTGTGTGTTGAGTTTCATGAAATTCTAAGCATGTTATCTGCCTCGAAAAGACAGGAATCAAATTTTAAAGTTTGACACGTTGCCATGGCAACAGTATTTGATTTATCATCGACCCCTTTACATATTCTCATCGGCCGTGTTTTGACATTATTTTGATGAAGTTCAAAGAAAATAAAGTAAAATTAAGAGGCTGATTTCAAAGGATTTTGAAAATGACACGCTTCCTGCTGCCAGTTGGTGGCGCTATAACTTTGACTCATAATAGTCACATTTATGGAATCGGCATCATACAACAAACAAACTGGTGAAGTTTCATAAGAATCAAGCAATGTGTGCAACAGTAATTAGACACTTCCTGTTTCTCATTTCTCGCCATAACTTTGTCGCCTTGCCACGGCCAAACCGTTCGAGATATCAAAAATCCCCTCGCAATTTAGCGTCCCCAATGTCTTGAGATCATGCTGACCGAGTTTGGTGACAATCCTATGGAAACCCTGGGAGGAGTACGTTAAATTCCAGAGCATGCGCTTTTTAAACAGCCCTAAATATCTCACTTCCTGTTGCGTTCAGCCCATGACATAGAGTACAAAAGTTGTTTGGCTCAGTGAGATCTATATGTGTACCGAGTTTCATATCAATACGTGCAAGTATGTGTGCGCAGTACATCAAGTTTTCAAACTATGTTCCAGGGGGCGCTGTAGAGGCCCTGAACCACGCCCGGGTCCCAGCCTCTGTGGCGTCCGGACGACGGCAGATTCCAACGTGTGTGCAAATTTTCAAGAGTTTTTGAGTATGTTAAGGCACCCAAAAGTGCCCCAACGGTTGAAAAAAAATAAAAATAAAAATAAAAAAAAAAACAAATTAAAGCTGCAAGCAGCGATGAACGGGCCCTCGCACACGGGCTCACCGCCGACCGGTGGCTTTAGGAACACAGCAAATGGTGGGTAGTATGCTTTTAATACAGTAAAAATAGGAGAAATATGTCAAAGTCACTTAAATGTGCCAAATTTCCTGCTGCCAGCTGGTGGCGCTATGCCTATAACTGATTATTGGCATGTAGATGTGTTCAGGCCACCACTTTCATCAAACATATGAAGTTTGGTGCAGATTGACCTTGGTATGTTTGAGTTAGTGAAAGACATGATATATCTTGCTGCCAACAGGTGGCGCTATGATAATATCTGAATATTGGCCTTTAGGTGTCTTCAGGCCAGGACTCTTACCAAACCTGTGAAGTTTGAGGCAGATCGGACATTTTATGGCTGAGTTATAACAACTTCTATGTCCATGGCGAAACATCAAACTTTGTCACGCCGCCACAGACACGCCCTTTAACGAAAACTCAAGATCTTCGCAATTTAACATCTCTAAGGCCTCTAGATCAGACTGACCAAATATAATGTTGATATCATTAAATCTCTAGGAGGAGTTTGATACAAGTCATTTCCTGTTGCCAACAGGTGGCGCTGTGATTATAATAGAATATTGGCCTTCAGATGTGTTCAGGCCAGGACTCTTATCTAATATGTGAAGTTTGAGGCAAATCGGACATTTTATGGCTGAGTTATAACAAGTTTTATATCCATGGCGAGACCTCGAAATTTGTCAGGCCGCCACGGACACGCCCTTTACCGAAAACTCAAGATCTTCACAATTTAACATCGCTACGGCCTTTATATTAGACTGACCGATTTTGGTGTTGATCTGAATAAATCTCTAGGAGGAGTTGGTTGTAGAGTACAGCATGACACTTCCTGTTGCCTGCAGGTGGCGCTATGACTATAACTGAATATGGGCATGTAGATGTCTTCAGGTCAGGAGTGTTATCACACATGTGAAGTTTGGGACAGATAGTACATTGTATGCCTGAGTTATAGCAACTTCCTTTTTCATGGCGAAACATCGAAATTTGCGAAGCCGCCACGGACACGCCCTCCGATGAAAACTCTAGATCTTCACAATTTAACGTCACAAAGGGCTTTAGACTAGACTCTGCAAATTTGGTGTTGATCCGAATAAATCTGTAGGAGGAGTTCGTTCAAGTACGACACCTGAAAAAGGCAAAAATGACACAAATTTTGTTGAGAATATTAATATTAACCGACTTCCTGTTGGGTTCCGGATTTTGCTCCAAGAGGCTTTTTTGTAGGTATTGGTGTGTTACATGTGTGTACCGATTTCCGTGCATGTACGTGAATCACAGCTGAAAGCGCACACCGCGGAACGTGTAAAGGTGGCGCTGTCGAGCCATTTTGCCACACCCACTTCTGAAACCCATATCAGACGTAAATTTTCGCCAGGTCTGATGTGTGTGCGAAGTTTCATGAGTTTTCGGGTATGTCTAAGCCCTCAAAAATGCGATTCATTTTGGAGAAGAATAATAATAATTAAAGCTGCAAGCAGCGATGACCGGGCCCTCGCCGACTGTGCAGTCGCCATCCCGATAGCATCAGGAAAACGGTGCCCAGTTGGCACATGCATTCACAGTAACCATTTGGACTAACCGTAACTGTCTTTCCTCCTCTCTGACTCTTTCTCTTACCACCCATCCCCCCTCCTTACACTCAGCCACTTACCACACAAACAAGAGTGCAGAGCAGAGTGAGATCAGATATGTTTTTTTTATTTTCTTTCATTCGTGGAGTTTTGTATAATTATGAAATGTACTGTGTTTGATCAGAATGAATCGTTATTTTTTTGGAAAAAAGTTTCAAAGAGTTAGGATGCTGCACTTTAAATATATAATAAATCATTGAAAATTGAAAATGGAAAATGAAATTCTATGCACGCTATCTGCCTCAAAAACACAGGAAACAAATATTTGAATTTATTTTTTGTTTTATTTATTTGCCATGGCAACAGCATTTGATGCATCAGGGAGGCCCTTTACAGACTCTCATCGGCAGTGTTTTTACATTATTCTGATGAAGTTTGAAGAAAATCGATTACAAATATACTGTTCGTTGTTCGTTCGTGTTTGTTAGTTCATTAACCATTGTTAACAAAAGAGACCCTATTTTAAATAGTTACCATGTTTTATGGTCTACAAGCATTTTTAAATAGTATTTTAATAATCTATAAGCATCTGTGAAATAATTATAAACAAATATATTAAAAATAAATACATATTAACTTAGTTGATTTGTTTGGCCTTTTTGTATTTGTTTCTCATTCTAATTAAGTGAACTGAGCAGTATAGTGTCATACTTATAAAATATTTTGTTCTATCAGTGAGAGTGTATATATGTATTTAAATCATATAATTTTTCCTTAAAAGATAAAAAAAAAAAGATTTTAATGCTCTTTAAGCACCTATACAAAATAATTATGTAAAATTACACTGACAGTACAGTATATATCAACTGATTCTATGGATTATTGTCATTCTTATACACTGACAATGAGCTAAATAGCATTAGAGGTCAAACGATTCCTTATCTTATGAGGACCTCTAGTGTTCATCTCTGGTATTAGAGCTTTAATCTGAAAAATTTATATGACACTTTTAATGTTTTTGGGGCCTCTGAGCATGATAACATTTTGAAACTACACGTATTTCCTAAGAATTTCTTGTTCTTTATATGTAAAAAGTTTTGATGAGTTAGAATAATGCAATTTAAAGATATATGAAAATAACTCATAAATCACCACATCAACACCGTTCAAGATATCCCAAAGCCGTTCACAATATAGGAAACATTTTCCCAATATTCTGAGGATGATGATAAGAACATGTAATTCATGATGATAACAAAATGTTATTATTGCTTGCTTTACGTCCACCACTTCTGCTTAAATGTCATCGTTACCTATCTATTCAATTTGTGTGTGGATATTGCTTTGCAGGTAACTCCTGTTATAAGACATCACTTTTAAGCGCTACATAACTAAGAAAGAATCAATTAGGAAAACGGTGCCCAGTTGGCACATGCATTCACAGTAACCCTCAGCCAGTTTGGATTTAAAGTTTACTGAATTGAAAGGGTTAGACTTTAAAATCAACACACAGACACATACACACAATATATAAAATTGCCAACCAGTGTCATTTGTTAACATTAACTATATTAGTTAACATGAACAATAATTAAATAGTATTTATTAATGTTAATTAATATTAACCTAAAAAAAGTATTCATATATTGTTTAATGGTAAAATAGTATATTTTAACATTAGTTTATGTACTGTGAATTAACATGAACATGAACACAGTTCATGTGGGTGTACAGCAATACACAAAGTGCTCTATAAACGCTTCTTTCTTTCAAAATATCTTTAAAAATCAAGTTTAGTATTGTAATGGGGCGATATATATATGGTATAATGGTATAATTTTCAGATGTTTTGAACAGATAACAGCAAAGTTTGTCTTGAAATTGTTAATTTAAATTTTATATTCAATAAATAACACTATGAAAATAAATGTCTATCAATGAAGATAAATCGCTCATGATAAAAAGCTGTATTTTTCTTAATCTTTTGCTATGTGACTGAATAGGACAAGTTCATGGTACAGTTCAGTAAAAAATAAATAAAAAAACAACTGCAAAATACAAACAATGAAAGACTTAGTGACCCTTTATATTTTCTCAAAATATCAGACTCTCAAAGATCAAACATATTTATGTAACATCAATGTGCATTTTTTCCTCAAAGATGGTCTTTAGCAAGACAGCATGTTCTACTCTCTCTCCCTCTCTCCCTTTCACCCCTCCCCCTTCAGTCTCTCTTCAGTCACTCAATGGTGACTGAACACAGACACTCAAGGCAGAGTGACAGCAGGTTTCTGATTTATTGTTTTAATTTTCTTTAATTCGTAGAAGCTTGAATTAAATTGATATTTACAGCACTTGCTCAGAATGATAAGATCTCTGTGTGAAAAAAGTTTTAAATAGTTAAGATGCTGCACTTTAAAGATATACAAAATGACGTTTATACATCTTTAAAAAATCACCACGTCAACACCGTTCAAGATATCCCAAAACTGCTCGCAATTTAACATCTTCTGAATCTTCTCTCCATGTTAAAAAAGTTTGGTGTGAACAGCTTGTTCTTCTTAGGAGGAGTATAAATTTGTTTACAGCCTGATTTTTCCAAAAATCCACATTCAAATCAAAATAGCCGGCTTCCTGTTGGTCTTAGCTAATGAGTTTAATTTAGAAAGTTGTCCAGATTGATGAGAACAATATATGTACAGAGTTTGGTGACTGTAGGAAAAACTAACCCCCCAACTTTTGTCAAAAGATGGCGCTATAGAGTGCCTGCTCCACGCCCATTTATGACCTTTTGCCAGTGTCTAACTATCATTAATATTGATGTGTGTGTTGAGTTTCATGAAATTCTAAGCATGTTATCTGCCTCGAAAAGACAGGAATCCAATTTTAAAGTTTGAGACGTTGCCATGGCAACAGCATTTGATTTATCATCGACCCCTTTACATATTCTTATCGGCCGTGTTTTGACATGATTTTGATGAAGTTTAAAGAAAATCAAGTAAAATTAAGAGGCTGATTTCAAAGCATTTTGAAAATGACACGCTTCCTGCTGCCAGTTGGTGGCGCTATAACTTGGACTCATAATAGTCACCTTTATGGAATCGGCATCATACAACGAACAATCTGGTGAAGTTTCATCAGAATCAGGCAATGTGTGCAACAGTTATTAGACACTTCCTGTTTCTCATTTCTCGCCATAACTTTGTCGCCTTGCCACGGCCAAACCGTTCGAGATATCAAAAATCCCCTCGCAATTTAGCGTCCCCAATGTCTTGAGATCATGCTGACCGAGTTTGGTGACAATCGTATGGAAATCCTGGGAGGAGTACGTTAAATTCCAGAGCATGCGCTTTTTATACAGCCCTAAATATCTCACTTCCTGTTGCATTGAGAAAATGACATAGAGTACAAAAGTTGTTCAGCTCAATGAGTTCTATATGTGTACCGAGTTTCATATGTGTACGTTCAAGTATGTGTGCTATATGGCCCTCAAAATTCCAGGGGGCGCTGTAGAGTCCCCCTGCCACGCCCCGGTACCAGCCTCTGTGGCGTCCTGATGGCCGCAGATTCCGACATGTGTGCAAATTTTCAAGAGTTTTTGAGTATGTTAAGACCCCCTTAAGTGCCCGGAAGGTTAACAAAAAATAAAAAAAAAAAAAAAAAAATAAGAATCCTTAGAAGAACAATAGGGCCTTCGCCCTTTTGGGCTCGGGCCCTAATTACAGTACTCTGTAACGAATTGTGATTTTAAAAGTAATTAAGTAAATTACTCAGGTTAATTTGTACTCAAGTACAAGTAAAATTACAGACTTAAAATTATACTCATAAAAGTACATATACCCAAAAAAAATTACTTAATCACAGTAACGTGAGTAGTTGTAATTCGTTACCTTCATAGGCAACTAGTCATATCTTCCGCTCCATGAAACACGTTAATGCTCAGAAGTACACATATATGGTTCTTTAATGTATTTGTTGGCAATGTCATTATTATTGTTGTTATTATTATTACTACTACTACTACTACTACTACTACATAAAAAAAGAGGTTTGTGTGTGACACTTCAGTGAAGCTTGACAACTTGACCGACAAAATGGCGGACGGGAACAAATCTTCTCAACGCAGGGAATTTGATTTGCGCAGGTACCTCCGACATTGAATAATTAACAACTAAACATAGTGAGCTTTGGCAAAAACCTACATTTACACACCAATTTCTTCAGGGAATTGAACACACAGGTACGTTAAGTGTGACAGGCAGCACAGCATATACTATCGATCATGGATGTATTCGTACCTTTTTGCCTTCCTAATGGCGTATTTTCAGCTGTCAGACGCAGCCAATGCGTGTTTTTAATGGAGTTATCAGAGAAACTGACACAAAAAGCACCGGCGGGTTTCTCAACCCTAGAGGGTTTTAATGGGGTTCGCTAATTTATGATAACACCACTGATCTAAAGAATATAATCGCGTTTTTTTTCCTGAGATTAAACAGCGGATTTGGCAACACTGAAACTCGCGTGTAGTGACATCGCCATTATATATATTTAATTAAGTCACTCTCACTGTGATATTCGTGTGAATAGGGGATAGATGTCAATTAATATTTCATACATTAGCGACTCCACAGTTTTAGAGTCACATCAGTTATTAAATGCGGTGCCAGTCTCGAACATTCCTTTGGCCATTCACGTATCGCGAGACTTGCCTTTTAAATGTAAACAGTTCTGTATTGTTTACCTGTTTACCTGGAGACCGCAGAATATCTCTGGCTATTATCTGTGAAAGACGCAAATCTTGTACATGCTTTATCCTGTGTATCCTGTTGAAGTTTAACTGTTGTCAAAAGACGAATTTCATCTGAAATCATCGGCTGACATCTACATCTGAGAGCACAGTTGTGCAGACCAT
Source organism: Garra rufa (assembly GCF_049309525.1). Classification (NCBI taxonomy): domain Eukaryota; kingdom Metazoa; phylum Chordata; class Actinopteri; order Cypriniformes; family Cyprinidae; genus Garra; species Garra rufa. The sequence goes on along the minus strand of NC_133362.1, from coordinate 36,962,227 downwards.
TCAGACTCTGAACGTAGTCTCCGGACCATAGAGTCTACACAGCGTGCAGAGCTGCACAAACAGAAACACCCTGTGCCAACTGGATAAATCTGCACCTGATATTATTTCTTCAAGACCATCGTCCATCTCCAGCCAGTTGAGCCTCCACTACCAAAGTGCCATGGAGGCTTCTGTGGAGAAGAGCTCAAAAGGTGAGATTGAAATTTCAACTGTGATTGACACAGACCTCACAAATTCAAGAAAACAGGATAAAATAGATGGTTTATAGTAGGCCTAGGAGTCATATATCTGTTGTGTTCTTGTCATATTTGCTCTAGCATTAGAGAACGTAGCATTTGATGTCTGCTGGTAGTGGTCAACTCATGCTTTGGTCAATTTTAAAATGTAGTAAATGTATAATACATTGAATAATGTAGGCCTATCTGTTTGGAAAATGTCAATAACAAGTTATGTTAATTACCTTGTAATTTAATAGTACTATATATTCAGCTAGGTGCCAAGGCAAATAAAATGTTTAAGTTTGACTTCATGATAATAACCTTGGGTCATTTTTGTGGTTATTAGTATTTTCTAATTGTTTTTCCTACTTTAAGAACAACATACGAGCTGGACGAAGAAGAAAACCATGCCTCCTTTCTTCAGGAGAATATGTACGGCGGCAAAGCTCCCCTTCTGCTGCTCCCAGGACACAGTGGAGTCTCCACCAGAGCTGGACATCTCTACACCAGATGTCAATTTGTCCATCTCTAAGGAGAGTGTGGAGCGCCACAACAGCCAGGATATGCCGTGCTTTAGCGTAGGCACGTGCATCATCAAGAGAGGAACTGTGGACAGCCTGGACGGGTGCAACGATGACCATCTCTCCAATTCCGATAGCTACCAAGAGGAGTGTAGCGTTGTACTTCCAGGTCAAGTTCCTGTTGAGTCAGTGGGGGCTTCAGCTTGCCTGAGCCTAAAGGCACTGTCCAAAGTAGATGACTCTACACCCGACGTCATCTCTAAGGACAGTATGGAGAGGCTGCAATTGGAGGCTTCAGGTGAGAAAACAATAAAATGTCAACTAATTATTTAATCCAATGTCAGAGATGTCTCTAATAGTTGTGTTATTAAATTGGTTGATTTTAGTTCCACAAAAGGCCACAGAAGAACCTGAGAAAGGGAAAGGAGTCCGCTCTTTCTTCAGGAGAGTGTGGAAGGCTGTCAAGCGTCCTTTCCGCTCCAAGAATAAAGTGGAGCCTTTTGTGCCTCCTCAGCCAGAGCTGGATGATCCTGAGCCGTCACCTGCCCCAGAGTCCTTAGACATCGTCCCAACCAATGGTGAGTCTGTGATCATTATAACAAGATACATTTGCTTGAAGCCAAAAATAGTTGTATAAATTAAAACTGTCTTAGGAATGAACCAAAATGCAGTTTGTCAAATGTAAAGTTTTTATGCAAATGACTTTATAAGTTATTACAAATCTTGAAGAAGAACAAAGAAGAATTTGTTATACTGCTTTAAGCATTTTATGCAACTTCAAAGGATCTAGCATGCTTATATGTTCTCATGATTTTGTGTGTTTTTTCAGAATCTATTCGCTCTCGCTATCGAGTGAAAAAGATTATTGGACAAGGAGGCTACGGCAAGGTCTATGAGGGCATCCGAATTTCTGATGGCAAGAAGGTAGACAAATAGACAAACAGACAAACAATTCTGTATCCACTGTGTTTTTAAAGCACCTATAGTTTAATACTTAAATACTCAATTCTTTGTGGTTAAGCTAAGGTCAGGTGTTCAATATGCTCATCTGTGTTTTTGATCATTTGCAGGTTGCCATCAAACGTATTCGGAAGACTCCAAAGGATCAGTATCTTCAAATTGTAAGTTGGCTAAACATAATATGTGTTTAGTTGTTTTAGAGCTGATTATTGTAGATAAAACTAACCTTTTGTGGCATCTTTTCTCTAGCCTGGGTATCCGAAACCTCTCATTACAGAAGTTGCGCTGCTTCTAATGATGAAGGAAGAGCCCATAAGCCCTCACTCCATCCAGCTCTACGAGTGGTTTGAGCATCCCCGAAAAGTCACACTCATTATGGAGTTTCCAGATCCCTGTGAGAGCTTGCTGGACTTCATCAAAAACAATCCTCAAATGAGTGAGACAACAGCACGGCTCATCATGCGTCAGGCTGTGCAAGCGGTCCAGCACTGCGTTGAGCATGGTGTTTTCCACAACGATATTCATCCAGAGAATATCCTGCTGAGAAAACACACTTTGGAGCTCAAGTTGATAGACTTTGGCTGCGGTCATCTACTTGATAGCAAAGGCTACGACGGCACCAAATACAGAGGTGAGTTGGCATTTAGTGTAACAGAGTGTGGAAACCAGCATGTGGTGATTTATTGATCGTGAGATGCTTTAAAGTAAAATGTCTTGCTCACAGGAATAAAGGCTTACTTTCCACCTGAGCTCTTCATCTACGGCAAGTTCTACTGCGTCCAAACAAACGTCTGGGCTCTTGGAGTCTTGCTGTATGAGATGATGAACAGGTGTTCCCCGTTTGGTGACCGAGATGAAATCGTGCAAGCCGACGTCAGATTTGTCAACCCAGATTTATCTGAAGGTGAGAGAATAGCAGAATTAGCAAACATTGGTAGAGAGCATAGTAAAACACAAAGCTGTTTTCATACATGCCAACATTAGTGTCACATGATCATGACTAAGCGGCTCTCTCCTGAAAACAGAATGCCGTGATCTGATTCTTCAGTGTCTAACCCGTGATCTAACTGAACGGCCGGTCATCCAGGAGATCTTGCAGCATGGCTGGTTTGAAACAGTGGATCTAAAATGAAGAGAGGTGAGACATTTGTGCTGCCATCTTCAGTTTTGGATCATATATGATAAACATTTAAAATATGATTAGTGAAGTGAGTTAATAATCTTGTTGTACTATAATATATGAGGACAGGAAAAAGACTTGAGTAAAAGACAGTCAGTGTGAAGAATGCTCTGCTTTTTCTTTGCCAGGGTTGGACAAACGGCATCCAGTGAAAAAGCACATTGGATTAACAAATGCTGACGGTTGAGTAAATTATAAAAATTACAATTTAATAAATATATTAGTTTTAAAAGCTTAGTTTTAGTTTAGTTTTAAAACATGGTTGTAGCTTAGTTTTAAAACGTTTCATTAGGAAGCAATAAAAAATAGAAATAATGTATTAAAAATATATAAATAATATCTAATAAAAATATGAAAAAATAATACAATTAAACTGAGTATATAATAAAAATTATAATGTAATAAAAATGACATTAGTTTTAAAAGCTTAGTTTTAGATGCTTAGTTTTAATAGTTTCGTTTTAGCTTAGGTTTAAAATAAATGTTTTAAAAATTATAAAAGGATATATATATAAAATATTATATCTGATAAAAATATTCAAACATTGCAAAAAACTGAGTATTTAAAAAATATATAAAATATATTAGTTTTAAAAGCTTGTTTTTAGCTTAGTTTTAAAATGTTAAAATGTTTTATTAGGAAGCATTAAAAAATAAAGTATCAAATGATATGAAAAATATATATAAAAAAAGTTATCTAATAAAAATATAAAAATAATACAAATAAACTGAGTATATAAAAAATTTAGTTATACATATTATAACTTATAACATATTAGTTTTGAAAGCATGATCGTAGCTCAGTCTTTATTTTAACTAAATATTTTATTAGAAAGCTATAATATATATATATATATAATTTTTATTTTTTTAGCTAAAAGATGTATTAATAAATATATATAAATGAGATCTAATAAAAATACAAAAAATTCAAATAAAATAAGAATATAATAAAAAATAGAATTTAATAAATCTTGTTTTAGTTTTAAAAGCATGGATGTAGCTTAGTTTTTAAAATAAATGCTTTATTAGAAAGCAATAAAAAATGTATACAAAATTCTAAAAAAAAAAGTTATCTAATAGAAATACAAATAAACTGAGTATATAATAACAATTAAAATTTAATAAAAAAATGTAAAAAGTTTTTTATAAGTTTTAAAAGCATGGTTTTAGTTAAAAATATATCTATATATATTAAAAAATAATAAATGAAAAAAAAATGTAATAAAAATGCGGAAAAAAAATACAAAAAGCATGGATGACGCTGAGTTTTAAAATAAATATTTTATTAGGAAGCAATAAAAAAATAGAAAAATGTATAGAAAAATTATTTAAAAAAAGGCAAAAAAAACATTAGCTTTGTTTTAAAAGATTAGTTTAGTTATAATAGTTAACTTTTTATCTTGGTTTTAAAAGCATGGTTGTAGCTTAGTTTTAAAATGTTTTATTAAGAAGCAATAAAAATATAGAAAATGTATAAAAATTATAAAAAAAAATCTGATAAAATATTTAAAAAAATACCAATAAACTGAGTATTAAAAAAAGAATTTAATAAAAATATATTAGTTTTAAAAGTATTGTTGAAGCTTAGTTTTAAAATGTTTTATTAGAAAGCATTAACAATTTAAAAAAATATATAAAAAAAAATATTAAATTATATAAAATAATATTTATAAAAATTTATATCTAAAAAAATATTTAAAAAATAATACAAATAAACTAATTATATAATAGAATTAGAATTTAATATAAAATGTATTAGTTTTAAAAGCATGGATGTAGCTTAGTTTTAAAATAAATATTTTATTAGGAAACAATAAAAAAATATAAAAATGTATAAAAACTTCTAAAAAATATGTATACAAAAATGATATCTAATAAAAATATTGAAAAAATAATACAAATAAACTGAGTATATAATAAACATTATAATTTAATAAAAAATATTAGTTTTAAAAGCATGGTTTTAGTTTTAAAAGAAATGTTTTATTGGAAAGCTATATTTAGAATATATATCTAAAAAATTATTTAAATATATCTAATAAAAATACAAAAAAATAAAAAATACAAATAAACTGAGTATATAATAAAACTAGAATGTAATAAAAAATGTATTAGTTTTAAAAGCATGGTCATAGCTTAGTCTTAAAATAAATGTTTTATTTGGAAGCTATAAAATATATTTAGCTAAATATATATTAAAAAAATATAATATATATAAAATGATGTTTAAAAAAATACAAAAAAATACAAAAACTATTATGAGTATATAATAAAAATTTGAATTTAATACAAATTTGATTTGTTTTTATAAACATACAATAAAATTTATATAAAAATTTCTACAAAATAAAATAAAAACATATCTAATAAAAAATATACAAATAAAGTATATAATAAAAATTGTATTAGCTTTAAAAGCATGGATGTAGCTTAGTTTTAAAATAAATGTTTTATTAGGAAGCAATAAAAAAATGTATGTATACAAAATTATACAAAAATGATAGCTAATAAAAATATAAAAAATAATACAAATAAACTAAGTATATAATAAAAATTATAATTTAATAAATATTGTATTTGTTTTAAAAGCATGGTTGCAGCTTAGAAAAATAGAAAAAAAGAAAAATTATTTTAAAAAGGCAAAAAAAGAGCATTAGCTTTGTTTTTTAAAAGATTAGTTTAGTTTTAAATGTAGTTTTAGTTTAATTTCAAAAGCATATAGTTTTAGATGTTTAGCGTCTAAAACTATGCTTTTAAACCTAAGCTTTAATTTAATAAAAATATATTAGTTTTAAAAGCTTAGTTTTAGTTGAGTTTTACAATTTATTTTTATGATTTTTTTAAGTAAAAAAATATATAAAAATTGATATCTAATAAAAATATAAAAAAATAAAACAAATAAACTGAGTATATAATAAAAATTTGAATTTAATAAAAAATGTATTAGTTTTAAAAGCATTGTTGTAGCTTAGTTTTAAAATAAATGTTTTATTAGGAAGCAATTCACTTTTTTACAAAAAATTATACAAAAATGAAATCTAATGAACATTTTAAATACAAATAAAGTGAGTATATAATAAAAAGTATATGTTAATAAAAATATTGGTTTTAAAAAGCATGGATTTAGTTTTAAAATAAATGTTTTATTAGGAAGCTAAAAAAATATATCTAATAAAAAATGCAAAAAATAACACAATGAAACTGAGTATATAATAAAAATTATAATTTAACAAAAACATTATTTTTAAAAGCATGGTTGTAGCTTAGTTTTGAAATGTTTTATTAAGAAGCAAAAAATATATATATAAAAATGTACAAAATAAAATAATATAATAATATTATTTAAAAAAAACATTCAAAAATGATATTTAATAAAAATAGAAAAAAACAATACAAATAAACTGAGTATATATTGAAAATTATAATTTAATAAAACTTGTATTAGTTTTAAAATCTTAGTTTTAGAGGCTGTTTTTAACACTTTGTGTTGCTTTTTTGGTTGTAACTTATTTTTCAAATAAATGTTTTATTCTGTGACTTTATCGTGTGACTCTCTGCAGTGTATCTTCAAATAACTCACAGCATCACTCATGCACACTCTCTTTCACGCTGCCATTTTATCTTCATTTTCACAATTTTCAAACACTATTCAAAGTAAACATCTGCTAAGTCGCAGTGACTCCGTGTCGTCAGAGGATGATTTGGGTTTATGGGTTTGCGTATCTCTGTTGAGCACTGGACAAAGGGTATGATGAAAGCCATGAAGTGCAAATGGCATTATCCTGCACTTTCCACTGATAACTCACAATTAAAATGAGTGCCGCACTTGCACCAGACTCATGGCTCATACAGGTTTAGAAGAACAAGAATACCATAGCCATCTTAAAGGGGTCTTACCATCATTTTTATTACATTTTGCTTTGCAAAGTCTACTGATAATGTTAGACAATGCTTCTTGAACACAAATGTATTTTCAAACTACTCTTATCCACATTCTCTCTGCATCAAATGATGCACAATATATAATGCAAAAAGTTAAAATGACCATGATTTTCCGTTTGTCAGTCCTGAGTGTTGAAGGTGCAGTATGTAATGTTGACAGCTGGAAAGAGTTCTCACTCAGACTCGATGCTCACATGGGTTGCCAGATCGAGGAAACACAACAGGAACGAGCGCAATTGACAATGGCAGGCGACAAACCTTGGTCCGTTCACACCAGACGCAAATAAAGCGTTAAGCGCGAGTGATTTACATGTTCAGTCAATGCAAAGACGCGATAGACATCCAGCGGCACGAATTGAGGGTTTCGCGCCGCGTTAACCAAAACCTGAACCAAAGGTGTTTGTGGATGGCCAAACTGAACCTGGATTTCCAGGGCAGAGTCTTGACAACATTTGTGTTTCTTCTTATCATTTCTGGTCAGGTAGGTGAAATATTAGGCTAATATCTTCATTAATACTGCTCATATGTATCTTTACCAACTATTAACTTTAGTTCGTCATTTTTGTGGTTTAGACAGCATAAATTATCAGAACAATGTATTCAGTAGTACATTATCTGTGCAATCCATGCTGTTGTTTACATCTGAGTATGACTAGTAATGCTGCGTGTCTGTGTAACTGACCAAATCGTGATGTACTGTAAGTGCAAACCCTCTATATGCTGTGTTTTCCACCAACTGGCAACCCGGGGTGTCCAAATATTTCTGGGTGGAATCACAGACCAAAACTAAAACAGACATTCTGACACAGAACCACATTTCATACTAGAATAACTGGCTGTAGCATTGTTTTTAAACAAGTATGCAAACTTAGTACGTTTTCTAAATATCTGCAAGCATATTATTCTATGTATTTTCATTAGTGCTGTCAAAATTAGCAGGCGATTATTTTTTCCAGTTTAACAGCGTTAAAACTATATAACGCAGGGCCGGGGCTAGGGTTGGCCACCCCACTTGTGGTTTTTTTACTCACTCGCAGAGTCCTGCATGGGTCCTGTTTGCAGAGGTGTCACGTAACGTAGTACAAATACTTTGTTACCTTACTTAGGTAGAAATTTTGGGGATCTATATTTTACTGGAGTAATTATTTTTCAGCTGACTTTTTACTTCTACTCCTTACATTATCACGCAATTGACTTTTTGCACAATTACAATACTTATAGGCAACTAGTCATATCTTCCGCTCCATGAAACACGTTAATGCTCAGAAGTACACATATATGGTTCTTTAATGTATTTGCATTGTACTAAAATGCGTTCATTTTCAATGAGCATATATGCGGCTGAAACAGGTAGCCTAGTGCATCACAAATTTTTCAACATTAACCCCTTAAGCTCTGCAGCTATTTGGGGGATTTCCGCCTGCATTTGGCCTACCTAAATTCAAATGGTTCCCCTATACACATACAATGGAGGAAATAAAAAAAAAGGTTTCATTGTATAGAAAACCATTTAAACTACATAATATCAGTGTAATTCTTTATAAATAACACTATATAGGTTTCAAATATTACAATAAAAACAAAAAAAACATAGGCGCTTTTTGATTATTTTTTTTTCAAAAGTTTTTTTTTTGAAAGTCTGTTATTCAGGATTTAGGTGTCTCAGCTCTTTGCAAATTGTTTTGTTTGATTCCACTAGGTCTCAGGATATACCAGAAAAAAGATTTTTTCATATAACAGTTTCTAACTGGAAGTTTGCCCCCTTTCCCCCTTTTTTCCCCCTAAAAGTGTCCTTCTGTTTCTTTGCAAAAACAGGTTTTATAAAGCACATTACCCCACTGATTCTTGAAAATTTGGCAAAAACATGTCCCAACAAGAAAAGTGCTCATTCTGTTGGAAATGAAGAACATTTTCATAAATCAAAAGAATCAAGATTATAATCAGAGGGTCAGTTGCACATATGTAAGGTTCTTTTATAGTTTTCTTTTAATTTTGTATTAATTTAATTATCAAATCTGGCCCATTGCCTACAAAATCACTTGTCCTCAGATAGGAGATAATCATTTCAGCTTGATTAAAAAAGCAAAAGATAATCATTTAATTGAATAATAATTGTACTATATGAAAGAGTACATTGTAATATGTATCAAAAATTACAAACACTGTGTTTTGGATAATATTTACAATTATTTTTGGTTGCACAAAATGTGTCCCACATATGCGTCACCACCGTCAGATATTTATAAAAAGCAATAAAATCAGGCAACTACAAGGTCAACTGCATTCCTGAGGACCACATTATCAAATCTTCAGCTCTACTGCATGCTTCAAGATCAGCCAAGCTCCTGTAAATTTGCTATTTTCTCTTAAACTTGTTCATATTTTTGGACACTGCTACTGTGGCAACCATAACATGTCAACACCGTCTCTTTTGTATAAATAATATTAGATTTGATTATGACATAAATGTATACTTTTTAAAAACAAGTCTGAAGTAGCTAGCAACAGAGTGGAAACAAGATGGCTAATGTGAACAACTAATGCATATCATGGGAAATAGTAGGTTTTTGTCACCACCGTCAGGTTTTCTGTCTGACGGTGTTGAAATATTTGAAAAATGTTTTATCACAGTGCTCAGGATTGTTATTTGTTGGACCAAATAGTTAAATAAAGTTGTTAAACAAGAAGCCGTTGACTTGAGTGGTATACATTTTGGAATTTTATGTTGTAATGAGGCCACTGTCACCACCGTCAGATTAGTGTCACCACCGTCAGAGGGAGTTTTAATTTTTTTAAATAAATATGCATAGGGGCCTACAATATATTTTGTCAGTGCTGCTGAGTTATTAAAGTAATAGTCTCTTTTAATACAAAAATACATTTGTTAAATAAAAAACATTTTTTGTTTGATTTAAGCAAAAAGTAAACGTTGTAAAACGCTAAAAAGTAAAACGCCTATTTTATGAAAAAAATACAAAATGGGGAGGTGACACCAGTACATTGCTGAAAAGCTAAGACCTTGGTCTATAATAATATACATTCAGATGGTGTAATTAAACACATTTTTTTTTTTTGAAAATTAAAACCTGTTTTATCCAAATTCCCAAGAATCACTGACCCCTTAAAATACTATTTTACTATGTACCATAGCACTTTCCATGATTATTGACTGAATTATGTTTCATTTTTATGTTTGCCTGTGTATTTACTGAAACACCTACTGTACTTTACTGTCAATATTCAATATACACTCAATACATAGCTTAGCAGATTGTTTTGGTGTCCTTTACGTTTCAAAGTAATTATAAGAATAAAACAAACCTGAATAGAAGCACTGTAATACTTATAGACGCGCTTATGAGCCGCGGATCCTCTGCTCTCCATGGAAACGGCCCGTTATTTATTCATTTAGCGTCTATTTTGGATAATGGAGACCGCTATATTCCTCTGAGACGCATATCTCCGGTTTAAGAGTCCAAAAACTGCATATCCCACAAGCCCCTGCACCGTCGAAGCATCTTGTGTGACCCGGAACCTCTCCATGACTCTTCTTCTTCTGCGCGTCTGGTGAGGGAAAGGTGTCATCGTTCACATCTCTGTTCAGCACAGCAGGCGGCCGGAGACTGTAACCTGATCTACTGAGACGCTCTGAATGCAGCCGAAGACACACACACACCTGCTTGAGCGCATCTGGCAAAACAATGGATTTCTCAGCAATGGAGCAACGCAAAAACGTGAGAATGGTCTCGTTTGAAAGAAGAGATCCTAATCTAAAAGATAAAATGGAGTTTGTGGCCGTTTGCGGCTAACTGAAGCAGTAGTATGTGGAGGAAAGTAATAGAATATATTATCATACTCTTCAAGTATATTCTAACATCGCGATTCAATTGAAGATTATTCGATCTGTGTTTGTCACACAATAAAATTTACATGGTCAGATTCTTGAGAATGAGAGCTTTCTTGTGATATATGACTTGTCTGTTTTGTGAAAAATATAAGAAATACACATTCTTTGTAATAATTCTTCACAATCGTTAGGCGGAAATTTGTGTGTGGAACAACATAAATTCTAAGCATAATTTTACTACTTTGTGTATCATAAAACTAAAAGTTATGGTATTCCTCGTAAAGAGGAGACTCTAAGCTTTCAAATGAGACCACATATGGGCTGATACTATATGAGGAAGGTCATGTAAATGAAGCATCAACATTTTGAAACAATTTTTGTAGAGTTTAAGAGGATAAAGGGACTTTTGCGATTAACTGAAGCGACACGTTTTTAGTGATTATCAAGGAAGAGCTATTGCGCACTCCACGGCTACATATAATCCGTTAGAATTTGAATAAAAGTTTTGTTTTTCGTCCTGCTAACGGCTGTATACCGGGTACAAGAAGCTAAATTTCGGGAGTGATAAGTCCCTCATGAATGAAGGATTAATTTTCGAAAAATATAATTTCTCAGAGCAGCAGACTACAGAAATATATTTGAATTTTCGTGTATTATTAATATATATATATATTTGTTAAATGCGTTGCAATTATTTATAAAAGTATAATGACTAAATCTAGGACTTTTTTTTTCACTGTACATTACTTTTCTTGTTGTGGTAAAAAGTTAATAGTTTTTCAGCACTGCAAGTTATTTTACATCATTTTATGATAAAAACACAGTATGACATTTTTATATATATTAAAACAATAACAAATAATTTCATAATGCTGAAGTCAGATCAAATTTAAATAAAAAAAACTGCTCATACGAACATGTGTGTAGCATATTTGTTTGTATCATGATTAAAAAGTTCTAATTTTCAATTTATTATTATTTTTTATTAAAAATGTTTAGTTGTAGTAGCAGCAACTGCAAAAACAGTTTCATGGCCAGAAAAAAATATTTATGGCTGGTAAATTCTCTCAAATCACCAAAAAATTTCGTTTGTATCATGATTAAAGTGGCAGATATGGCAAAAAGTTTTAGGCCCTGCTTGCAAGTGTAGAAATTACAACAAAAATATTGTAATTCCCCTACTGTAGAATAAGATCAAATAACATACCAGTGAAATACTCATTTTTATTTACTTTACAGAAATGTTTTCCAATATTACTGTCGTTGGAATAATAATAAAAAAATATATTATTATTATTATTCTTTTTTCGAATTATTTTTTTATTCTAATTTAGACTGAGACACCATATCACAACTAAAAAGAGGATTAAGTCCCCTTTAAACCTCAAGATCGAGTCAATTGACCAGCTTTTTTCTTTGTTTAGTTTGCACACTGAAATTGTATTGGAGCTCTTAATTGTGAACTCTCAAAGTGCACCAGATAGATGAATTTAACTGTAAAATGTACAAAATTTTCTTACGGGGGAGCATGCCCCCGGACCCCCCTAAAAACACTGCTGTGGGAATTCTCACTCCAAGCTGAACTCAAAAGTTGGCAGCCCTGGTTAAACCTATTAAAATGTTTTTAAAAAGCACATGGATCCATAGCGCCATCACTTGGCAATGTCGCAATGACCGTCATTTGTCAGTGCCTCACTTTAATGAGTGTGTAGATGACACGAAGAAGCGGACCTCAGCTACATTAAAAACAGATGGACGCTATTTGAATGGGTTCCTATGGAAACCGGAAAAGAAAAGCATTCAATCTGGCGCTCATCGTTTACTCAGGAAAAAGGTCTATAATACTTTGCGATTTAAAAAAACACAAGCAAAATAAAATAGTAAAAACCAAAACTGTTCGCCAAAAAACTAAAGCTTTTATTTTGATCTAAACCAGACTTTTATTTTGAAAAATGGTATCATGTTTCCTGTTGAAACTCTTTCGCTTGCTGCCGGTTTCAATCTGAATTCCCCCACTGATACAAAAGTAGCTGTAACTGTACAGCTGGAGATTCACGAAACTTCATATTGATTTGAATACCGGCTTGATGATCGGTATGATTTGTGAGTTGGCTTTTATTGTCAAATACCATTTATTTCTTCTTAACTGTCTGTTCTCACAACATATAGTACACTTATAGTATCATGTATAATACGTCCTCATGTCAACTCATGTCTGGCTACTGCGTTTCAATATTTAAATGGTTGATTATAACTCTTACAAATCAAATGCCAGCCGTTAAATATAAGTTAACAAATACTAATGAAATGATTATATTAGCTTGTTTGCAGATGCAATTAATGATTTCTAGGACAAGTGTATTAACACTCGTATGATTCAATTGAAAGGAAATACACTTACAGGGAGCTGAACTAATGAGTGGAAGGAGGAGAGGCAAACCCAATCGGGGTGGAGGACGGTTCAATAAACCCAGAGGAGGTAGAGGAGGAGGAGGAGGAGGAGGAGGTGGTGGTGGTGGAAGCAGGAAACCTGCTGCTGGATGTTGGGATGATGGAGATGATTTCAGCCTCGATTTTGGCCCCAGTCGGTCATTCAGGCCTCCCTCATCTAGAGGTTCAAGAGGTGTTCGTGGGGCTCGTGGGGCTCGTGGAGGAACCGCCAGAGGAAGATCTCAGGCACTGCCCAGAAAATATGAAGAGGAGGAAAAGAGAGACAGATTTAGACCTGAGCAAGTGCAACTGCCCCTGCAGAAGATACACATGACGTCAGAGAACAAACTACAGGTCAAAGAACTGCTGCGAGAACTTCAGAGTCAGGAGTATCAGACACCAAATAGGTGAACTTGAGTTTGTTTCTATTGAGGCAACAGTGGACTCCATTTTTATTTTTCCTCATTCATTTTCTCCATAGGGACCTCCACTCTAAGCAGTTGTTGGTTGGTTTACAGTGTTTGTTCAGTGTTTAATAATGTATTCTTGTCATGTAGTGGCTCTGATTATGAAGGTGGTGAGGAGGAAGAGGATGAGGAAGAGGAGTATGATGAGCTGGACCATCGTGAGGAAGGTCAGTTCTGGCAAACCAATGACGATGGAGTAGAGTGTGCCGAGAGTGATGACTGGATGGAGGACTTGGTTGAGGAGAAGCACACAAAGCCAGAGCCGGTGATCTCCCTGTTTGCTCTGGGCACTCTTTGCAGGTATGCGGCTCAAATTTTTTATTTTTCTAATATTTATTCTGATGAAAGATTGACATGTATAGTGATGAAAGCCAAAATATTAAATGTCATAGATTAATAATTATTGAGTAATCCACTATTTTGTGGAGGGAGGTCAAAATGGCAATTTTCACCTTAGATTCAGAGTCAAGTTACAGGGGGTGAAAAATTACTTCAGAGAGATGGCAGCATCATTATCTTATTTTTACACAGAGATTGGTAGTTATATTAGTAAAATCTGTTGACTTTAGCAATCTTTGTTGCATAATGTGCCAATGGTGACCATTCAAAAATGGGGAAATAGCACTTTTCAAGTTTTTCTCCAAAGTTTGCATGCCTGTAACTCACGAAGTATTGAAGATATTTTAATGCCCTTTTAGATAGTGGGTCATAGTTTTTGCTTGCAATAATTATGAACGTGACAGTACTTACACAAAAATGTTATATTTTTCACAGTGTGGTTAATAATCGTATTTCACGTAATAACGGCAAAAATAAACAGAAAATATAACTCAAAACTCCCTACTCTACATTACTGATAACAAAAATAAGAAGAAACATGATTATATTTCACTAATGGACCTCTTTTTTTGTTTTTCACCATAAATTATATGGTAATACATTAGTTTAAACTTGCAATAACCATAAATTTGAAAGTATTTTACCAAATAATTACATACAATGCAATGTTAAGCCATTTCCAGTTTTTCATCTTATAGTTAATATCTGTAATGATTGGTTTTTAACTGTATTATATGGAATAACTGTAAAAATAAAATAAAAAAAACAGTAAAAATGTAACACAAAACACTCTTGTGTACATTACTTCTAACTAAAATAAGAAGATAAAATAATTTGTATCTCTTTTTACTATTTAGTTTTTCCACAGTAAATTATATGGTAATTCATAGTTTTTATTTGCAGTAACCATAGATTAGACAATATTTTTCACTAGAAGTATAATGCAATATTAAGTCATTTACAGTTTTTTGTCTTATAGTTAATAACTAATGATTGGCTATTATACAGTAACTGTAAAAAATAACAGAAAAGGTACATAGTGTACATTAATGAGAAGATAAAATTATTCTATATGATGTGTCACGTAAGGGCTTCTTGGAATGTCTTTTTACTGTTTTTTCCACTGTAAATTACATGGGAATTCATAGTTTTTGCTTGCAATAACCATTTTTTTGACAGTATTTACACAGAAATTAAAGATTTTTCACTGTATGATTAATAATCGTATTGTACATAATAACAGCAAAAATTAACAGAAAATATAATACAAAACTTCCTAATGTACATTACTGATAACAAAAATGAGAAGATAAAATTTATACAAATTTATATAAAGTATAATCATATATGATGTGTCACACAGTGACTTCTGGGATTCTCTTTTTATAGTTGTCTTTTTTCCCACTATAAAATAATATGGTAATTCATATTTTTGCTCACAATAACCATAAATTTGACAGTGTTTTTCAGTAAAATTGTATATATTGCAATGTTATGCCATTTACAGTTTTTTATCTTATAGTTAATAACTGTAATGATTGGTTATTATGCAATAACTGTAAAAAATTCAAAAATTATGTACATTAATGAGAAGATACAATTATTTATATAAAATATAATCATATATGATGTGTCACGCAGGGACTTCTGGGAATCTTTTTTTACTATTTCGTTTTTCCACTGTAAATTATATGGTAACTCATAGTTTTTATTTGCAGTAACCATAAATTTGACAGTATTTTTCACTTAAAGTATAATGTTAAGTCATCTACAGTTATTATAATTGGTTATTATGTAATAACTTTAAAAATTAACAGAAAATATAACGCAAATATATAAAAAATATATATAATTTTTTTTTACTGTTGTTTCACTGTAAATTGTTAATTCAGCAGATTAATTCAATGTTAATTCAAAATAGTTTTTGCTTGCAATAACCATACATTTGACAGTATTTTATACAAAATATTTAATATTTTTCACTGTGTGATTAATCGTACTGTACATAATAACAGCAAAAATTTACAGAAAATATAATACAAAACTTCCTAATGTACATTACTGATAACAAAAATGAGAAGAAACATGATTATATTTTATTTTTAAATGTTTAAAACTTCCTTTTGCAGTTTTCACCATACTTTAAAAATGATAATTCACACCTTTACTTGCAATAACCATAAATAAAAAAATTACCAAAAAAGTTTTCTGTTTAAAAAATGTTTACAGTGTATTATAGCATAATGTGTACAGATAGTTTATTCCTGAATGGTAGATGGAGTGTGCTTTTTAGCTTGCTTTTATAAAGTACTAAATCACTCTTTGTTCACTTAGTGCACTGTATATGTAACTCAGTGTTTCCCATGTCGCAGATATGGGTTTGATCGTGAACGCTGTCGACAAGCTTTGGAGGCTGGAAAAGGAAGTGGACATGGTGAGGTTGGAGCGACATTAGAGCTCCTCCTGTCCCAGATGTTCAGAGAACGTTTCGGCTCCAGCGCCCTCAGCCCCCAAACATCAAACCTCCCTTCTCAGGATGAATGTGTAACTATGCGACAGGAAGAGGCCTTTGCTTTGACCGCAATCTACGGTGATCGCTTCTGTGAACGCATCAGCAGTCGTGTTTGGACTATACAGCTTGATTTGCTGTGGTTGGATGAAAGGCGTAACAAAATTTCAGACTCTGCGAATTGTAAGAAGCAGTCAGGGTCCAATCAAGTTTGTAAGTTTTATTTGAAGGGGGCGGGATGTAAGTTTGGAAACCGCTGCAAGTTCAAGCACCAAACTCATGAATCTAGCTCTTCCAGAGATGTTTGTAAGGGAAGTCAACCAGGGTTTAGCAGCACAGAAGCTCCCATTTACCAGCTGGAAGTTCGTTTTCAACAAGGTAGTTTATATCCTTTTCAACCTCCGTTCGTGGCCTTCAGTAGCACAGATGAATCGCTCTCAGGCGCGGGACGCCTCAGTGTTACAGAGTACCTGTTCGGTCAGTCACTAAGTGCTGCGCAGGAAGGAGAGCCGGTGGTCTACACCCTCATTTCCTCTCTGGAGGAGGATGGACCTGCCAGAGAGCTACTGTCAGCTGTTCATTACAAGTACAGTTCTCCGCCCCCTGTTCTGGCTCCGCCCACTGCCACTCCAGGCAGGAATCGGAGCAGTAGGAACACTGTAGACAACAGCATTACAGCCAATACAGCAACCAGAAATCAATCAACCAACACCAAAGAGAGCACCAACCACAGAGTGAGACAGAAGGAAGGTGAGGGATTGGGCATCTTAAAACTTTAATTATGTGTCATAAGGGTACATTTGTTTTTAAATTGAGATTTGACAAGATAAGCTTTCCATTGATGTATAATTTGTTATGATAGGACAATATTTGTCCAAGATTCAACTACTTGAATATCTGGAATCTGAGGGTGCAAAAAAATCTAAATATTGAGAAAATCGCCTTTAAAGTTGTCCAAATGAACTTTTTAGCAATGCATATTACTAATCAAAAAAAAAAAACGTTTTGAAATGTACAATATATCTTCATGTAACATGATCTTCATGTAGTAGTTCACTTTCAGAACAAGAATTTACAGATAATGTACTCACCCCCTTGTCATCCAAGATGTTCATGTCTTTCTTTCTTTAGTCGTAAAGAAATTGTGTTTTTTGAGGAAAACATTTCAGGATTTCTCTCCATATAATGGACTTCTATGGTGCCCCTGAGTTTGAATTTCTAAAATGCAGTTTAAATGCAGCTTCGAAGGGCTCTAAATGATCCCAGCCGAGGAAGAAGGGTCTTATCTAGCAAAACGATTAGTTATTTTCAAAAAACTTTTACAACTTATATACTTTTTAATGTCAAATGCTCATCTTGTTGAGCCAGACAAGACGAGCATCTGAGGTTAAAAAGTATATAAATTGTAATTCCTTTTTAGAAAATAACCCATCATTTTGCTAGATAAGACCCTTTTTTCCTCGCCTGTGATCGTTTAGAGCCCTTCGAAGCTGCATTTTGAAAGTTCAAACTCGGGGGCGCCATAGAAGTCCATTATATGGAGAGAAATCCTGAAATGTTTTCCTCAAAAAACATAATTTCCTTAAGACTAAAGAAAGAAAGACATGAACATCTTGGATGACAAGGGGGTGAGTACATTATCTATACATTTTTCTGTTCTGAAAGTGAACTACGCCTTTAATATCCTAATGATTTTTGGCATAAGAGAAAAATTTATAATTTCGACCCAAACAATGTATTGTTTGCTATTGCTACAAATATACCCATGTGACTTCTGACTGGTTTTGTGGTCCAGGGTCACAAATTTGAATGAATAGTTCACCCAAAAATGAAAATTCTGTTACTCACATAATATGTTTGTGTTTATTCAGAGGCGTCGTATGTAAGAGAGGATGTTGAAGATGAACAAGAAGATGGTGATGATGATGAAGATGAGGAGGAATGTATCCCAGTAGAGAACGAGAGCTATGTTAACTTAAGGAAGAGGATGGTTAAGATGTCCGAGGTCAAAACTGAGCAAATAACGCAAGAGAACAAGAAGCTCTGCAGAGAGTTTAAGAGGAAACAGGTAAAACACCCGATGCCTGTTGCAGACCTACCTTTCCTTAATTGCTTGGATGTGTGTGTGATTGTTTTTGGCATAGTATGAACATTTTCCCATCTTCTATCTGTTTTAAAAATCCACTTCAGTTTCTACACATTTTGGACTAATTGGGGTGCGCTACCTGTTGCTATTTTTACAGCAACACAACTCGGAAAATAAAATACTTAGGGGTGAGAATCTTTTGGTACCTCACGATTCGATTCATTTGGATTCTTGGGGTCACGATTCAGTGAAAAATCGATTTATTTAGATTTTAAAATTTTTAATAGGGATTCACAATTTTTCATCACATTTTTTGTGCATACTGGACAAAACGCACCAGTATTTTAATACAAAAACACACAAGTCTATAGTATGGGTAGTCCTGACTCAAAAAAATCTGTTACCTATTAACTTTTAACTTTCTAATAAATTAAAAATATTTTACACTTCCCATTAGGGATGTGTCCAAATCCGATTATGCTGTGTTCAGAAAGATAATGACGATCTCAAATCTCAAAAGTGAAAGTAAAAACCGAACACACATTCAAAAGCGGTTTCAGTGCCACACATATTAATAGCGTCTCCCTGATGCCCGCAATTTATATACAGTACACGATGATATAAAAAAACACTGAAATACATTTTTTCCTTTCAACTCGTATTTAGGGGTTTCGTAGTAGAAAGCCCTAAATACGAGATGAGAGGAAAAAATTTATTTCTTTTGACATTTGAGATTACACAGAGCGGCAGTAGGCCTACTTACCGCATATTTCACATTAGATGTTTGTCAGTGGTGCCCAGGATCTGCAATTCATTCACCATCATCCTATCAGTCATCTCTTCTTTCTCTATTTATGTGGAAAGGGAAATACATGATATGTACTCTAATGTAACAGGCTACTGCTAACCATGACCTTTAGTGGCTCTGTAGAACACTTTCTGAATACTTCCCATAATAACAAAAGATCAATAATTAATGTAATATTTTTATATAATATAATATCATCCGAACACTTACTGTACCCTTGCTGAAAATGGGGCAGGATGTATTTGTTTTTCCTCCTCCATTGTTGTATCTGTTTTGTTTTCAACAACACCATGCTTTAATAACTCATAGTATCTACAAAATTTATTTTTTAAATTTGCGAATCAATGTGAATTACTAGAAGACTGAATAACAATTCATTTGCAAATTGTTTTTTTTACACCCCTAAAAATACTAATACATTGACTACAGCTAGGCTTCAAGGCTAAGTGGAGACACGGGTCTTTAGGAAATTTTATTCATCCACAGACATATTCCCAATTTTCTTTTCTTTTTCTTATCGCTAAGAAATCAGTGAAGACTTGCATTGTTTCTCTTGTTGCCCTTTGACTGAAAATGTGTGTATTTCAAGTTGTGATAAAAATAGCAAAAGGTAGCGCCAGTAGCTCACCAAGTGCAACCATCTCATCAAAAATAATGGTGCCGTTCATAGTCCAAAATATGTATAAAACAATGTGGATTTTTTTTAAATCTTTCATGGGTTTTCTATTACATATTTCAGTAAGTTATATTAAGCCATAGAAGTCTTAATACCAGGGGTTCCCTTTGAGCGGGCTATTGCTGTTGTGAAAATAAAATGTGAAAATATCTTGAGCTTGTGTAACCACAGACCTTATTTCAGATATTTGAACAGAAACCCATTCCAAAAGACCATTGACTTTAGGACAGTGGAGTGCTAAAGTGCTACCTTGTTTCTGGCTTTTAGAACTCATTCCTTTTTTTCCTTATGCCTTCCTTCCAGTGAGTTTCAATTTTCTGAAATGCATCAAAAGCTTCTTAAAATGTTTCTGTATGACCAAAGAGCCATATCCCAAGACTTCTGAAATCATATGTGACCCTGGACCACAAAACCAGTCTTAAGTCGCTGGGGTATGTTTGTAGCAATAGCCAAAAATGCATTGCATGGGTCAAAATTATAGATTTTTCTTTTATGCCAAAAATCATTAGGAAATTAAGTAAAGATCATGTTCCATGAAGATTTTTTGTAAAATTCCTACTGTAAATGTATCAAAATGTAATTTTTGATTAGTAATATGCATTGTTAAGAACCTAATTTGGACAACTTTAAAGGTGATTTTCTCAGGATTTTGATTTTTTTGCACCCTCAGATTCCAGATTTTCAAATAGATGTATCTCGGCCAAATATTGTCCAATCCTAACAAATCATACATCAATAGAAAGCTTATTTACTGAGCTTTCATATTAAAAATTAAAATGATAAATTATATATATACATCTCAGTTTTGTAAAATTTAACCTTATGACTGGTTTTGTGGTCCAGGGTCACATATGATAGCTTTATGTAGAAAACAGATTAAAATGCAAGTTTATTCACTGAAAATCTTGTCCTCTGTTGTAGCTTTTAAATCAGATATACTGGCTATTAACACATTGCTTCAGGTTTGATGCTATGATTTCAAACTTGTTTCCCCAATGTCTTGTGACCAAACCTTATTATAGAGTACTTTTGAATAAGTTTGGAGCTTGATAGCACACTGTTTCCATTTCTTTCATTATGTGGAAAAGTCAGGATATTGTTAAAATGTTTACCTTTTGTGATACACAGAAGAAAGTGATAGAACATAGATATAGATTTTTCATCGTTTCATTGTGTGTTGTTCTCTCTGTCAGTCGTCGAGGCGCTATACATCGATGCAGGAGCAGAGGCAGAAGCTACCTGCATGGCAGAAGAGAGAGGCCATTTTGGAGTGTTTGGATAAGAACCAGGTTCTCGTCATTAGCGGGATGACTGGGTAAGACTAGTCAATTATATTCTGTTAAAACCAGCTTTTTATTTGGTTAAAATTGATGTTCTTGACATCTCTTCATGTTTAAATTAATGTAACTTCAGATGCGGGAAAACCACTCAGATTCCTCAGTTTATCCTGGATCATTTCCTCCACACTGGACGGCCGGATAGAGTGGCCAACATTATTTGCACTCAGCCACGGCGCATCTCTGCCATTGCTGTGGCCAGCCGAGTGGCCCAGGAACGAGCAGAGGCCCTGGGTCACTCTACAGGCTACCAGATCCGTCTGGAGACCGTCAGGGTAATGCAGTTTATACATACCAATCACATTTACTCTGGGTGCTACTTAAAGGGGTCATCGGATGCCCACAAGTTCATAAGACAAGTCTATAATATACTTTGGTTAAAAATTCCCAATAGTAGTGTAAAAAAACAGCTTTTTACATTTTCAAAATCAGCTCTGCAAAAACTCAACACATTTTAAGACATGGCCCCTTTAAATGCCAACGAGCTCTGCTCGCCCCACCCCTCTCTGAGATTATGAGACGTAATGTTTACTTTAGCCGCGTTTAGCTGCTGTGAAACTTGCCAACAAGCACATTACTAAGAAAGGCCATTCACAAAGATGCATAAAAAAAAACCTTTATACTCTCACTTCTGCTGTGGGTGAAGCTGTATCAGGAACGATTCGCACGAACATAGAGCATATGTCGATCGGGATCGGTGCTTTCCTTTTAAAACCAAAAATTAAAATCATGTTAAATTATTCTTGTGATGGCAAAGCTGAATTTTTAGTATTATTTCTCCAATCTTCAGTGTCACGTGATCTTTCAGAAATCATTCTAATATTCTTATTTGCTGCTCAAGAAACATTTATTATTATTTTTTAGAATTCTTTGATAAATGGAAAGTTTGAAAGAAATATTTGAAATTTGATTCTTGTAACATTATAAAAGCCCTTACTGAAACTTTTAAACAATTTAATACATGCTTGCTAAAAAAAGTATTAATGTCTGTATATGTTTTCTTGTGTTTAGTCTTCGACCACCAGGCTGTTGTTCTGCACCACCGGCGTCCTTTTGCGCAGGTTAGAGGGTGAATCTGAGCTCAGGGGTGTTACGCATGTGATCGTGGATGAGGTCCATGAACGGACAGAAGAGAGGTTTGTGGAAAGCACACATGCATATTACAACAGAGTCACACACATGAGTCTGACAATCACATGATTCCTGTCTCACAGTGACTTCCTGTTGCTGGTTCTGAAGGATTTGATTGTAAAAAGGACAGACCTGAAAGTAATTATGATGAGTGCAACCCTGAATGCTGAGCTCTTCTCAGAGTACTTCTACAACTGCCCCAGCATCCATATACCAGGTACTCCATCCCATTACCAACAAAAAAAGAAACTATATTTCTCAATAAAGGGGACCTATTATGCCGCTTTTTACAAGATGTAATATAAGTCTTAGATGTCCTCAGAATGTGTCTGTGTTGATAATAAGTTATAGCTCAAAAATACCCAACAGATCATTTATTGTATAATTGTGAAAATGGCTATTTTAAGTGGGAGCAGAAACACTGTTTTTGTCTCTTTAAATGTAAATGAGCTGCTGTTCCCCTGTTTGGTTTTGATTATCATGCCTATCACATTGAATTCATGTGTTTAAAAGCCATATCAGTTTAAACTTCTGCTACACAGCTATCACAGTGCATAGTACTAAACTAATTTCTCTTTCATGTCTTATTGCACTTAAACTGTCAAATACAAACATTATGTTAAAAAGGCACATGAGATACAAAACTGTCGGTTATGTCTGTGAAGATAAACAGCTGGGAAAGAAATCACGCAGCAGCAGCGTAATATACAGTAAATAAATCAATAAATCCACTGCTTTCTTGTCTCCTCTGAGGCTGGGACTCTAAATAGTGTTCTGTGCTCGTCTGTGCAACCAACGACAGAACAGTTACATGGGTGGAAATGTGAAGATTAAGGGGCAATAATATTATATGTCATGCTGGGAGCAAAATCTGAGCAGCTCTTTTTTTTCTAGGTTGGTAGATGCACCAAAGATTAGTAGTTTATAAGGATGTTGTCCATCACGCATTTCTTATTTACTTTTTCAAAGGACGTACATTCCCAGTGGAGCAGTTCTTCCTTGAAGATGCCATCGCTAAGACCAGGTATTCTCATAAAACAGTGGTTCCCAAATGTTTTCTGCAGAAACACACTTTCAGGAGGATTTATTTGAAACGTAATTCATTAATGGCAATTAACAAATTCAGTATCAACTTACTGAAAAAACTAAACAAGGATCTTTAAAGTCACTTTAAGTGTAGAAGCAAGTAAAGCATGCAGCTTTACTATGTGCTATAGTTTTATTTTTTACTATGTACTACAGCATGTTACAGTATATGTGACGCTATTGCAAACAGGAACAAGTATACATAGGAATTTTCTGTGTGTGCGTTATTTGAGCGGACTTTGCTGTGCACAACCATAGAGCGTAATATTGAGCAGAGATATTTTCGGGCAGCGCGGCAGATATTTTTGGCCGTTTTTCTCTTTCGAATCCCTTTAAAAAACGGTTGACTGTACACTAGCCTTGCCGCGCCCCCCAGTTTGGGAACCACTGTAAAAAATGTATTGCTATGTCTAGGATTACTATTCGTCTCACAAAAATAAAGATACAGTCTTTACAGCATGACATGTTTTGTTCTTTTGTTGTGAAGGTATGTAATTGAAGATGGTAGTCCTTATCGGCGCTCTACAAAGCAAAATCGTCCGTCTGGTCATGGTGGCACAGCTGGAAAGGGAAGGGCCCCTGTTGAAGACTTTGATGATGATGATCGCAGCTGGCCCTTTACAGCCTTTATGAAAAAGGATTCGGTCAAAGACTCTGTCCCTGATCAGCAGCTTAGTCAACAGGAGCTCACTGTCCGATATTCCAGTAAGAATATTTTATCATGTCTTACTGATTTATTACTAGATTGTTTTCTTTATGTCCTGTGCATGTCCAAATTTATTATTATTCTTTTTCTGTTTGGCCAACTCTAGTTGTGCTTATTTCTGTATTAAGTGATTGTACAAATTACAATCTGCTTATTAAATCATTTCTTTATTTTAGATCTCTCATATTAGATATCTTTTTGCATCTTTTGTTAAGATTACTCAAAGTCTGTAGTGAAAACATTGGCTGCTATGGATCTTGATAAAATCAACATGGACCTAGTGGAAAGCCTGTTGGAGTGGATTGTTGATGGAGAGCACAGCTACCCACCAGGTAAAGAGCACAATAAACCCTTGCACTAAACACCTCTTCAAATAATTACAGCCTTCTCAGAAAGGTTATAGAAATCATAGTGATTGACTGTATTTTTTGTGTGTGTGGGTGAATGCACAGGTGCTGTTTTGGTCTTTCTGCCAGGACTAGCTGAAATAAAGCAATTATATGAGCAGCTGCAGTCTAACAGAATGTTCAACAATAGAAGGAGAAACAGGTACATTGTTTTAATGGGCTATTGCTGTTCATGTAAATTGGCAGTTTATTAGTCTTAACAACTTTAAAGTAAAGGAAGTTTTTTTTAATTTTTTTTTTTTTTTGGAAAGAAATACTTTTTTTCAGCAGAAGTGACAAGGTAGAAATTTATAATGTATAATGTCCTACACTTTTGTGTATTTGAATCATTTCTAACAATGACTGTATGATTTTGAGATCTGTCTTTTCACACTGAGGACAACTGAGGGACTCGTATGCAAATATTACATAAGGTTCAAACAGTCATTGATGCTCCAGAAAGAAAAACAATGCTTTAAGAGCTGGGGGTGAAAAATTTTGAACAGAATGGAGATGTGTAAATTCTTCTTATTTTGCCTAAATATCATATTTTTTCACTTAGTACTGCCCTTCGGAAGCTACAGAAGATACTTACATGTTCCCCGGAAGACAAAATAAGTTAAATTTACCCTGATCTTCAAATTCAAATGCATTGTTTTTCCTTCTGAAGCATCAGTGAGTGTTTGAACCTTCTGTAATAGTTGCATATGGGCCCCTTAGTTGTCCTCAGTGTGCAAAGATGGATCTTTAAAGCATACAGTCATTGTTGGAAAGATTTAAAATGCTAGAAAACCAAAGAATTTGTGGGACAGCAGGCAGTTTAACTGTTCAGAACAACCAAGGGACTCATAAACAACCATCACTAAACAAAAAAACACATGTGGATCATTCAGGTAACAACACAGTATTAAGAATCAAGGGGATGTAAACCTTTTCAAGGGGTCATTTTTCATCATCAACTATTTTCTCTTGTGGACTTCATGTAAACTTATTTTATGTGAAATGTATGTTATTCAGGTCAGTGCTAAATTAACAATAACATTTTGTGTGGTCCGTGTTATTTTGGCTAAATTAATTTACATTTTGCAGATTCTGAAAGGGGGATGTAAAACGTTTGATGTAAATGTTTTGGATGATGATGTGTATTTATGATTGCATGTAATTTTTCTTTAGATGTGTAGTGTATCCTCTACACTCATCACTGTCCAATGAGGAGCAGCAAGCTGTTTTCACCCGCCCACCTGAGGGTGTGACCAAAATAATCATCTCTACCAACATTGCTGAAACTTCTGTTACCATTGATGATGTGGTGTATGTCATAGACTCTGGCCGGATGAAGGAGAAGAGGTTTGAGACGCTGTCGAAACTAAATGTTTATTTTTCATGGATAACATTGAATATTGTTTGTGGCTTTGCATGCATTATCATATGTTTCTGCACGTATTAGGTACGATGCTAGTCGCAGTATGGAGAGTCTGGAAGACGTGTGGGTGTCTCGTGCCAACGCTCTTCAGAGAAAAGGCCGTGCCGGTCGTGTGGCGTCAGGCGTCTGCTTCCATCTGTTTACAGGCCATAGCTTTACACACCACCTGAGCCAACAGCAGCTGCCTGAGATCCAGAGAGTTCCTCTGGAGCAGCTCTGTCTTAGGTAACCACCTTAAAACTGTAGAGTAGTTCACCCCAAAATTTAAATTTGCTGAAATGTACGAAAATGCACCCTCAGGGCATTTAAAATATAGATGAGTATGTTCATGGGAAGAGATTTGGAAAAATGTAGCATTACATCACTTGCTCACCAATAGATCCTCTGCAGTGAATGGGTGCTGTCAGAATGAGAGACCAAAGAGCTGATAAAAACATCACAATAATCCACAAGTAATCCACACAACTCCAGTCTATTAATTAATGTCTTGTGAAGTAAAAAACTGTGTTTGTAAGATTATATACGAGTCTGTAATCCATAAAGTCCATCCACTGTTGTCCTTTTATATCAAAATCCACCATCATATTTGCTTAGAACAGTTTTGGACTGTTTTTGCTTATAAATGGTGCTTGATCTGTGCATATTTCAAAGCAATATTATGGATAGAGGACTTGTATTTTAGCTGAAAGCAATGGTTTGAAATGTCTTGATGGATTTTTTTGCTTACAAATATGCAGTTTTTCACTTCATAGGACATTAAATTGATGGATGAGTCATGTGGATTATTGTGATGTTTTTATCAGCAGTTTGGACTCTCATTCTGACGGCACCCATTCACTCCACTGGTGAGCAAATGATGTAATGCTAAATTTATCCAAATCTCTTCCCATGAACAAACAAACTCTAATTCTTGGATGGCCTTCTCAGAAAATAATTTTTAGGTGAACTTTTCCTTTAAAGGAGACGTTCACTTCCAGAACAACATGTTCATGTCTTTATTTCTTCAGTCGTAAAGAAATTATGTTTTTTGAGGAAAACGTTTCAGGATTTTTCTCCATATAGTGGACTTCTATGGTGTCCAAGTTTGAATTTCCAAAATGCAGTTTAAATGCGGCTTCAAACGATCTCAGCCGAGAAAGAAGGGTCTTATCTAGCTAAACTATTGGTTATTTCTTTTTAAAAAGTTACAATTTATGCACTTTTTAACCTCAGACGCTCGTCTTCTCTTGCTCTGCCTGAACTCAGTTTTTTTCTGGTTCAAGACAGTTAGGGTATGTCGAAAAACTCCCATCTTATTTTCTCCTTTACTTCAAAATCGTCTTACATTGCTGTTTTACCTTTTTTGTAAAGAGCGTTTGATCTTCTTTGCATGTTCACTTTTCCTCAAAAAACATAGTTTCTTTCTGACTGAAGAAAGGAAGACATGAACATCTTGGATGACAAGGGGGTGAGTACATTATCTGTACATTTTTGTTCTGGAAGTGAACTTCTCTTTTAATATAAGCAAACTTAAAGGATTAGTTCACTTCCAGAATAAAAGTTTCCTGATAATTTACTCACCCCCATGTCATCCAAGATGTTCATGTTTTTCTTCATTCAAAATTAAATGTAGGTTTTTGAGGAAAACATTTCAGGATTTTTTTCCATATAGTTGACTTCAGTGGAAATCAACAGGTTGAAGGTCCAAACTGCAGTTAGCTAGGATCGTGTAGAGTCCACTATATGGAGAAAAATCCTGAAATGTTCTCTTCTAATTTCTTTTTTAACAAAGACAGACATGAACATCTTGGATGATATGGAGTGAGAAAATGGTCAGGGAATTTTAATTCTGAAAGCGAACTAATCCTTTAATGTGACACCCAAGTATGATTGTTTTAGCTCTTAAGTTTAAACTTGATTCCATTTCTGCTTTTCTCTCAGGGTTAAGGTGTTGGAGGTGTTTGCGGAGCGTCCTCTAGAGTCTGTTTTCTCTCAGCTTATTGAACCGCCCACAGAGGGCAGTCTGGAGGCCGCTAAACAGCGCCTGTGTGCCCTGGGCGCCCTGACGAACGAGGAGTCTCTGACTCCCCTGGGCTGGCATTTAGCATGTCTGCCTGTGGATGTCCGCATCGGTAAACTCATGCTGCTGGGAGCCATCTTTCGCTGCCTGGACCCTGCCCTCACCATCGCTGCCAGCCTGGCCTTCAAGAGTCCATTTGTAAGTCACCAGACACATATAGAAGATACTCCAGTTTAGCACTATGTTACCTGACTGAGATCCTGCCATACTTGCAGGTGTCTCCCTGGGATAAACGAGAAGAAGCTAATGAGAAGAAGTTGGCGTTCTCTCTAGCGAACAGTGACCATCTAGCTTTGCTGCAGGCGTACAAGGTTAGTACAGGCTCTTACAAAAGTAAAAAGTCGAAATTATGACATACTTAAAGGTTGTATCAGCGATTTCTAGCCTAAAACATAAAGTGTCAATTTCAGCTCACCTTTCTTCACGATCCGCTCGCTGCCTGCCCCATAAATTGTCTGTGAAAAAACCGCGTCTCTCTGGTCAGCCTAGGGTCCGAGATATGCCAAAAAAGCAAACAGTGTTCCAACCAATCAGCGTCAGGGGGTTCGTGTTGTGGACTTTCTTACTGGTGCTGGGATGTGAGGGAGGCGGAGCGAAAGTCCACAACACCAAACCCCTGACACTGATTGGTTGGAACACTGTTTGTTTTTGTGTGGAAAGGTTGGTAGTGCCGATTGTTTTTTTGGCATATCTCGGACCCTAGGCTGACCAGAGAGACGCGGTTTTTTCACAGACAATTTATGGGGCAGGCAGCGAGCGGATCGTGATGAAAGGTCAGCTGAATTTGACACTTTATGTTTCAGGCTAGAAATCGCTGATACAGCCTTTAAGTAATAATTATATGATAAAAAGTGAAATTATGACTTTCAAAGTCATAATTATGAGATAAAATTGACTTGAATAATATGAATTATTGACTTGTCATAATTTCAACTTTTGGCATGAATATTGTTCTAATGTGGTGGAAATGGGCTTCTATAACCACCAGTAGTTTTGCTTTTTTGCTTAAAATTTGTTGGATAATTTGATGCTTTTAGCTTTCAATAAAAGTGTATTTTACAGTACTTGAGCTTTTATTTAATTCTATTCACTGACTTTTGCATTTCACTCTGTTCACACCTGCATTTCAGTATCATTATTTTGATTTTCTTATTCTCAGCATTGGTTTTATTATGCAGATATTAGAAGCTAATAACACTGAATTTGGTTTCCAATTTCATAACCATAAATTACAAATTACCAGAAATTAATCATGATTTTGCAAAAGTATTAAGCAGCACAACAGTTTTCAATATTGATAGTAACACGAAACTGTTTATTTCATTTGAGCAATTTATCTCATTTACTGGTATTAAATTGCATTATTTATCTATTAGTATAAAAAAAATTATTTAAAAATGATAAAATACATATTGAAAGCTATACTAAATATTATGTATCTGTATACACTATAGTTCAGAAGTTTGGGGTCTGTGAGATTCCTTTGTTTTTGAAAGAAGACCCTTAGGCTACAAAAATATACTAAATACTGAAATATTATGAAGTTTGTGAAATAACAAATTACAATTTAAAATGTCATGTCACATGATCCTTCAGAAATTGTTCGAATATGCTGATTTGCTGCTCAAGAAACAATATTTTACATAATATTTACTCAATATGTGAACAGACTGAAAATATTTCAGTGAATTTCCATTGACAATGCCATCAGTAGATTTTTTTTTTTGTTAATGTTTTTGTTAATTAGACCATAATACACTTTTATCAGTCAATTCTGAAATTTTATGATCAGCCCTAGTATATTGATATACTTCTGATAATATCATCATTTTTTCATATTCTTTATGCATTTCCTATTAAGGAGCTGAGGCTTGTTCATTATTGGGTGCATGTACATTCATAGTTCACTCAGTTCATGTGCATGGAATATGCTGTTTAATATAATCATGAAGATTTGTGCTAATGTGTGACGTGTTTGCTCAGGGTTGGTGTAACGCAGCACAGAGTGGCTGTAAGGCTGGTTACCAGTACTGCAGAGAGAACTTCCTCTCAATCCGGGGCTTACAGGTGAGACTAGACTCTGATTGCCTCAGTGTAGATGTCAGTCATTTTGGCATACCTGCATAATTGTTCTGTGTGTGTGTTCTCTCAGGAGATAGCAAGTCTTAAAAGGCAGTTTGCGGAGCTTCTGTCGGACATTGGCTTTGTGAAGGATGGACTAAAGGCAAGGGTCATTGAAAAAATGAGCTCGAAAGGAAGTGATGGGGTGCTGGAGGCCACAGGTTATGAGGTAACAGTGATTCCTGAGTGCTGGGACAAAACTAATTACAGAACTCATATTATAACTGATACAGAAATTCAAGTTTTTACACACTTAAGATCATAGAAATATGGAAACCAGAAACTAGTGAGTGGTAATCTCACAATATGATAATATTGCGATAAGAAGTCAGTGTATTGACTTGTACCTGAACTTTAAAGGGGACTCAACCCTCTAGTATACTGTCTCAGTCTAAATTACATTCACACTGGTGTTATAGAAGCCAAACGAATTACAATATAATAATTATAATAACAATTTTATATTATTGTTATTTTCTGTTAATTCTCTGGAATTACAATACCTAATTTCTACACTTGAAAGAGATATTTTGAATTTTTGATATTTTGAATTTGAATTTGAATTAGGGCTGTGCAATAAATCGCAATCGCAAAAAAATCGCGATTTAAGCACATGCGATTTCTAAACCGCACACGGCTGCGATTTTATCTATCCCCCCAACGGCCCCCCCGCCCCCCTTGAACGTCAAGTTCATTTTATTTTCGATATAGCGCCACATCACAATAGAAGTCATTTAAGGTTATTTTTCCTATAGAACAGGTCTATACATAGTTCTTTTATTAAACATCCTAAATTGCCTTATGTTATTTATCTTATTTACACTAAGGCATGTCATTTCTGTCTCTTCATGGTCGCGTGATTACTCGTGGTCTCCTCCGCGAAAACACGGACTGGATCGCGGACTCCATTCATAAAAACCCAATTTACTATAGCGCGGAATGCCACGTAATACGTCGATTTTTGGATTAATAAATCAAAAGTTGGTCTGTCACTTAATTCAAATCGCGATATGGACTAGTGTCTGTGAAAACTGAAATGCAAAAAGACCGTTTTAATATGAATCCTGCATGTTCCGTTTGCTTCTTTATGTATGAATGGTGGAGACGCGTTTTATTTCTTTACTACATGCAGACTGAAGCACACGTGACGCTCCCGCTAATTTTTGGCATTTGCATCTCACATGAACAGATAAACTCAATCGCCAAATCGCTGCTAGCATCAGAAAACTAGCATCACATACACACAGAAACTTCACTGCAACCTGTCAAAATAAAAGTACGGTTTAACATGTAACAGAACAAAACAGTGTTTATATATTCCTATTTAAATAATTTACATAAAACAATATATATGATAAAAAAAAATATTACAACAATATTAACCACTTAATTATTATTTAAACGTTTTAAACTGAATATAATTTTTCTTCCACGCAATGATTGACAAAAATTAAAAGGGTTTATTTTTCATTTGATTAAAAATAAATGTTTATGCTTTTTCATTATCAGAAAAATTAAAACACATAAGAATTTCTAAAAAAAAAAAAAAAGCAAAAGATTTTAGAACCCTCAAAATGTTAAAATAGAGAGTTTTGGACTTATTTTTCCACTGAAATGAATGTATTCGTTATTGCACAAAGTAGGCTAAAGTACCGGGGGAAAAAAAGTAAAATGGCTTATTTATTTTATGTTGTCTGTTTTAAAGACAATTTTACAGTTTTGTTTATTAAACTTAATATGTTATTTCATGGTGAAATGTTTTGTTATGCACTGCTTGTGCACTGAATACATTTAGAATGTATGTATGTAGCTTGTTTGAAAAAGCAAAAAAAAAAAAAAAAAATCGCAAATAAAATCGCAATCGCAATATTCGTTCAAAAAATCGCAATATGATTATTTTGTCCATATTGCACAGCCCTAATTTGAATTCATACTGCACTTTTAAGCTTTTTATTTGGACAGAAACGGCAGTAGAGCTTTTATTTTGATGGAAAACTCCAGCTTCAGTGAAAACAGGCTTACAAAAATGCATCTCACTACAAAACTAGTGAAATACTGTAATCATCTGCCGTGAAAATGAAGCACAACTGGTGGCTGTTGCATTCCCAAAAGCGTGCTAAACTCACAGCACATGCAATAAACGAGTTCACTGCATTTACTGTGAACTGAGCCGTTCTGAGGCGCGAAAAACCCTGGATCACGAGCTGATCGCCTGAATGAAGTGCACGCTTCACTTTGAAAATTGCAGCAAAAACTTGATGAAGAGATTAAGCCATATTGTGCTTTTAGTTTTAGTCTGTTTGACAGAAACTGTGCCAAAGCATAATGGCCCAAATCACAACTTTAAAGACCTCTTATGTTAGAATATTTTAAAAATCTACACTTTTTGCCAGAAAGACCTACAGTATCTCACAAAAGTGAGTACACCCCTCACGCTTCAGCAACCATTTTAGTATATCATCTTAAGGGACAATACTGTAGAAATGAAACTTGAATATATTTCAGAGTAGTCAATGTGCAGCTTGTATAGCAGTTTGGATTTACTGTCCTTTGAAAATAACTCAACATACTACAGCCATTATTGTCAGAATAGCTGGCAACAAAAGTGAGTCCACCCGAAGTGATAACAGCAGTATGTTGTTTAACCATGCAAAGCCACATGTCCTATTCATCGTGTTTATGTTTTTTTTCTGCTTGACAGGACTATGCAAAGTTGTGTATCCTTGTATTAGAGCAGTTAAAATTAGGTGCTTTAGGTACAATTCTCTCATACTGACCACTCTCCACAAAGATGGCCAAGGCTACTAGAGGTTCAATAACCTGAAACCGAGTGACACTACAGTGGTCAGGGTCATACAGAGGTTTTCCAAGATAGGTTACATTCGGAACAGGCCTTGCAAGGGTCGATCAACAAAGTTAAGCACTTGTTCTGTGCATCGGGTGCAGAACCTGGCTTCAAAAAACTTGAAAAATTAAAAATGGCTTTAAAGGTTGCAGAAGTAGAAGGTCAGCTTGTCAGTGCTCAGACCATACACCGCACACTGCAACAAGTCGGTTTGCATAGGCATCGTCCCAGGAGGAAGTATCATCTGAAGCTGGCTCACAAGAAAGCCTGCAAACAGTTTGCTGAAGACAACCTGTCCAAGAGCATGAATTACTGAAACCGTGTCCTGTGGTCTGATGAGACTATAAGATAAACTTGTTTGGCTCAGATGGTGTCCAGTATTTAAGTATGTGTTGTTTTAGATTGTTGAGTACAATCTATACAAGGTATGTGAACCATTAGAATGAACTTATAACATGACCTGTTCTTTTAACAAAGTGATTTTCTGTCCCTCACAGGCCAACCTGAACTCTGATAACACAAATCTGATGTCAGCCATGTTGTGTGCCGCCCTCTACCCTAATGTAGTCCAGGTCAGTGCTCATATTTCTCTGGAATGATGTGTAAGATGTTTTATATGAATGTGTGTAAAATGTGCCATATATTGTTTAGGTGAGATCTCCTCAGGGGAAGTATAAGATCACCAGTAAAGGAGCTATGAAGATGCAGCCTAAAGCAGAGGAACTGCGCTTCATGACCAAGAGTGATGGAGCCGTCCACATACACCCCTCATCTGTCAACTTCTCTGTAACTATCTCACCTAAACTACATTTACTCTGAACTTGGCATCTAAAAAATTATGTTCATGAGGATTTTGTCCATCAGATTGGATTGTAAAAAGTGGGCATTTTGAGACTTTGTTAATAATATTTATAAAATATTATTTGACCTGTTTGTATATTCTTGGTTACATCATTTGTAGGATTGTATATGGGCCATTCTACCAAATTGGTGCAAACTGCTGTCCCACAACAAAAAAACACATTTTAAAAGCATTTAATTATTCAAATCTTAGATGTTTACTAAGATCCTTCTATTATCTATTGAAACCCACAATAATATTTAAAATATCAGTAAGCTTAATATATACACACACACACACACACACACACACACACACACACACACACATTTATTGTGTACTTTCAATTGGGAGGTGGGTGTCCCGAACTTGTGAAAAATATTTTTTGTATTTTTTTTCATTGTTGTTTCTGAAAGTATCTTTTTGATTATTCTTACCTCTTGATATAATCTTTTTGATAATTATTTACCTCTGAATTTTTTTATAAAATAGCAAAAAATATATATTTACAAGGTAGATATATACCCCTTCTAATTAAATGACTATTACTGTGTTTCAGTAGTGGCAAATTTAGGAAGAGGACAAATATTATACGTTTGTTTTTTTTTTTTACCGAAAATGACACACGCTTCTCTCAAAAGATAATAAGACAATGTACAAGAGGCATCATTGTGGAAAAAAAAAATTTCTCAGCTTTTATTAACATTTGAACAAAAAGTGGCATGTCCAAAATTATTCATACCCTTTTCAAACTGTCACAGTCTGTGGGAAAATCCCAAGTTCTATACCATTCCAAATAGTCCAAGCTGTTCTAAAGCATCCTAATTACCCTGATTCATTGGGAACAGCTGTTTTAATCAACTCAACAGGTGAATAACAGAAGCTCTCTGCTGTTGGTTTGTGGACAGTCATGGCTAAGACAAAGGAGCTTACTGAGGACCTGCGGCTGCGCATTGTGGCTGCTCACAAGTCAGGAAGGGCTATAAGACCATATCTAAATGTTTTGAAGTTCCAGTGGCTACAGTGCAAAGTATTATTAAAAAATACAAGACGTTCCGCACTGTGAAAAATCTCAGAGGACGTGGTCGGAAGTAGGGCTGGGCAATATATCGCATGTGATTGTCATGCGTATCTCATTAGTAAAGCCGGTTGTGTGATTAGTAGTACATTTTTAGATTTTACTAATCTTTAGATTTACTATTAATCGCAGAACCTGCTTAAATGATGAGATATGCATGCAATATATTGCCCAGCCCTAGTCGGAAGCCAAAAGTGACACCTGTGCTGGCCAGGAGGATAGTTAGAGAGGTAAAAAAAAAGAATCCAAGGATCACCACCAAGGCCATTCTGATGAATCTGAGCTCTGCTGGTGGCAACATCTCAAGGCAGAAAGTCCAGCGGATACTACACACCGCTGGACTTTCCACTTCACCACTTCTCCAGATAAGGCACACAAAAGGCTGCTTGACCTTTGCAAATGCTCATCTGGACAAAGAAGAAGACTTCTGGTCTTCTGTTTTATAGTCGGATAAAACTAAAATGTAAATGTTTGGCCACAATGATGTAGCCTTCATTTGGCGTAAAAAAGGAGAAGCCTTCAACCCTAAGAACACCATCCCCACTGTCAAACATGGTGGTGGGAACCTAATGTTTTGGGGGTGTTATTTAACCGGTGGACCAGGAATCACAGTAAACGGCACCATTAAAAAGGAGCAATACATCAAATCTCTAAACAACAACATCAGGCAGTCTGCAGAGAAACTTGTCCTTGGGCACCAGTGGACATTTCAGCACGACAACGACCCAAAACACACAGCAAAAGTGGTGAAGAAATGGTTAGCAGACAAAAACATGAACGTTTTGCAGTGGCCCAGCCAGAGTCCTGACTTAAATCTAATTGAGAATCTGAGGAGGGAGCTAAAGATCAGGGTGATGGCAAGGAGACCCTCCAACTTGAAAGAGTTGGAGCTCATCGCTAAAAATGAATGGGCAAAAATACCAGTGGAGACATGCAAAAAGCTGGTCAGCAATTATAGGAAGCATTTGATTGCTGTAATAGCCAATGAAAGCTTTTCTATTGATTTTTGAGAAGGATATGAATAATTTGGACATGCCACTTTTTGTTCAAATGTAAATAAAAGAATAAAAGTAATATTTTTTTCCACAATGACGCCTCTTGTACAACGTCTTATTATCTTTTGGGAGAAGCCTCATTTCCAGTCAAAAAAAAAAACTTGCTGGTTGAATAAAAGTAACTTTAAATCAATATTTGCCAGGGGTATGAATTATTTCAGGCTTGACTGTATATACTGTCTTAAATCAAGTTTGTTTAATTTTGTGTAGATACGGCACTATGACAGCCCATACCTGGTGTACCACGAGAAAGTGAAGACCAGTCGAGTGTTTATCCGTGACTGTACCATGGTATGCGTTTATCCCATGGTGCTGTTCGGTGGGGGTCAAGTGAGCGTGGAGCTGCAGCGTGGAGAGTTCATCATTTCTCTGGATGATGGGTGGATCAAATTTGCTGCTGCGTCTCATGAGGTAAAACAGACTTTCACTAGAGCATTTTACCATGCTAGGAGTATGCTGTGCCAGTATTTGATTTCAGACTGTGTTCATATAGGTGGCTGAGCTGGTGAAAGAGCTGCGGTGGGAGTTGGATCAGCTCTTAGAGGAGAAGATCAAAAATCCCAGCATGGATCTGATCAGCTGTCCTCGAGGATCTCGCATCATACACACCATAGTGTCACTCATCTCCACACAGTAACACAAGTCATCCAATACACAATGTTCTCCTCATACCACTCACATACTATTCACAATTAAAGGGATAGTTCACCCAAAAATGAAAATTCTGTCATTAATTACTCACCCTTATTTCGTACCAAACCCGTAAGAACACAATTAAAGGAGAAGTCCGGTGTGATATTGACCTAAAGTATAATGGATCATGATAGCGAGCGTGAACTTACCTTTCATAGCTCATCTCGGCTTGTCCCCTGCTCTCCGAAATCTGGCGTTAGTTAGCCGATGCTAACAACAGGTTGTCGTTGAGGGTGCCTCGGGCAT
Source organism: Garra rufa (assembly GCF_049309525.1). Classification (NCBI taxonomy): domain Eukaryota; kingdom Metazoa; phylum Chordata; class Actinopteri; order Cypriniformes; family Cyprinidae; genus Garra; species Garra rufa. The sequence goes on along the minus strand of NC_133362.1, from coordinate 36,925,234 downwards.
CGGACTAGCCATGTAAATAAATCACTGTTTTACACCATTTACGAGGCACATAGTAGCTCCACACTTCATTGGTAGACTTCCAAGGGCCCTGACATTTAAAACGAGACATTGAGAACTTTGAAAAAGCACTGGTAGTTTATTTACAAGAAGATTTATACAGACAGTACCTTCAGGAAATTTACCGTTCGCCGCCATCTTGAATTTAGTCACGATAAGTCGAGTGACGAGCAGGAAGGAAACTACAACCTGATAAGTCACGTGAGTACTCGCGTTACTTTTGGACTGGAGTTAGTGCAGACAGTTGGTAATTGCAAGGATGTCAGACGATGAAGCTACTGAGTTTTATGAAGTAGTAGTTTAGTTTCCTTTCTGCTCATCACTCGACTTATCGTGACTAAATTCAAGATGGCGGTGACCGGTGATTTTACTAAGGGGAATGTCTGTATAAATCTTCTTGTAAATAAACTACCAGTGCTTTTTCAAAGTTCTCAATGTCTCGTTTTAAATGTCAGGGCCCTTGGAAGTCTACCAATGAAGTGTGGAGCTACTATGTGCCTCGTAAATGGTGTAAAACAGTGATTTATTTACATGGCTAGTCCGATGCCCGAGGCACCCTCAACGACAACCTGTTGTTAGCATCGGCTAACTAGCGCCAGATTTCGGAGTGCAGGGGACAAGCCGAGATGAGCTATGAAAGGTAAGTTCACGCTCGCTATCATGATTCATTACACTTTAGGTCAATATCACACCGGACTTCTCCTTTAAGATAGTTTTGATGAAAACAGCTTTCTGACCCAGCATAGACAGCAATAAAACAGTCCATGTGACATCAGTAGTTCAATTGTAATGTTATGAAGCTACTAGAATACTTTTTGTGTAAATAAAATAAAATAAAATAATGCCTTTATTCAACCATTTTTTTGTCAGATAGCTTTCGGATTTCATCAAAAATATCTTAATTTGTTTTTTGAAGATGAAACGAAAGTCTTAGGGGTTTGGAACGACATGAGGGTGAGTAATCAATGACAGAATTTTTTTTTTTTTTTTGGGTAAACTGTACCTTTAAATGACACCTGAAAACAGCCTTATAGCATGTCAGTAGACGGTTTTGCTGAAATGTAAAGGCACTTCATTTTAGTTTCATCTTCTTTTATAGAGTGAATGCAGAAACTGTCTATTGACATTGTGTGATTTCACACAAACGTTTCCTAAATCCCAGAGTCCATATTGGACTGCTTTAATGCAGTATTACTGAAACAAGCACTATCAGACAGCATGTGCATGAAACTTGAATGTATGGCATGAGGTATTTGAGTAAGAATTGTGTCAAATATAAAGATTACTATTGTGTTTTGAATTACTAACTGCTATTATAATGTGGGACTACTATGAAATGTTCTATTTTGGCCAAAAGATGGATTATCACATTTATTTAAAAATAAATGAACTGGATAAAAAAAATAACAGATTTTCTTATTTAAAAATAAACTTTTTTTTCCCTGATTAATATTTAAGCACTTAAGGTTACAAAATAATAATTGTATGAAATTTAAATATGTTTAAAATATTCATTACATGACTGCATTTTTTATTACAGTATTCCTTCAAAAATATATATCTTTTATAATCGAATTACAGGCTTTTTTCATTACATCACTAGCATTTTAAGGTTTGATTGTAGTTATAAGTTTTAATTTAGAAAATTATAGTATGAAAGCCTGTTTCCACCACTGATTAAAAAAAAATTTAATAAAAAAAGGCAACTGTGACTTTTTATCTCAGAATTGTGTGATACAAACTTGCAATTGTAAGTCGTGAGGTCCAATTCTAAAGGGGGAAAAAATACTAATGTTCTCAGAATCACGAGTTTATAACTCGCAATTCTGACTTAACTTGCAATTTGCAAATTATAAAGTCAGAATTCTGAGCTATAAATTCACAATTCTGAGAAAGTGTCACAATTGCGAGTTTATTTCACAGTTCTCATTTGCAATTCTTATAAATTTCAATTTCCGAGTTTATATCTCACAAATCTGAGGATAAAGTCAGAACTGCAAGATGTAAACTCACAATTGCGAGAAAAAAAGTCAGAATTGCAAGAAAAAAATTCACAATTCAGATTTTTTTTCTTCTTAAAATTGTGATACAAACTCGCATTATGACTTTTACTCAGAATTGCGAGTTTATATCTTACAAATCTGAGTCACGAGGTCCAGTTCTGAGGGGAAAAAAGACTGATATGTTCTCAGAATTTCAAGCTTATATCTAAATTCTGACTTAACTTGCAATTTGCATGTTATAAAGTCAGAATTGTGAGCTATAAATTCACAATTTTGAGAAAAAAGTCATAATTGTGAGATATAAACTCATATATAATAAGAGTCATAAACTTATATAAAGTATAAACTTCTTACTTTATAACTTGCAATTTCGAGTTTAAATCTCACAAATCTGAGAAAAAGTCATAATTGTGAGATGTAAACTCACCATTGTGAGACAAAGTCAGAATTGCAAGAAGAAAAAAAAATACAATTCTGATTCTCGCAAATCTGAGCCAATTCTGAGGGGGGGAAAAAACACTGATATGTTCTCAGAGCTTATATCTCAATTCTGACTTTATAACACAAGTTGCAAGTTAAGTCAGAATTGTGAGATTAAAACACTATTTTGAGAAAAAGTATGAATTGCGCGTTTATATCTCACAATTCTGACTTAATTCCCAATTTCAAGAAAAAGAGAAAAGAGAAAATATGACCTCTTTTCATTTGTTATTCAGTGGTGGAAAGGGCTTCCATAGAGTTGTAATGATGTTTAGTGTAAGATTTATTGTAGGGAAAACAAACATCCCCTACTAAAGCGAATTATGGACAATTGTAGAAATACAATATCATGGTCTTAGAAGCAGTACATTATGTTGGTCATGTTATATTCTGCCAGGAATAAATGTGCAGTTGTGTACTGTTGCAAAAGTAAAATTCACATTCTGAAGTAATTTTAGATCACTGAGAATGTAAAGCGTGTTGTGTGTTTGTACGTCTCTCCTGGCTTCAGCAGAGCATCAGGAAAATGAGCCTGAGAAGAGACAGAGATCAGGTACATTTCATTAATTTACAAATATTATGCCTTTTTCTTGGACTAAAGCAAAAACTTTACACTTAACTTTAAACTTTTGTTCTGTCTGAATTAAAATGTCCTTTAAATTCATGTTACCTGGTTAACAGCATCTGGCCAGTTCTGGGTCTCTAAACAGAAGGCACTGTGTTTGGAGTAAGCAGCTCCACCTTTTCCTTTCAGTGTCCCATCCAGGAAGTTAGAGGTGTAGAACTGAACCCCAGGCTGCGTAGTGCTCACCTCCAGAACACGACCCGTCCCAGGATGCACCACTCTACACAGACCAACATGTGCAGTAATATTAAGGCACATGAAGACTAATCACATAGTAACATAGGCCTGAGATCACACAGGTTACCGTGCACATTTTCGCTCCAGTGGCTGTTCACCAGGTGCACACAGACAGAAGTTGTGATCAAAGCCTGGACCAGGAAAGTCTTTCAGTCTAGAGCAAAGGAGGACAGGCTTTCTCAGGTCAAACAGGGTCTTCTCCACAGGTTTCACCTCACCTATACATAGTAAAGAAACAGGTTTGACCATTTATAGACATTTAAAAGATCGAATACTCTAAAGTAAAGAGTGATTAAAAAATACCTGTGGGGATCATTGTATCATCCACAGGCAGGTACGACTCAGCTGAGATGGTAACCTCATGGTCATAAATGTCTGGTGTCCCCTGCAGAAAGTAAGATATAAAATGACTAGTGGTGGGCATAGATTAATTTTTTTAATCTAGATTAATCTAGATTAAATCTTGAAATTAATCTAGATTAATCTAGATTAAAATGGCTAATTTAAATTCTGCTGAAGGCATTCAGAATATGTGTGCTACCCAAATAATGACTAAAAATAAGTCTTTGAGAACGGGTTTCTAAAGCCAGGTGGCGCATTAGATCAGGCGCTCATCTCCTGTTTCCAAAATGCATTACAAACTGCTTGACAATTGCATTTACAACACAATTAACTATACAAACTTGTGTAACCAAGTACTTCTGCGCAAAAGGCTGTACGACGTGCGCGTTCCCGTAAAATACACAGGCGCGCGGGTATGGATAGCCTATCTGCGTGCATAGTCTTCCAATAAACTGCGTTGCTTTTAGAAGCGTCAATTCAGTTGTTGCATATAGTTTAATGTCTTTATTTCGGGATTATCAAAGTAAATTATAACTCAAACTTGAGATTTTACTGGGGCACAGCAGATTTTCCCTGGGGCACGTGCCCCAGTAAAAAGGGTCTAGCAACGCACGCACCTGCCCTGAAGCGGCTTCACAGCTGCATCCATGTCTGCACGTCTCATTTGATGTGGTAATTTCACAGAAGTTGAAGACTCGTTCCCGCCTCCTACAGTGCAATTCAACTAGATATACGTCATCCGCGCTAAAATATCAAGGTGAAAGTCATCATATCTTGCGTAGTTTAGACCCAGCTCCCAACCCAACTTTGAGAATAGATTAACGGCGATATTTTTTTTATCGCGCGATATGAGTCTCACGTTAACGCAGCACGTTAACGCCGATAACGGCCCACCACTAAAAATGACATTCATTAATTTTGCCCAATCAAACTTCAACCTTGCAATATAGGACAAGGGTTATATACTGTGTCCTCGTGTTCCTACCTGTCCAGCCAGGTTGAAGTATGAATGGTTAGTGAGGTTGATAGGTGTAGTTCGGTCAGTCTGTGCGTGGTACAGCACACTCAGTGTGTTCTTCTCCAGTCTGTATGTGACAGACGCATTTAGTTTTCCAGGATATCCTTCATCACCATCTGGGCTGCTGTGACTCAGCTTCACTCCGTTATCCACCGCCTCTGTAGTCCACACAGCCTACAACACATAAACGTCCTCATTGAAATGTGACCCTGGACCACAAAACCAGTCTTAAGTAGCACGGGTATATTTGTAGAAATAGCCAAAAATCATTAGGATATTAAGTAAAGATCAAGTTCCATGAAGATATTTTGTAAATTTCCTACTGTAAATATATCAACACTTCATTTTTAATTAGTAATAAGCATTGCTAAGAAATTGACCCGTATGACTAGTTTTGTGGTCCAGGGTCACAAATGCCTACAACAATGTCTGCTAAATAACATGTAACGAAGCTTGTTTTGGACCAAAAAATGACAGATTTTCTTGTTTATTTTAAAGTTCATACATACGCTATATTGCCAAAAGTAATGAACAGGTTTAACTACTTTAGTAATTTCCATGAGAAAAAATCTTAATGTTTAAGCATATAATGATATTCTAGGGAATTGTGTGCTTCTTATTTTAAAGAAATTGGACACAACCCTTTTCTATTCTAACATGACAATGCCTCTGTGTGTAAAGCAAGGTACAAATTGAAATGATTCAGTCAGTGTGGAAGAACTTGACTGGTCTGCATAAAGCCAAGTCCTTATCCCAGCTGAACATCTCTGGTGTGACTTTAAAGGCTGTATCAGCGATTTCAAGCCTGAAACATAAAGTGTCACATTCAGCTTACCTTTCTTCACGATCCGCTCGCTGCCTGCCCCATTAATCGACTGTAAAAAAAAACGCGTCTCTCTGGTCAGCCTAGGGTCCGAGATACGCCAAAAAAACAATCGGTGCTACCAACCATTCCACAGAAAAACAAACAGTGTTCCAACCAATCACCGTCAGGGGTTTGGTGTTGTGGACTTTCGCTCCGCCTCCCTCACATCCCTGCACCAGTAGGAAAGTCCACAACACCAACCCCCTGACGCTGATTGGTTGGAACACTGTTTGTTTTGCTGTGGAATGGTTGGTAGCACCGATTGGTTTTTTGGCATATCTCGGACCCTAGGCTGACCACAGAGACGCATTTTTTTTTACAGCCAATTTATGGGGCAGGCAGCGAGCGGATCGTGAAGAAAGGTAAGCTGAATGTGACACTTTATGTTTCAGGCTTGAAATCGCTGATACAGACCTTGAGCCAAAAACTCACCACCAAACACCAATGACTGTCATTTTAGACACTTTCAAAACTGCTGCAAAAGAAGTGGAAAAAGAATTTTTAAATACATGAATTATGCCTCCATCTTTGTTGCCACAGTTTTGGAAGTGCCTTTTTCTGTTCTAAAGTAGGGAGTGTCCCAATACTTTTGTCCATATAGTGTATGTACAAGTCATTGGTATTTGGCAATGAGATTTTGGCTCAAGGTCCGCATTTAAAGTCACACCAGAGATGTTCAGCTGGGATTAGGACTTGGCTTTATGCAGAACAGTCAAGTTCTTCCACACTAACTGAATCAATTATTCCTCTATGAACTTTGCCTTATACATAGAGGTATTGTCATGTTAAAATAGAAAGGGTCCTGTGCAAACCGTTGCTATAAAATTAAGCACACAATTCCTTAAAATATCATTATATGCTTAAACATTCATGTACTCATTGAAATGACTAAAGTAGTCAAACCTTTTCATTAGAAGGGGGTGTCCCAATACTTTTGTTTGGTTTGTTTACCTTGTCAAAGCCCTTCAGTCCTCCATGCAGAGCATTGGGTCCATTGTTTATAGCCAGTTTATATTCCTTCTCATCTACCACAAACCGGCCCTTGGCAATGCGGTTTGCAACCCGGCCTACCACAGCTCCAAAGTAGCGAGGGTTTGAAAGATAACCTAGAGTGAAATAAAGGAAATTAATAATTTTCATTAAATGGAGTGTTTTCTTGATGCGTCATCAATCGGCCATATTGGTGGGAGTAATCATAAACAATGCCACTGAACTGAACAAAACTCACATATTTCACTGATTATTGCTGCTGAAAATGGTCAATTATTGTCATGTTTTGGGCTGTACTAATCGGTCGGACCGAGAAAAACATTTGCCCCCAGTTTCACAGACAAGGCTTAATCCTACAGTCGTGGCCAAACGTTTTGAGAATTACATAAATATTGGAAATTGGAAAAGTTTCTGCTTAAGTTTTTATAATAGCAATTTGCATATACTCCAGAATGTTATGAAGAGTGATCAGATGAATTGCATAGTCCTTCTTTGCCATGAAAATTAACTTAATCCCGAAAAAACTTTCCACTGCATTGTTAAGGTGGCTTCAGGGCGACCAAGAAAGTCCAGCAAGCGCCAGGATCGTCTCCTAAAGAGGATTCAGCTGCGGGATCGGAGTGCCTCCAGTGCGGAGCTTGCTCAGGAATGGCAGCAGGCAGGTGTGAGCGCATCTGCACGCACAGTGAGGCCAAGACTTTTGGAAGATGGCCTGGTGTCAAGAAGGGCAGCAAAGAAGCCACTTCTCTCCAAAAAAAAAACTAAAGAGACAGATTGATCTTCTGCAAAATGTATGGTGAATGGACTGCTGAGGACTGGGCAAAGTCATTTTCTCCGATGAAGCCTCTTTCCGATTGTTTGGGGCATCTGGAAAAAGGCTTGTCCGGAGAAGAAAAGGTGAGCGCTACCATCAGTCCTGTGTCATGCCAACAGTAAAGCATCCTGAGACCATTCATGTGTGGGGTTGCTTCTCATCCAAGGGAATGGGCTCACTCACAATTTTGCCCAAAAACACAGCCATGAATAAAGAATGGTACCAAAACACCCTCCAAAAGCAACTTCTTCCAACAATCCAACAACAGTTTGGTGAAGAACAATGCATTTTCCAGCTTGATGGAGCACCGTGCCATAAGGCAAAAGTGATAACTAAGTGGCTCGGGGGGCAAAACGTTGAAATTTTGGGTCCATGGTCTGGAAACTCCCCAGATCTTAATCCCATTGAGAACTTGTGGTCAATCCTCAAGAGGCAGGTGGACAAACAAAAACCCACTAATTCTGACAAACTCCAAGAAGTGATTATGAAAGAATGGGTTGCTATCAGTCAGGATTTGGCCCAGAAGTTGATTGAGAGCATGCCCAGTCGAATTGCAGAGGTCCTGAAAAAGAAGGGCCAACACTGCAAATACTGACTCTTTGCATAAATGTCATGTAATTGTCGATAAAAGCCTTTGAAACGTATGAAGTGCTTGTAATTATATTTCAGTACATCACAGAAACAACTGAAACAAAGATCTAAAAGCAGTTGAGCAGCAAACTTTGTGAAAACTAATATTTGTGCCATTCTCAAAACTTTTGGCCACGACTGTAGTCCTAGACTAAAATGTAAGTCGTAGCGGTTTCAACTGAAAGAAACTTGCACTGACTTATATTAAAATATATCAGTGCCTTTGTTTTGTCTCAAGATGCACACCAGTAATATTTTTTTCTAAAGGCACGTTTATTAAAAAAAAATACTTAAATGTCCTAAATTAAACTATGACCTAATCCTGGCTTAGGCTAAACCCTGTTTGTGAAACCGTGCCTTGGAATACTATAGACTGCCAAAAGGTATAACAAATTAAGGAGAAGAGTGCAAAAAAATTGTGAGGAACAAAAGGCATTTGTGGTTGGCCAAAATGAATCAGGATTTCCAGGTTAATATCTTAATTAATACTGCTCAGCTCCTACGTATCTTTATCACCTTTAGTTTGTATCTTCAGTAGCTTTTGGAGGGAAGTACTAAATTACAAAAATATATATGATATTTAAGCAAAATAAGAAAAATGTACATGTTAATTCTGCTCAAAAGTTTACACCTCTGGCTCTTAATGCATGGTTTTTCCATCTGGAGCATCAGTGAGCGTTTGAACCTTCTGTAATAGTTGCATATGAGTCCCTCAGTTGTCCTCAGTGTGAAAAGATGGATCTCAAAATTCTACATTCATTGTTGGAAAGGGTTTAAATACACAAAAACACTTAAAAAAATAATAATTTTGTTGGACCTAAAGGATTTTTCTGAAGAACAGCGTCAGTTTTACTGTTTTACTGTACTGTTTTGTGTTACAGTTTTTTAAAAAAGGGACTCATGAACAACTATCACTAAACAAAAAAACGTCTGTGGATCATTCAGGTAACAACACAGTATTAAGAATCAACTTTTTAACAGGGTCATTTTTATCAATTTAACTATTATTATTTTCTTGTGGACTATATATTAACATCTTTTATTATGTGAAATATCTTATTCAGGTCAGTACTAAATAAAAAATACCAAATTTTGTATGATCGCTCTTATTTGGGCAAAATAGTTAACATTTTGCAAATGTTGACTTAAACTATTAAAAATTATTATTAGGAGACTAGATTAGAAGTAAATCCTTGAAAAGGCCATTAAGTATACATGATGTCTCCTGTATCCTTTGAAATAAAACAGATGAGTCAATTGTTGACATTAAGGAAGAGTTTGGAGCTATAAATTAATGGGTTAAAAAATGGATTCAGCAGCCTATAACTTGGTATTTGGGAAGATTATTCATTAAAAATGGTCTTGACTACATCCAGAATTGTTTTAACAATTAATCTTTTTTTTTTTTTTAAACAGAAAATGCAAAATCATTTGTGTGTTCTCTGTTTAATTGATGTTTAGGAGAAACAGCCAAGCTATTGAAGAACTACTATTCTATTGATTTATTCTTTTTGGCCACATCTGTTTGAGTGAATAAGCATAGAATTTGTTAGAACAGGTTCCAGGTGTCTCTAATCAACACATCTGTCGCAAACACCTGCCATTCACAATAATGAAACGCTTCCAGCTCTGATTTCCTATATATTGAATGCATGAACTTGCCTTCTAAATCATTGTATCCTAACACTATATCCGCACTTTGGCCGCTGCGATCTGGTGTCCTGATGGACTTTATCACGCAGCCCAAAGAGATGATCTCCACACTCACACTACCCGACCGCAGGCTCCATTTCTCCACCGGACCCAATGCAGTGCTGCACTCCTCTTTACACACCTCCGTCATTCTCAAACAAGTTCGCTCAGACACGATTTACAGGTCCACCATTGGAATGAAACTTACAACACTGCACCCCAAATGACTACACTTTGAGTTAACAAACTACAAAGTTCCGCCCACTGTGTCAGAATCACTTCTGTCGTATTTTGAGCACTGAGTAAGTGAATAGAGTTTGTTGGTGTTATGCCGCCACCATCTGAATTGGGGTAGTATTGCGCATTTAATGTGGAAATGTTTGGCCCATACTGCTCTTCTGATTTTGTAATACAGGTCCTTTTCAAAAAATTAGCATATTGTGATAAAGTTCATTATTTTCTGTAATATACTAATAAACATTAGACTTTCATATATTTTAGATTCATTACACACTAACTGAAGTAGTTCAAGCCTTTTATTGTTTTAATATTGATGATTTTGGCATACAGCTCATGAAAACCCCAAATTCCTTTCTCAAAAAATTAGCATATCATGAAAAGGTTCTCTAAACGTGCTATTAATCTAATCATCTGAATCAACTAATTAACTCTAAACACCTGCAAAAGATTCCTGAGGCTTTTAAAAACTCCCAGCCTGGTTCATTACTCAAAACCGCAATCATGGGTAAGACTGCCGACCTGACTGCTGTCCAGAAGGCCATCATTGACACCCTTAAGCAAGAGGGTAAGACACAGAAAGAAATTTCTGAACGAATAGACTGTTCCCAGAGTGCTGTATCAAGGCACCTCAGTGGGAAGTCTGTGGGAAGGAAAAAGTGTGGCAGAAAACGCTGCACAATGAGAAGAGGTGACCGGACCCTGAGGAAGATTGTGGAGAAGGACCGATTCCAGACCTTGGGGGACTTGCGGAAGCAGTGGACTGAGTCTGGAGTAGAAACATCCAGAGCCACCGTGTACAGGCGTGTGCAGGAAATGGGCTACAGGTGCCGCATTCCCCAGGTCAAGCCACTTTTGAACCAGAAACAGCGGCAGAAGCGCCCGACCTGGGCTACAGAGAAGCAGCACTGGACTGTTGCTCAAATTTTGCATGTCATTCGGAAATCAAGGTGCCAGAGTCTGGAGGAAGACTGGGGAGAGGGAAATGCCAAAATGCCTGAAGTCCAGTGTCAAGTACCCACAGTCAGTGATGGTCTGGGGTGCCATGTCAGCTGCTGGTGTTGGTCCACTGTGTTTTATCAAGGGCAGGGTCAATGCAGCTAGCTATCAGGAGATTTTGGAGCACTTCATGCTTCCATCTGCTGAAATGCTATATGGAGATGAAGATTTCATTTTTCAGCACGACCTGGCACCTGCTCACAGTGCCAAAACCACTGGTAAATGGTTTACTGACCATGGTATTACTGTGCTCAATTGGCCTGCCAACTCTCCTGACCTGAACCCCATAGAGAATCTGTGGGATATTGTGAAGAGAAAGTTGAGAGACGCAAGACCCAACACTCTGGATGAGCTTAAGGCCGCTATCGAAGCATCCTGGGCCTCCATAACACCTCAGCAGTGCCACAGGCTGATTGCCTCCATGCCACGCCGCATTGAAGCAGTCATTTCTGCAAAAGGATTCCTGACCAAGTATTGAGTGCATAACTGAACATAATTATTTGAAGGTTGACTTTTTTTGTATTAAAAACACTTTTCTTTTATTGGTCGGATGAAATATGCTAATTTTTTGAGATAGGAATTTTGTGTTTTCATGAGCTGTATGCCAAAATCATCAATATTAAAACAATAAAAGGCTTGAACTACTTCAGTTGTGTTTAATGAATCTAAAATATATGAAAGTCTAATGTTTATCAGTACATTACAGAAAATAATGAACTTTATCACAATATGCTAATTTTTTTGAAAAGGACCTGTATGTGACCCTGGACCACAAAACCAGTCTAGCACAGGTATATTTTTTTTTTTGTAGCAGTAGCCAAAAATACATTGTATGGGTCAATTATGACAAAAATCATTAGGATATTAAGTAAAGATCATGTTCCATGGAGATATTTTGTAAAATGACCGTAAATATATCAAAACCTAATTTTTGATTAGTAATATGCATTGCTAAGAACTTCATTTGAAAACTTTAAAGGTGATTTTCTCAGTTAATTTGATTTTTCTGCGCCTGTTTCAAGTTGTATCTCAGCCAAATATTGTCCTATTCATCAATGGAAAGTTTATTTATTCGGCTTTCAGATACATCTCAATTTAAAAAAATTATGACTGGTTTTGTGGTCCAGGGTCACATGCTTTTCAGAAACATTTTGAATTGCAATTAAAAAGCTAATATTAAAATGCATTAAACTAAATTAATACAAACTTGAATAAAATTGCACGTTACACGTGAATAAAAAAAAAAATCAAAAACAGACATTGCAAAACAACATTTTTTTTTTTCAAAAAAATGAATTCCACCATAATAATCTCTCGTCTTGTCTAATAAATAAAGCAATCTTTGTGGGATTTGAGGAGGACCGATAAGTGCAACAGACTTAAGACTGCAGATCTAATAATAGGCTATTGATCTGGAATACTAATTATAATAAAAGCATAACTACAATACAATAATTACATTTGATTAATAATCACTAATTATTGCAATACAATTACTATTTTATTTGTTTAATTTAATCTGTACCACAGTGTCATTTGCTCACAGCTTTGTACATTTATTTCTTCTTGAATTTCGATGCATTTGTATTTGCTTTTTAATAATGAATTATCTTGTGACATTCTGACCTGGAGAGTTATAAAACGGGCAACATATGCAGATGGATTTTAAATGTGTCAGTCTAAAAATAGTCCAGTCCTAGATATGCTGTGCCTCTGAGAGTTCCTCCTTTAAATCCTCACATCTCCTTTATTTCCTATAGTTTTATAATTTCATATAGTTTTCTATAATTTCTGTGTTTAGTTTGTGTATGAGTCTGAGGTCACTATAATGATTTATTTATTAACATTTTTGGAACTTTACAAATTTGTGTAAAACATGAAGACCGTGTTCTCGAAAGAAATCCAAAAAAGCGTATTGTTCTTTAGTAAAATATAAAATCTGTGAAATTAGTGCCACAAATTGAGTTTATTGATGAGTAACAGTATAATATAATTCGTTGTGAATTGAATTGTTATAGTTTATTTATACATCGTATATTCATGTAAGAGCTGTTGTCTTTTTATTTTGTTATCCACACTGACAAAGCCATCTTTGTTGCCCAAACATCTCTGAATGAGTGCGTGAAGTTGATATGTACAGTATGAGGGAAACTGGGGTTGTGCGACGTCACACAGCAAAGTTTCAAAAGATCCAAGATGGCGGAAGACAGCGGACCGAGGAATCGGCATTTCTCAGCCTCGAACCACAAATGCATGAACTTTGCTGAAGGTGACAACCTCATTTCATATCTTGTATAATCGGAAAGTCCTTCTTGACCAAGTCGTTTTGTTTTCCCGGTGGCTGTTTGTTAGTTCGCGTTAGTCTGCGTTTTAATGACCGGTTAAAAGTTGACAAACAGGACTTGAACTCGTGTTATATCTGGTCACGGTCAAATTTGATCAGGTGTGAATCAGTTCGCGCCAGAAAGGGGATCGTCTTGCGCAGTGAGGGCTAAAATAGAGAGTTTGCCAGACATTCAGCGCTTGTTGACTTGTGTTGCTGGCGTTAAAAGCCTCGTGAGACGCGCTCTAGAGAGTTGGGATACCTGTCATTGACACCATAACGGTTTTATGCGTAATATACACACTCCAAGCGCATGTTTATTGGTGAACCGCAGTGTTCTCGGTGAGTTCTTAAGTTATTTTTATGCGTGCTATTATTAGATGGCTTAATTTGCAACCTTGCAAACTTTGGAGCCAGTCTTTCTTTATGTTCTTGCGTTGTCATGGTCGTTCAGTATGCGTTATGCATTGAACTTGAATATTATGATGGTTTGTGAGTGGAAATGTATTTATAAGTTATATAAATAATTTCAGCATTTCACTGAATTCGCCAGCTGCTTTGTGATTGACGAGCTCGTGAGCGCGCGCAGATATGAACCCGCACGCGGTCAGGTCTTCAGAGATCTTGCGCGCCACTGGAAACTAATGCAACTTTCGTGTCTGCATTCACATCAAATGCTTTGTGCGTCTTGTATGTTCTCTTAAGCTTTAGGGTGGTGGATGTCCTGTAAGCCTGTGTGTTTAGTCTCAGAACTTACCAGGGTAATTTGCCATGTAAATATACTTTTACTTAGGGCTCGGCTGTTTTGACCAGTAGATCAACATGTGCTGATGTTGAAATGCGCAGGGCAATTATATTAAGATATCTTTTATCACTGCAATTATATTAGCCAGTTTATGAACTGATAAGACATTAGCAGGTGGTTGTTGTGTTAGATCATGTCTGATTTGTTAGTTGTGTTTGTCTCAAGTTAATTATCTGAGTTTGTTTTCCACATCATTGATAATGGACGTTTAAATGTCATATGACGATCTATACTTTGCCTAGTTAAAATGGTTTCAAAATTATTTGACTAAACTGGTTAATATGAACTTATAATAAACAATACTTCTACAGCATATTTTATTTTTTTTAAAGAAAGTTAATTTAAACATCTACCCCAGGTTTCACAGACAAGGCTTAAGCCTAGTCCTAGACTAAAATGTAAGTCTGAGCTGTTTTAACTGAAAGAAACTTGCACTGACTGATCTTAAAATAGATCAGTGCCTATGTTTTGTCTCAAGATGCACATAAGTAATGTTTTTTTCTGAGTACGTTTATAAACATTACTTAAATGTGCTAATTGAACTATGGCCTAATCTTGGCTTAGTCTAAGCCCTGTCTGTGAAACCGGGCCCTAGTGTTGTATTTTTCAAATCACGTTTTTTTTTAATTTATATTTGTTAACATTAGCACTGTGGATAACAGGAATGAACACCTTATTATGAACAAATTAAAAGATGAATAAATTATTAATAAATATATTGCTCTTTAACTAATGTGATCTTATTTTCGTGCTATCATTTTATGTCCTGACATAAGGAAGAGGTTAATTAAAAATAAAAAAATGTACTATAAACGTTAATATTATAGTATTTTTAATCTGCTCTTCTTTCCATATTTCACTTTTATGAGTTTAACAACATCACCAGGGTTTTGAAATTTAAAATGGCTGGAAAATCCTTGAAAATAGCAATGTCCCTTGAATAGGTACTTGAAAAGTGCTTGAATTATAAAAGGCAACATGTCTATTAAAGTGTTTATTTTTTTTTTAATAAGTACACATCTTTTCATGCTGTTGATTCAATTATACTTTTGTTTTGCCGTTTCAGTTAATGGCATAAAACTATCCAAATCAGATAATCCATTGCATTTAAAAAATGATTCACTGTGTTAAAGTGCTTGTGAATCATTTGATACAGATCGGAACTTCAAATATTGCGAATCATTTAATTCAGATCAGAACTTTGGAGCACGTAGCATGAAACATTTGATTCAGATTGGAACTTCAAATCGTGTATTGTGAATCCTTTGATTCAGATCGGGACTTCAGAACCCGTAGCGTGAATCCTTTGATTTGGATCGGAACTTCGGAGCCCGTAGCGTGAATCATTTGATACAGATCGGAACTTCAAATATTGTGAATCATTTAATTCAGATCAGAACTTTGGAGCACGTAGCATGAAACATTTGATTCAGATTGGAACTTCAAATTGTGTATTGTGAATCATTTGATTTAGATCAGGACTTCAGAGCCCGTAGCGTGAATCATTTGATTCAGATTAGGACTTTGAAGCCCGTAGCGTGAATCATTTGATTCGGATCGGCACTTCGGAGCCCGTAGCGTGAATCATTTGATTCAGTTTGGAACTTCAAATCGCGTATTGTGAATCATTTGATTCAGATCGGGACTTCAGAGCCCGTAGCGTGAATCATTTGATTCGGATCGGAACTTCGGAGCCCATAGCGTGAATCATTTGATTCAGTTTGGAACTTCAATTCGCGTATTGTGAATCATTTGATTCAGATCGGGACTTTAGAGCCCGTAGCGTGAATCATTTGATTCGGATCGGAACTTCGGAGCCCATAGCGTGAATCATTTGATTCAGTTTGGAACTTCAAATCGCGTATTGTGAATCATTTGATTTAGATCAGGACTTCAGAGCCCGTAGCGTGAATCATTTGATTCGGATCGGAACTTCGGAGCCCATAGCGTGAATCATTTGATTCACTTTGGAACTTCAAATCGCGTATTGTGAATCATTTGATTCAGATCGGGACTTCAGAGCCCGTAGCGTGAATCATTTGATTCGGATCGGAACTTCGGAGCCCGTAACGTGAATCATTTGATTCAGTTTGGAACTTCAAATCGCGTATTGTGAATCATTTGATTTAGATCAGGACTTCAGAGCCCGTAGCGTGAATCATTTGATTCGGATCGGAACTTCAAATATTGTGAATCATTTAATTCAGATCAGAACTTTGGAGCACGTAGCATGAAACATTTGATTCAGATTGGAACTTCAAATTGTGTATTGTGAATCATTTGATTTAGATCAGGACTTCAGAGCCCGTAGCGTGAATCATTTGATTCAGATTAGGACTTTGAAGCCCGTAGTGTGAATCATTTGATTCGGATCGGCACTTCGGAGCCCGCAGCGTGAATCATTTGATTCAGTTTGGAACTTCAAATCGCGTATTGTGAATCATTTGATTCAGATCAGGACTTCAGAGCCCGTAGCGTGAATCATTTGATTCGGATCGGAACTTCGGAGCCCGTAACGTGAATCATTTGATTCAGTTTGGAACTTCAAATCGCGTATTGTGAATCATTTGATTTAGATCAGGACTTCAGAGCCCGTAGCGTGAATCATTTGATTCGGATCGGAACTTCGGAGCCCGTAACGTGAATCATTTGATTCAGTTTGGAACTTCAAATCACGTATTGTGAATCATTTGATTTAGATCAGGACTTCAGAGCCCGTAGCGTGAATCATTTGATTCAGATTGGGACTTTGAAGCCCGTAGCGTGAATCATTTGATTCAGTTTGGAACTTCAAATCGCGTATTGTGAATCATTTGATTCAGATCAGGACTTCAGAGCCCGTAGCGTGAATCATTTGATTCAGATTGGGACTTTGAAGCCCGTAGCGTGAATCATTTGATTCAGTTTGGAACTTCAAATCACGTATTGTGAATCATTTGATTTAGATCAGGACTTCAGAGCCCGTAGCGTGAATCATTTGATTCAGATTGGGACTTTGAAGCCCGTAGCGTTAATCATTTGATTCAGTTTGGAACTTCAAATCGCGTATTGTGAATCATTTGATTTAGATCAGGACTTCAGAGCCCGTAGCGTGAATCATTTGATTCAGATTGGGACTTTGAAGCCCGTAGCGTGAATCATTTGATTCAGTTTGGAACTTCAAATCGCGTATTGTGAATCATTTGATTCAGATCGGGACTTCAGAGCCCGTAGCGTGAATCATTTGATTCGGATCGGAACTTCGGAGCCCGTAACGTGAATCATTTGATTCAGTTTGGAACTTCAAATCGCGTATTGTGAATCATTTGATTTAGATCAGGACTTCAGAGCCCGTAGCGTGAATCATTTGATTCGGATCGGAACTTCGGAGCCCGTAACGTGAATCATTTGATTCAGTTTGGAACTTCAAATCACGTATTGTGAATCATTTGATTTAGATCAGGACTTCAGAGCCCGTAGCGTGAATCATTTGATTCGGATTGGGACTTTGAAGCCCGTAGCGTGAATCATTTGATTCAGTTTGGAACTTCAAATCGCGTATTGTGAATCATTTGATTCAGATCAGGACTTCAGAGCCCGTAACGTGAATCATTTGATTCAGTATGTAACTTCAAATCGCGTATTGTGAATCAATTGATTTAGATCAGGACTTCAGAGCCCGTAGCATGAATCATTTGATTCAGTATGTAACTTCAAATCGCGTATTGTGAATCAATTGATTTAGATCAGGACTTCAGAGCCCGTAGCATGAATCATTTGATTCAGATCGGAACTTCAGAGTGCATATTGCAAATCATTTGATTTAAGTTGGAACTTTGCGTATCAGAAATCATTTGATACAGATCGGGACTTCAGAGCCCATTGCGTGAATCATTTCATTTAGATTGGAACTTCGAAGTGGGTTTTTGAATCATTCCGTGTACTGCATAATTTGTGATCCATGCTCTGATCTGAAAACATCGTTTGCAAATCACTATTTAGATCAGAACTTCAGAGCGGGTTTGCAAATCTTTTGCTTTGGATCGGAATCTAGGAGCGCAGATCGTGATTCATTTGATTCGATTTGGGACTTCGGAGTGCATATTAATCATTAATCATTTGTAAATCTTTTTTTTTTTTTTTCAGATTTTTTTTTTCTTAACCAGTGGAAAACATGATCAAATCATAAGTGAGATCTCTAACTGAAGTCCTTGAAAATCAAAATAGTAGTGCTTGAAAATTCCTTTCTTTTTACAGTTTCTGGACAAACCCTGCATCACACAAACATGGGTTAGTAAATCATAATGCTATATTAACCTGATCTCATGGCAATAGTACTATAGACTGCCAAAAGTTATAACAAATCAAGGAGAAGAGTCCAAAAACTGTCTTAGGAGCAAAAGGCATTTGTGGTTGGCCAAACTGAACCAGGATTTGCAGGAAAAGAATCTTGACATCATTGGTGTTTGTTCTTGTGATTTCTGGTCAGGTAGCCGAAATATTTGGCTAATGTCTTAATTAATACTGCTTGTACATATCTTTATCACCTGTTACTTTTAGTTTGTTAAAATTTTGCACCCTTTTCTGCTGACCAAGTCCTTCACCATATGATTTAGCAGCTTCCACACATTTTTTCATGGTTTAGACGTATTCAGAAGTACATTAACCGTGCAAACCATGCTGTTGTTTACATCTGAGTATCTCCAAAATGGCTGTGCATTCGGGTAACTGACAAACCGTGATTTAAGTGTAAACCCTCTATTCGTGCGAATGACCTACCTCTAACTCCGTCCCTAAACCTACCCGTCACTGGGGTACAAAATCATACGAGTGAACCCCTTTGACCTAAAATACTTAGTCCCCTTGACAGTTCAAAAATATAACAATGTATTTGGCAATCATTCAGTCTAATATGTGAATGTCCCAAATCTGAATTGGCCTGTCCTTAAATCAGTTTTGAATGGACTGTCCCCTCTCTCCAGTGTGTCCTTGGTGTGTGTGTTTGCTTGCTCATACTGACACTGCTTGACTCTGTTCCAGCGGCTCTGCTCGAGCCTGAGGAGACTAGAGTGAAGGGGAGAGGGTGTTTGTTTTGTGTTACATGTGTCTTAACCAGTGGACAAAAATGACCAAATTTAGCCCTGTGGCTGAAGGGATCTAGGCTTATCGCAGCTCATGGATAAAGTGCATGGGGTTAAAACAGAGATCCACACTCCTGGAATAGAAACTGACCGCTGTAATGAGCTGCTAGTGAAGTGTTGAAAAGCAAAGCTGCAAATGCAAATGTTTGACCAACAAGGACTTGGTCTCTCAGTGTGTGAATTTTTCACATTCATGCTGTTTTTGGCCAGGATTGCCCACAAACCCTTGCACAACAAAGAGGAGATTGACAGTTATTTTAGGCATTTTAAACAGTCTTGAATTTAAAGCTGAAGTTGCCACAATATCGGGTCATTCTACGGAATTGGTGCAAACTGCTGTTTTTTGAAAAAGTGAAGTAAAAAAAAAAATATACATATATATAATATTTTCTTTGTAAATTATGAAACTTCATGTAAAAAAAAAAAAAATGTTCCGCATTTTTCACGTCAATACCGAAACAGTGCATGTATGTTTTAGTCTATTGGCCGAGACTGATTTTAGCTAAACCTATAAATTTATGATCAGGAAAAATTCCTGTGTCCCTATCTAATATAGCTACAAGGTGCGAGTAGATCATTTTGAGGTAAATGTGTTCAAAAGTCAGAAAAATTTGTGTGTAACTTCAACAAAACTTCACTACCGAGCACCTTTTTTCTGCAATTAAACACTTTTATTTTTCTTAAATATATAGTAATTTATGTGCTACTAACAGGAGAAATTTACTTGCAGAGCAGAAATTTACAGATAATGTACTCACCCCCTTGTCATCCAAGATGTTCATGTCTGTCTGTCTTAAGTCGTAAAGAAGTTGTTTTTTGTTGAAAACATTTCAGATAGTGGACTTCTATGGTGCCTGCTATTTTGAACTTCCAGTTGCAGTTTAAATGCAGCTTCAGAGGGCTCTAAATGATCCCAGCTGAGGAAGAAGGGTCTTATCTAGCGAAACGATCAGTTATTTTCTTTTAAAAAATGTGTAATTTATATCACAGGCACTGTAGAAGTCCACTATATGGAGAACATTCCTGAAATGTTTTCCTCAAAAAACAATTTCCTTACAACTGGAGAAAGAAAGACCTGAACATCTTGGATGACAAGGGGGTACATTTTTGTTCTGGAAGTGAACTACACCTTTGAGTGCTTACTGTTTAAGTATCATTTATTTCTAAAGTAGTTTTGGTTTGTTCTATTTTTCGGCAAGTAATTTTAGTGCTTCAACTCATACTAAATAGAAAATTATAAAGTGAAATACGGTAATAACCCTTCAAATTACGCTGTTTTTCCCCTACAGATATGACTGGTGTGGAGGATGTTCCATTGTGCCGCCCTGTTGGAGCCTTGAGGTCATTGGAGGAGTTTAGCTCTGATACTAATGGACTGGCACCGTGTGCTGTGGCAGAAGAGCTTGAGCAAGAGGACGACCCAGTTCCCGAGGGGGCTCGACCCATCCAAATTGTGCTCGCCAGCGAGGACGATCATAAGTTTGAGTTGGATGCTGCTGCGTTGGAAAAAATTCTGATGCAAGAACATGTCAGGGATCTCAACGTGGTTGTGGTGTCTGTGGCCGGTGCCTTTCGTAAAGGAAAGTCCTTCCTGCTGGACTTCATGCTGCGTTACATGCATAATCAGGTTAGATCAAACCCCTGTCTACTAATGTAAGCATATGAGTAGTTGACAAATGCACTTAATTTGAGATTTATATTTGTCAATGAGGAATTGTATGCTTTTTTTTGTGTTATGTACCTGGTTCCTTTTTATTCATTTTTTTAATCATTTTAATCTCCTTTAATTCACTTTAGTCTTTAGTAAGCATTTAATTAAAAGCTTCATTTTCTTATTTACTTTCTGTTAGGGAGATAAGCCTTACTTCAAGAATTGATGAGAAAATTGTGTTAATCCAAACTGAGTACATTCATTATTCAGTCATTAATGTAGTTCTCAAAGGGATAGTTCACCGAAAAATGAAAATTCTGTCATTTATTACTCACCTTCAAGTTATTCCAAACCTGTTCGATCTTCGTTCATCTTCAGAACACAAATGAAGATATTTTTTATGAAATCCGAGAGCTTTCTGATCCTGCCTAGACAGCAATGCAACTACCACACTTAAGGTCCAGAAAGAAGGGTTCGTATAAGGTACTTGAATTTGACTTTTTTTAATTTTAAGGCCCGAAAAACCTTGAAAAGTGCAAGAAGTGTATTAAAAGACAAAGTTTCTTTAAAATAAGTGTTGTTTTTTTAATAAGCACATATCTTTTCATGCAAAATGTACAACATTTAAAAAAAAAAAAATGTTTTTATATATATACCTATTACAGTTAATGTCATAGTACTGACAGTGTTGTGTAAACATGGCTGAAGATGCAAAAAGAAGAACAGATGCTTTGTTCACAAGCAGAGGAAGATCAGAAAAAGTATTCTCGTAGCTTCATAAGTTAAGGTTAAACCATTGTCACATGGACTATTTTATCGATTTCCTTACTACCTTTCCAAGTCTTGAACGTGGGAGTCGGAAAGAAGCTTTCGGATTTCATCAAAAATATCTTAATTTGTCTTCAGAAGATAAAAGAAGATCGCCAGATTGGCCCTTTATGTGAGGACAGTAAAATTACACGTCAAC
The DNA here is from genome assembly GCF_049309525.1 of Garra rufa. Taxonomy (NCBI): domain Eukaryota; kingdom Metazoa; phylum Chordata; class Actinopteri; order Cypriniformes; family Cyprinidae; genus Garra; species Garra rufa. The sequence goes on along the minus strand of NC_133362.1, from coordinate 36,903,379 downwards.
CACCCATATGAATTCAAATATGTGAGGCATGAGAGACACACATCTGTTAAAAAGAAGTCTATCTGAATTATCATTCCTGAGAACAAGTTCCTGATGACTCCTGTCTTTGACACGTCTTAACTTGCACAGGCCCGGTCCTGCATATATAAAACCAGCTAGGTCACATGAATGTGAGCATGCATTCTTGATTAAGTACATTTCAGAACATTCACATCAACAATGTCTTTTGTCTTTGTGTTTTTGTAGTCCTCTGAGTCATGGATGGGTGGAGACGACGAGCCATTGACTGGTTTCTCCTGGAGGGGAGGCTGTGAGAGAGAGACCACAGGAATCCAGGCCTGGAGTGAGGTGTTTGTGATGGAAAAGAAAGATGGAACTAAGGTGGATGGGCGTTCACTTAAAGATGTGCATTATGTCACTGTAAAGATATGTTAATAGTGTGATAAGACTAATGTGTGTGTGTGTGTGTGTGTGTGTCTTTAGGTGGCTGTTTTGCTGGTGGACACTCAGGGAGCCTTTGACAGTCAGTCCACCATTAAAGACTGTGCCACAGTTTTTGCTCTGAGCACCATGACCAGCTCTGTGCAGGTGTGTAGAAGCACATTAGCTTAAATAATCATATTACAGTATTAAGTTACGTAACAGTCTTGTTTGTTTTAGGTTTATAATCTTTCCCAGAATATCCAGGAAGATGATTTGCAGCATCTCCAGGTAGAAACTTTCTTTGTTGGAGAACATTGTTAATTAGTGGTGTATTAAAAGTTGGTGTGGGACAGTAACCTCATGTGTCTTTTATAGCTTTTCACAGAATATGGTCGACTTGCAATGGAGGAGATCTATGAGAAACCATTTCAGGTAGAAAAGCTGAACATTTCTGTACTGGTTACACAACACAGATGCCACAGATATCCCCTCAATATGTAAAATAAAAAAGCTATATTAAGGCACTGATTTACATCATATTTAATATATATTACACGTGTATATGGGCCATTCTAATTTGGGGAGAGGACAAATATTCCAAAACTTTCTGAAAATACAAAATGAGACTATTACTAGATGTTTACCTTGGATATTATCCAATTTGCATACATACACATTTATTGAAAATAAAAATAAAAATTCAAGACACTATTGCTCAAAAGTTTGGGGGCTGGTTATTCAGCAAGGACACACTAAATTGATCAAAAGGGAGAATAAATACATTTATAATGTTACAAGAGATTTCTATTTCCTGTAAATGCTGTTCTTTTGAGTGTTTTATTCCTCAGATAATTCTGGGAAAGATGTTTTTCACAAATAATAAGCAGCACAACTGTTTTCAACATTGATGGTAATAATAAATGTTTCTTGAGTGTCAAATCAGCATATCAGAAATTATTTTTGGTTCGAGTGACACTAAAAACTGGAATAATTATGCTGAAAATTCAGCTTTGCAATCACAGAAATAACATTTTATTCAAATAGAATACAGTTAATTTAAATTGTAATGTTACATGGTGGTATTGTTTTTACAGCCTTGGTGGGCATAAGAGACTGTTCGTGTAAAGTCTGATGTGATGAAACAATACAATGTTTTCATACCAACACTATTTACTATGAAATCTGATAATATAGTAGAATGATTATAGACTTACTTTTAATACTGTGGGATCATTTTCAACCTGAATAAATTGGGCATCTGAACAATTGTCACATCACTTTTTTTCTAATTTTGTAAGAATAGGCCTTTAGCTTCACTTTTTTTTTTTCTTTACTGTCTTCTAGAAACTATTGTTTCTGATCAGAGACTGGTGTTATCCATATGAGCATGACTATGGGCTCAAAGGAGGGAATCACTTCTTGGAACGAAGACTACAGGTAAGATAAAGCACAGAACATGGCTTTAAGTGATAGTTCACCCAAAAATGAAAATTCTGTTATTAATTACTCACCCTCATGTCGTTCCAAACCCGTGAGACCTTCGGTTATCTTCAGAACACAAATTAAGATATTTTTGATGAAATCTGAGAGCCTTCTGACCCTGCATAGACAGCAATGAGTACTCGTGATTTGGAGGAGAAGAATTGATGAATAAAGTCATCAATAAAGTCGTTATTTTTGTTTTCTTCATGCACAAAATGCAAAAAATTGTGGTTGAACCACTAATGTCACATGGACTATTTTAACAATGTCCTTACTGCATTTCTGGGTGTGGGAACAATTTAGTTGCATTGCTGTCTATGCAGGGTAAGAAAGCTCTTGGGGTGCTAGGGTGAGTAATTGACAGAATTTTCATTTTTGGGTGAACTATCTCTTTCAGCATGTTAAATGGACTGTGAGTCATGTTTTATTTTTTCCCTGTAGGTGAAGCTTAATCAACACGAAGAGCTGCAGAATGTTAGGAAGCATATTCACAGCTGTTTCTCCAGCATAGGCTGCTTTCTGCTGCCACATCCAGGTCTGAAGGTGGCCACCAACCCCTACTTTGATGGCAGACTGAGAGGTCAGTACAGATTTTCTCTCAGACACAGTCATAAACATGTATATTTAAACTCTAGGCTCATCATGACCTTTTTTTTATGTCCAGACATTGATGAAGAGTTCAAGAAGGAGCTGCAGAATCTAGTGCCTTTGCTGCTGGCACCAGAGAACCTGGTAGAGAAAGAGATCGGTGGAGCTAAAGTCACGTGCAGAGACCTGCTGGAGTACTTCAAGGTCAGATTTGATTATCTAAGCTGCAGTAACAGCTGTAAACACAAATAAGATCAGGTGTTAATTGTGTCAGGATTGAAACCGAAGAGGCTCTAGAGAGTTTGTGCGGCAAATGATGCAAGTGTTTACTGATACTAAAGCAAATAACTTTAATTATTAATCACACTACAGTAGAAATATAGTGCATTAGCCAGTTGTCAAGCAACATGAATGTAGAGTTGAGCTGTTGTGAGATCACTGGTGTGCTTTTTATAGGCTCATCCAATCAGATTGTATTTCAACAGCATTTTCTGCATTATGACTATCCAAATGTTTATTTTCCCTGTTTGCAGGCATATATTAAAATCTATCAAGGGGAGGAGCTTCCACATCCTAAATCCATGTTGCAGGTGTGTTGCTCTCAATCTTTAAAGTCACCTACAGTGCTGTTCAAAAGCTTTGATCAGAAAAAGCATTTAATATTATGAAACACGTAAAATAATTTAATTTTAGATAACTATAACAATAGAATGCTTTCTATTTTAATATACACTTCTGTTCAAAAGTTTGGGATCAGTAAGATTTTTTTTATGTTTTTAAAAGAAGTCTCTTCTGCTCATCAAAGCTGCATTTATTTAATCAAAAATACAGTGAAAACAGTAATATTGTGAAATATTATTACAATTTAAAATTTCATCAAGTATTACTCAGTTTTTCAGTGTCACATAGAAATCATTCTAATATGATTCATTATAGTTGTTGCTTAATATTTTGTATGAACCTGTGATAGTTTGTTTTCAGGATTCTTTGAATAAAAAGTTCAAAAGAACAGAATAAAAAAAAAGAAATCTTTTCTAACAACTCTTTACTATCATTTTTAAAAAAATCATTTTAAAACATTCTTGCAGAATAAAATATTGAATATTAATATTTGAATTAAAAAAAGAAAAAAGAATTTACTGACCCCAAACTTTTAAACAGTAGTGTATATTGTTACAAAATGATTTTTTTTTTTAAATGAATGCTGTTTTTTCTTTCTTTTATTTTTTTTAAAACTTCTACCAAAAAATTACTAAACAGCACAACTTTTTCCAACATTGAAAATAAATCAGCATATTAGAATGATTTCTGAAGGGTCATGTGACACTGAAGACTGCAGTAATGCCTGATTTTAAAAATTCAGCTTTGCATCACAGGAATAAATTATATTTTAAAGTATATTAAATTGCAATAATATTTCACAATATTACAGTTTTTTTTTCTGTATTTTTGATCAATAAATGCAGCCTTGATGAGCATAAGAAGCTTCTTTAAAAAAATCAAAAATCGTATTGATCCCAAACTTTTGAAGAGTAGTATATTTTTAACAGTAATTTATTCCTGTGATACATCAGATCATTATAATATGCTGATTTGCCGCCCCAAAACATTTCATATTGTTTTATCATTATCAGTGTTGAAAACAGTTGTGCAGTGTAATGTTTCATAATTATTTCATGAACAGAATTTTAAAAGAGCAGTATTATTTAATATTTATAAAAAAAAAAAATACATTATTAAATAATGCTAAAATAATCATTATAAAATTAATAATTTTTTTAGTAACATTATACATGTCTTTACTGTCACCTTTAAGTAATTGAATGTGTCCTTGCTGAGTAAGAGTAAAAAAAATAGTTCTGAACCCATACTTCTGTACGGTAGTCTATATGAAAGTGTTAAATGCCCACTGTGCCTTTATTTACTTTTAGGCAACTGCTGAAGCGAACAACCTGACAGCTGTCGCTGGAGCAAAGGACACTTATAACCGAACCATGGAGCAGGTAGAGTTACTTTGAGCTGCTAATTTTTCATCAGTTTGACAGAAACATGCATGTAGACAAATAGCAAGTAGTGTGAGCCAAATGCATTCTGCAAGCTTCTTTAATTTTAAATGGATCATGGATGGAGAGGGACCTCAGTTCTCTTTAAATATAGCAGGAGCGTGACGTGAGATGAGCTAGCCTATATAACTGGAAATAACTTGAGGCCATTGCACTAAAATAGTAGGTTTGGCCTAGATAACTCAAAATACAGAGATGCCTGTTATGGTTTAATCATTTCTACATGTATGGTGATTAGAAAGACTAGGGAATGATTTTAAGCTTTTGTTGTGTGTATATCACAGGTATGTGGAGGTGACAAACCATACGTCGCTCCTGTTGACCTTCAGCGCTATCATGAAGAGTTTAAGAAAACCTCTATTCAGAAGTTCTGTGCGGTGAAGAAAATGGGCGGCTTGGAGTTCAGTCAGCGCTACCAGGAGCAGCTAGAGACTGAGCTGGATGAAGTGTATACAAATTTCACAAAGCACAATGAAAGCAAGAACATTTTCTACGCAGCGAGAACTCCGGCCACGCTGTTTGCCGTCATGTTTGTTACCTACATGGTCTCCACAATAACAGGTTTCATTGGCCTATCGGTAATCGCAGCTCTGGCCAATTTGGTGATGGGGATTTCGCTGATGTCGTTCTGTGTCTGGGCGTATGTCAGATACTCAGGAGAGTATCGAGAAGTGGGGGTGGCGATAGATCTCATAACAGAGGCCCTGTGGGAACAGGTGAGTTATGCTTCCAGCGTGTCTTTCCATGTTTCAGTTGCTTTCCTGTTGACTTTTGTGTTCATCCCCTGCTATAAACCTTTCACCTTTAGTCTTGTCATAACCCACTTTTCTAAATGTCAAAGTAATTTGACTCCCTGTTGATGGCAATTGTTAAGAGGGCCCTGAGACAATGGTGGGCCTATCAAGCTTCTCTATAGTATAACATACTCATGCTCAGCTCAGTCAAAGGGCTTCATTTTAGAAGCAGCCCTGATTTTAATGTCAGGTTTCCTTCATGTGTCCTAATGGGAGTGGCAAGGTTTAGCTTGGCTTATGTTGAATTCACATTGTTTGCCTTCATCTACATTATTGTCAGTACTGAGACTGTGTTAGCCTTGGTGTTAGACTATAATACTATATAGAGTTTTGTGTTTCTTGACTTTCTTTAGGGGATAGTTCACCTAAAATTAACTGGCCCTGACCCCATAATTAACTGGCCCTCAAGCCGTCCTAGTTGAATATGGCTTTATTCTTTTATAATACAATCTGAATTGTATTTAAAAAATGTCCTGCCTCTTCCACGCTTTATAATGGCAGTAAATGGCACATGGAGGCGGAAAAAAATCGGGGTTAGTGGAGAAAATTTGGGGTGGAAGGAAAAAATATTTCTCACATTTTTTGCATTCTCTCGCAAAACTTTCCTTAACTTTTCCATCTCTCGCAAAGATTTTTGCGTTCCCTCGCACAACTTTTTCCTTCTCTCGCAAAGATGTTTGCGTTCCCTTGCAAAAACTAGTTGATTGGGACAAACACTTCCTGTTTACAGCTTGCAGTGGTTCATATAGCTTTGCATGTTCACAATGTAGCGTTTCATAGAGTTTTATTTTAAACTTCGACTCAAGTATAAAGAAATACAGTCAGTGTTTAGGCTAGTTCAACGCACCATTTTGGGACATTTTATAACGCTCAATGTCAAGACTAGCAGAATAGCTCATAATATGAACGTAAACCGCTAAATTGCATGTTAAATGTATCCTCCATAGAAAGGAAACGCGTAATTAATGGGCTAAGACAGTGGTATAAAAAGGCAGAATTTAGTATACAGTTTATTAATAAATTATACATACAGCAAAGCAAATAAGCCCAGAATTTGAACAGAAAGCACTAAATTGCATGTTAAGCATTTTTGTCACATAAAGACTGGGGCTCAATAAAGACTGATTAAAAAAGACCAAATATGCTATAGAAATGATCTAAATTTTAAATTTAAATATATTGTGTACATAAGCAGATGCTGAATTTCATAAGCTTTTTCTTCCCCATAGAAAACTGGCTTAATATAAGAAGAATAAAAAAAATACCATGTACAGGCGAGCAACGCAGCAGTCTATTATGCCACGTTACTTAACGTTAAGACACGTTGACTTCCTAAATGCAGCTTCAAAGGGCTCTAAACGATCCCAGCCAATAAAAAAGGGTCTTATCTAGCGAAACGATATATATATATATATATATATATATATATATATATATATATATATATAAAAAGTATATACATTTAACTTCAAATGCAGGTCTTGTCTAGCTCTGCGATGTGCATGCATACTCTGTACAGAGAAGTCCACTATATGTAGAACATGCCTGAAATGTTTTCTGAAGAAAGAAAGACATGAACATCTTGGATGACAAAGGGGTGAGTAATATATTTGTGCATTTTTGTTCTGGAAGTGAACTAATACTAAATTTAATATTTAAATTTTTATAAGTATTAAAGTATTTATTAATACCGAATTGGGCCTCCACTGTTACTGTTTTAGTACATTAAGCCACATTAAGCATATTAGAATGTCACAAAACGGTGCCTTAAAATTTAAGAACTGTATTTCTTTATACTTGAGTCCAAGTTCAAAATAAAACTCTAAGAACCGCTTCACTGTGAATGTACAGAGCTGTATGAAACTCTAACATGTAAGCTGTAAAGTAAACAGGAAGTGTTTGTCCAAACTCAACTGGTTTTGCGAGAGATTGCAAATATCTTTGTAAGGGTAGATATTTGAAAAATATTTTTTTCTCCCACCCTGATTTTTTTTTCCCACTTATCCAGCCAACACCAATATTCATATTTGCAACCTTATAAATGGTAATCTCTAGGTTCAGGCTAACTGTCGTACACGCATTTGTGGGAGACGAAGGCATAGTGTAAGCTCTGGTGAGAATATGCAAGTCTCTCTTTCTTTACAAAACCTTGTTTTGTACTTTTAATTTTATGACTGGTATTTAGTTTTGCTCTTTCCACTGCACTTCTGTGTTTGTCACTTCTCAGCAGAGCTTATGCTACGCCTACATCCTATGACCTCCACTGGAATGCCGCTCTCTCATGAACATGTTTGTGACAGTTAACAGAAACCTAAAGATTAAAGTTTATGAAGTTTTAAATAGGGATATTTCTCTTACACAAACGAAACTATTAAGAAATAAAAAAAAGTTCATAGAGACAGTACACAATCCGAGTCTTATGAGGAAACGGTTGATTTATATGATGAAGATTCAGCCACTTTGATTAAACCACTCTATTGTTACTCAATTTTATGATATTTTAGAAGCATAATTTTAAAGTTTGTAAAAATTTTTGGGTGAACTGTGCCTTTAAGGATTCAAACGCCTGATCTTTAATCCAGGGTTCTCATCCTCGTGGAAAATCTGGAAATATAAAGGAATTGATGTGTTTCAGACCTGAAAAAGATGCAGTTAATAAAATAATGAAGTAAATAAAATCTCATGACTTAATGAAATCACGTCATGGACATTTTTATGTCTCAAAAATACATTTTGAACTATTATTTAATTAGTTAGACATTGCACTTTTATACAGTTACTAAAAATCCATATACAATAGTTTTTTTAACTAAAATTTATACATCTGAATAAATACGCTTTCCATCGATGTATGGTTTGTTAGGATAGGACAATATTTGGCTGAGATACAACTATTTGAAAATCTGGAATCTGAGGGGGCAAAAAAATCTAAATACTGAGAAAATTAATTTGGACAACTTTAAAGGCAAAGCATATTAATAATAAAAATAAGTTTTGATATATTTTTGTTAGGAAAAGTGAAAAATATCTTAATGGAGCCTGATCTTCCTAATGATTTTTGGCATAAAAGAAAAATGTATAATATTGACCCTTACAGTGTATTTTTGGCTATTGCTACAAATATACCTGTGCTACTTGAGACAAATGTTCCAGCTGATTTATGCATAAAATGAGGGACCAGAGCCATATCTAGGGATTTGACACCTTTGACCTGTAAGCAACCACACAAAAGCTGTTCAGACAAGCACCATTAAAGTTTTGATTGTTGTTTTTCTCTCCTTTGTTGATTCTAGTTGCTGAAGCCAATTACCGAGCAATACATGGAAGAAAATGTCCGACAGACTGTTGTGAACTCAATAAGAGCCACGCTAACAGATCAGGTGACACAAGCTACAAAGTTGAAGAGCAACTGAAAGTTTGCTGTGCCTTATCTGCCCAGTGTTTGAACAATCACTGCTTTTATGTTGTGTAGTTTTTGTGATGTTTGGTCATGTAGACTCTAACCAAAGTTTACAGCGTACTTTACCCTGACCAATATACACACCAACCATGCTGACTGACACTAGAACAGCGACGGACATCAGTACAAAAGCTTATAAATTCAGGTTTAATCATCAGGTATGCATGCAGCTTTGGATTTCTCTTGCTTTGAGGGATTATTCGGGGAAGCAGCACAAATATTTTACAATCTGAAAGTTAATTTGAGCACTAAATGTTTAATCCCTTATATGCTTAACGGTTGAATTACTGCTCTCAGTGAATGATCCGACCCGTAGCATTTTTACATTTTGCCTTCTAGCGCAGTTACTCCGTGTGAAAACGTAATAGCATTTTTGCTGGATTTCTTGTGAGGTATTTTTTAGAGCCTTTAAGGAATGCTGAAGTTGTAAATCCATCCAAGACACCCCTTTATTGGGCCTCTTTCTGTACAGTGTTGTTTTAGACTGTATCATAGCCTCATGCATGTAAATGAGTGTACAAATATCAGCTGTAGAACACAAGAGGATTTAATTTACAATGTTTGGAGAGGAGTATGAATGTGACGCTGTATTTGCCTTTTGTTGTCCTTCAGAGCACCTTTCATTGTGCGCAGTCTTCTGACACATGGGAGTGCTCGCGACAAGACTTGATTTGTCAGTCTTTTAAGGTTATGCCATGTAATTTATTTTTTAAACAATTAAAATATTTAAAATTTGTGTTTTCTGGCTCCTTCAGGGTTATTAGCAAGCTAATTATGGGTTTCAAGTGTTTTCAACTTAATGTACATTAATGTATAATGAACAAACAGTAGTATGTTTATAGTAATAATCAGTTGAAGTCAAAAGTTTACATACACCTTGCAGAATCTGCAAATGTTTGGAAAGCTATTTCACATTAAATGTTAACATAGTTCACAAGAGAAAATAGTTGAATTTATAAAAATGACCCTGTTCAAAAGTTTACATACTCTTGATTTGTAATACTGTGTTGTTACCTGAATGATCCACAGCTGTGTTTTTTGTTTAGTGATAGTTGTTCATGAGTCTCTTGTTTGTCCTGAACAGTTAAACTGTCTGCTGTTCTTCAGGAAAAAAATCCCTCAGGTCCCACAAATTCTTTGGTTTCTTAGCATTTTTGTGTCTCTGAACCCTTTTCAACAATAACCGTATGATTTTGAGATCTATCTTTTCACACTGAGGACAACTGAGGGACTCATATGCAACTATTACAGAAGGTTCAAATGCTCACTGATGCTCCAGAAGGAAAGACAATGCATTAAGAGCTGGGGGTGAAAACTTTTCAACAGAATTAGGTTTTCTTATTGATACTCTTAAGTTTTTTTTTTTTTTTTTTTTTTATTAGTACTGCCCTTCAGACGCTACATAAGATACTTTCATGTTTCATAGAAGACAAAAGTTTAATTTACCCTGCTCTTCAAATTCCAAAGGTTTTTACCCCTGGCTCTTAATGCATTGTCTTTCCTTCTGAAGCAGCAGCAAGCATTTTGAACCTTCTGTAATAGTTTCATATGAGTCCCTCGGTGTGAAAAGATGAATCTCAAAATCATACAGTCATTGTTGAAAAGGATTCAAACACACAAATTCTGAAAAACCCAAAAAATTGTGGGACCTGAAGGATTATTCTGAAGAACAGAGGGCAGTTTAACCCGTGTGCGACCTTATGGACATTTTTGTCCATTTCAGTTTTGTTTTTTTTGTTATAAGTGTGCCTTTGTTAATGCCAACTGCATACATTTTGGCTCAGGTTTTTAGTTTTATTAATGTCCACATTAAAACGGCAATTTTTTATCCCAGGGCCGTTCGACTATTAATGATGCAATATTTGCTAATAGGCATTCATTCTATTGGCAAGGCTTCAAATTTTACATTTTTACCATTTTTTACTAAATTGTGCCTTTTTTCAAAAATATAAATGCCTCAAAATTAATGTTGTTCTTCACTGACACACCCAAGAATCTAATAAGCAAAGAAAAAAAATTCTGCTCAGCATTTAGTATATGGAAATAGATTTTTTTTTTCATTAAAAACCCACCTGTGGCATTATGCAAACAAACCAGCATTTAAAGGGCTAAAATTCAGAAAATTAATGAAAGTTTGGTATCTATGGATAGAACAGATGCTGCTTAAAAATACTTTTTTTTTTTTTTTTTTTGAATGCACAAAGATTAACTGTTCAGGACAAGCAAGAGACTTATGAACAACTGTCACTAAAAAAACACAAAAAACTGGATCATTCAGGTAACAAAACAGTATTAAAAATCAAGTGTATGTAAACTTTTGAATGGGGTCATTTTTAAAAATTCAACTACTTTTTTTTTCTTGTGGACTGTATGTAAATCTTTAGCATGAACTATATTATTCAGGTCAGTACTAAATAAAAAAATTGTATGATCCCTCTTATTTTGCTAAAACAATCAACATTTTGCTGATTCTGCAAAGTGTATGTAAACTTTTGACCTAAACCGGTCCTAGTGATTGTAAAAAAAAATTCGACATGCGTTGTTACGTGTTAACTATAGGTTATTAAATAAATCTTCCAAATTCCTACCAATGTCAAATATTTTTTGCTTTGTTTACTTTAAAAATCAGATGCCTCCTCAAGTTTCCCACTCTTAGCAAATACCAAAACTGCTGGCCAAGTTTGAATTAAGCCTCACCAGTGTGATAACAGCAGCTTTTGTTCTGGAGACGCTAACGTTACACTCATTCAAGCGGAACTGGTTCGGTTCAAAACCATTTTTATAACGTCTTTTTCCTAGTGCTTAGCGTTGCCAGCATTGGTCCTGTAACCATGGCGACAGACATTTTAAAACGTTTTGAACAATGGGGATTGAGTCGCACAGTAGGCTTCTATTGCAGTCCGTTTGGATGTTGGAGAGTAAGGCAAGTGAGGTAAGAGCTCATTTCATTTCAACATCTAAAGTGCTTATTTGAAGTAAATCTCAAACCTAAATACCTAACAAGTACGACGTGCCGGAATTTCTTACAGTACAAAAGAGCTCAACTCAAATGGACCTGGACATTAAACAGACGAGAAGATCTATGCACAAGTGTGAACTTGATAGCATTGAAGACACGCAGCAAGACTGTGACAGACGAATTCCTGATAAGTTGTGCACCCGTCAGCCAGAAGCCATCAGCAGTGAAATGCAATCAAACGACAAAGAGGTGCTTTGGAGTCGGTGGAAGAAAAGAAAAGAAGTCCCTGCTAAATCACAGCGTGCTGCGGAGGATACGCTTGAAAACAGGTTCCTGAAAGTGCAACGGAGTTTACTACAAAACACAAATGAAAATGTCAGTCAAGATTTTAATGAGCAGGCAAGGGAGTCCCTGCAAAGAATTCTAGCAGGCGCAGATTTGTTGAAAAAGGAAGAGGCTACGATGAGTATCCTAAGGTCAAAATATGATTTCAAGATGGATCATGACTCCAAAGCCTTACATCTGCCTTTTGGGTACTTTGTTAGGTCTAATTCAACAAGATCCGTTGAATGTTCCTCAAACCCATCCACAGTCATTTTGAAGGAAATATCAAAATGCAGAGAAAGAAGCAGAGCTGACAAAAGTTCATCTGTGAAGAGCAAACGTCTTGACTTCTTTGAAGTCGTGAAAGAACAACTGCAGCAGAAGGACTTGGAGAATCAACATCTTGTTCATTTGTTGCTGGTCAAGCAACAAGAACTGAAAGATATGGCAGAGACATCAAAGCAAAAGGAGAAGGAATCCCAACTAATTACTGAAAAGCTAAAGCGTGAAGAACAGAAACGTACAGAAATCACCACCAGGTTTGAGCAAACCTCTGAAGATTTGAAGAAGGAACTCGCTGAAGCCAGGAGTAACAGCAAAATGTCTATGAAGCAGCTGAAAGCACTGATGGAGAAGTACGAGCGCCTCAAAACACGTGCTAACGCGATGAAGGACCAGCTCAATGTGGAGCTCAATGAGAAAAAGAGCTGTCAGAAATCATTCAAGAAGCTTCAGCAGATGTCTCAGGAGCTGCTAACCAAGCAGAAACTTCTGGAGGAGCAAAGAGATGTAGCAGAACGAGATCTTACTTTGTCTAAAGAGACGCTGCAGATGATGGACTCCGAGCGCAAGAACATCTTTAGCATCAATCAAAGACTCGAGGAGGAGGTATCAACCATGAGAAACGAATCTGCAAACCTCAGAGAACATTTACGTAAAGCTCAGGAGAAGAACAAGGAGCTCGTTCAAGCGACTCGCTCCAAACAGTCTGAGAATGAAAAGAACACTAAGGAATTTCAGGAGGCGATTAAGAAACTGAATGCTGAGTTGGAAGTTTGTCGAACTGAAAGAGACAAGGCTCTTCAACAGGTGGAGAGCGTGAAATATGAATCCAAACTTATTCACAACAAGCAGAGAGTGGAGATACTCCAGCTTGAGGAGCATCAAAAAGCCTGTCTGCAACAATCCGACGGTTTGAGAAGAGAATGCGAGGCTTTGATGGAGATGGTCAGTAAGCTTAAGAAAGACAAGCAAGTCCTGAGTGAGAAGATGGAGGGCGTTCATAAAGATAAGATGGCAAGCACGAAGGAGGGAGAGCGCCTCAAAGAGGCCATTCGATTGTTGGAGCGAGAAAGAGAGGTGCTGTTAGCGGAGATGGAGGACTTGCGTAAGGATTATCTAGGCATCAGCGATAGGATCATGCAGAAGATGGGCCACGTGGATGCAGCTGATCCTCCAATGACCATCACTGACATCACGACAAACCATCAAAGAAATGCTCAGAAGTTCTTACCCATCGATGATGGAATGATGGTATGAGACCTGAGACCTAAAATAACAGTTGAAGTCAAAAGTTTATTATAAGTAATTATAGTAATTATTTTTCCAAAATAAGAGGGATCATACAAAATGCATGTTACTTTTTATTTAGTACTGACCTGAATAAGATTTCACATCAAAGATGTTTACATATAGTTCACAAGAGAACATAATAGTTGAAATTATTTGAACCCTTTCCAACAATGACTGTATGATTTTGAGATACAATTTTTCACACTGAGGACAACTCAGGGACTATTACAGAAGGACCAAAAGGAAAAACATTTGGTAAATTTAACTTATTTTGTCTTCTGGGGAACATGTAAGTATGTTCTGAATTGCAGTACTAAATGGAAAAAAAAAAAAAAACTCTTAATACAGTGGTTCTCAATCCTGGTCTTGGGGGACCCCTGCTCTGCTCATTTTGCATGTCTCCCTTATTTAACACACCTGACTGAGATCATTAGCTGATTAGTTCAATTCATGGATCTCTCTCCTCATGAGCTGATGATCTCAATCAGGTGTTAAATAAGGGAAACATGCAAAATGTGCAGAGCAGGGGTAACCCCAGGACCAGGATTGAGAACCACTGTCTTAATACATCGTTTTTTTTCCTTCTGGAGCATTAGTGAGCGTTTTGAACCTTCTGTAATATTGCATACGAGTCCCTCAGTTGTCGTCAGTGTGAAAAGATGGATCTCAAAATCATACAGTCATTGTTGGAAAGGGTTCAAATACACAAAAATGCTGAAAAACCAACGAATTTGTGGGACCTGAAGGATTTTTCTGAAGAACAGCAGGCAGGTTAATTGTTCAGGACAAACAAGGGACTCATGAACAACTATCACTAAACAAAAACAGCTGTGGATAATTCAGGTAACAACAGTATTAATAATCAAGCCCATGTAAACTTTTGAACAGGGTCATTTTTATAAATCCAAATTCAGTACTAAATAAATAACATGCATTTTGTATGAACCCCTTATTTTGCTCAAATTAACATTTTTCAGATTCTGCAAGGTGTATGCAAACTTTTGACTTTGACTGTACATGACTATGACATGCATTTTTGTCTTTTAAAGCCTAATTTATTTAAATTATATTATGGAGTAAAGTTGAGATGAAAAATTTACATGAATTTTAATGTATTAGTATTTGCTTTGCTCTCAAGCTGCACGATCTGGCACTTTCTCGGTCACAAACTTATTTGATTAGTAAACTAGAAATAGTGCAGAATCTCTTTTTTTTTTTTTGTAAATTTCCAGGTTAAATGGGGAAAAATAAATAAATGTACACCACTATTTTACAGTTTGAGAACTGTAAGAGGACAGTTTTTTTTTTTTTTTGAAGATATTGAACATAAATGAATGCAATTAAAAATGCCAGAGACATAAGAAAAAGAGAAATGCACCCTCATTCCCACATTTAAGCACTGGAATACTAGCTTCTGGTAATTCAGCTTTAAAACAACATTGTGAATTACTTGTGTAATATTTAATTGTTTTAATTGTAATTTACAGTAATGACATGGGTAAGAGAAAACATCTTACCAGACCCAAACTTTTGACCGGAAGTGTACATGTCCATTAAAGGATTAATTAAATTTCAGAATAATTCTTACAATTTTCTCAGCCCCATGTCATCTATAGTGTCCATGTCTTTTTTTTAGTCGTAAAGAAATTAAGGTTAAGGAAAACATTCTAGAGTCTAAATTGCAGTTTCAATGCAGCTTCAAAGGGCTCTACATGATCCCAGCCGAGAAAAAAAAAGGGTCTTGTATGGTAAAACGATTGGCCATTTTCTAAAAAAAAACAAAAAACAAAAAAACAAATATTCATCTTGCACTAGCTCTGCATCTACGACTTTGTGCATGACGTAGGCGTAAGTACCAAGCCAGTGTTTTAAAAGTGAATGTGCAAAGAGAGTCAAATGCCCTTTAAAGCCCTTTTAGTTGAATGAGTTTTGCCCTACCCTGCCTTTTTGAACTGAAGTACTCAGACAAAAAAACTAACCATGTGACCTTTCCAATGTGATTATGTAATGCATTAAGTAGCAGACAAACATCGCAGACCTATCGCAAGAGGGACATTTGTGGTTAAAAAGTACAACTTTTTTTTTTTAAATGACCGATAGTTTTGCTAGCTAAGACCCTTATTCCTCAGATGGGATCGTGTAGAGAAACTCCATTCATCCCCATTGAAGCCCACTATATGAAAAAAAAAAAAAAAAAATCCTAAATGTTTTCCTCAAACCTTAATTTCTTTGCAACTGAAGACAGACATGAACATCTTGGATGACATGGGGGTGAGTAAATCACCAGGAAATTTGTTCTTTAAGTAAACTAATTCTTGAAATAAATCTCATTGTTTCTTCCCTGCAGTTATTCAAGACATAAGAAGAAAACTAGAGGAGAACCAGCGAAAGTAAACCATGAATGTAACCGTTCTGCATTAAGTAGCTTGAAATGCAAAAATATATACCCTGTATTTAAATAAACATCACATGCTGTATACAAAATATTTATTATTTTGAAAACATAAAAGAATGTTTGTTCTACAGTATATCTAGGTCAAAGTGCATTTAAGCGGTTTACATGTGCGTTTCCTATTCAGTTAACTACATATGAAATGTACAACAGTATTTACAAAGTAGCCAAAATGTGGGATTCTTGTTCTCTTAGTGGTAATCCCAAAACAAAAGTTGACATGGCATCAAAAAAAAAAAAAAAAAAAAAGACAAGACATGTTTAATAACATGTTAGATCTGCTAAAAACTCATAACCAAGGACGGACTTATTAAAAGCAGCAGTGGTCAACTTAAAAGTCTAAAATAGAAAAGATCTCAATCTCACAGTAGAACCAGCAGGCAGCTTTTAGACCAGTCAATGTTGCTTGATCAGTTTAGTCAGTGGTAGTAACTCAACTTTCAAGTGGCGGTACTCTTAGGACAGACTGATGTCACCATTGTCATCTTTGGTCTCGATAACTTTAAACACCCCATCCTTCTCTTGTTTAACACGCTTCTTGGCTTGATCTGAAAGGGGAGATTAGATTCACATCATTCAAATGTCAAAGCATCTATGAAAATCCCTATGCCGTGTAATTTATTCAGATCTGAAACTTACTCATTAAATCACTACGGTCCAGCAGGATCTGCAGATCTTTGTCACTGATGACCTTTCCCTTAGTGCCTGTCACTGCCCTGTAAAAGCATGAATCACATCAGGACAGTCATTGTGATGCAACTTACTGTACAACAGAATTTAGCAACACTTGGGACTGTATTAAAACTCTTGTGACAGTCAGATAAACAGTATGAGTATCTGTACCCATCATAGTCTCTGGACTTCAGCAGTTCCACAAGCTCATTTACATCCACACAGCTCTTGGTCTGTTTGAGCTCTGCTTTAGAACCTTTAAACTTATCTGAAATGACAAATATAACGGGAAAAAATGTCAATAAAGAGTCACTGCAAAAAACAAAATGTAAAAGATGCAAAAGTTGGTAATGCAGCATTTTCTGCAACTACATACTTTTGTGAATGACCATCTTCTCTAGCTTTCTCTTGGCAGAGGCTCTCTCCAGGATCTTCTCATCAATGGTGTTGGCCGTAATGAGGCGGTAAACCATCACAGGCTTTGTTTGGCCGATACGGTGACACCGATCCTGTGCCTGCAAATCTGCCTGAGGATTCTGAAGATGAAATTCAGAAAAGATGCTGATTAGGGCTGTCGATTATTCTGACGATTAATAGAGTAATCGGATAATTATAAAACAACTTTTTGTAGTAATAAAACTAGACCCAAGACCCTTTAAATTGATTTAAAATACATATATAATAGCAATAATAATTAGTTCAAATGAAGAATCAAAAGCAAGCAATCGTGATTTTATGGAACAAAACTTAAAATACATGTACTATACAATAAAGCTAATGCATATCAACTGCCTGCAGCCTGACAATCATTTTTATACTTTACTGCGTGATCTAATCCATGTTTAATATATGGTTAAATGCGTTCCCAGATAAATGTTATAATAAACCCAAACTCACAGCAATATGAGTTTGAGATGCTCCACACAAGTAAATGACAACAGTTTGTGTAGCAGCATTTACTGTGAACAGACGCTTTGAGACATACCTAATCTACATGCATGTAATTTAATACATATGACCCTGGACCACAAAACAGTCTGAAGTAGCATCGGTATATTTGTAGCAATAGTTAATTTTGGCCCAAAGTGTATTTTTGGCCATTTCATTTACACCAAAATTCATTAGCATATTAAGTAAAGATCATGTTCCATAACGATTTTTTATTTTATTTCTTACCATAAATATCAAAACCTAGTAATATACATTGCTAAGAACTTAATATTGGACACCTTTAAAGGTGATTGTCCAAATATTGACCCTTGAAATTTTTGCACCCTCAGAATCCAGGTTTTTAAAAAAAAGTTGCATCTCGGCCAAATATTGTCAAACATCAGTTGAAAGCTTATTTATTCAGATGATGTAAAAATTATGACTGGTTTGTGGTCCATGGTCACATATGCGCTTTATTTAATACCTTTCTGGGCCTTGAACATGTCAGTTGTGTTGCTGTCTATGGAGGGTCAGAAAGCTCTTTGATTTCAATCAACAAATATCTTAACATGTGTTCCGATGATAGAAGGTCTTAGGGGTTTGGAACGACATGAGGGTGAGTAATTAATGACAGGATTTTCATTTTTGGGTCAACTAGCTTAATGAAACAAATGATTTAAATAAAATGACGGAACAAATTCTTAAATTCATGGTCAAATAAAATATTTTTATGTCTGCTTGTCATGTGTGGGGCTCCATATAAATCAAATATAAACAGGTTGCACAACTATATTCATACCCAGTCACTGTCAAATATGATCACAGTGTCAGCAGCTGTAAGGTTGATCCCAAGACCACCAGCTCGAGTGCTCAGAAGAAAGAGGAACACCTCCGGATCAGAAGAGAACTTTTTCATCTGCATGAAAAAAAAAAAAAAAAAAAAAGAAGATGAATTGTCAATTGAAAACAACTCACTAAATGTAATGTGATCGTTGGTTTTAACCAAGAAACTACTGCTCACATTCTCATCTCTGTCGGCGTAGCTCATTGACCCATCCAATCGGCTGTACTCATAGCCACGGAGATAGCAATAATCCATCAGAATATCTAATATAGAGGTCATCTGGCTGAAAATCAGCACCTGGTTAACAAAAAAATAGATTAAAATTGCTTGATGTGGCTATTAGCAAAACAAACTCAACTTCATTTTAGTCAGAAAGATGTATTAAATTTTCAGAATCCTGATAGTAGTATCCATTTGTCCAAAATTACATTAAGCAGCAATGTTTATTGAGCAGCAAATTATCATATTAGAAAGATTTCTGAAGTATCGTGTGAGACTGAAGACTTAAGTAATGATGCTGAAAGTTTAGTCTTGCCATCACAGAAAAATCACAACATGACTTTTGTATTTTAGATTAAAAAAAAAACATGAGAATAAGACACTTCTGTCAAAAACAAATCTTATCAGCATATGGTTCATCAGTAAATATGACTACGTACAGAAATTGTATACAGGCAATTAAATGTGCGCAAAATGGTCTTATAACCACAGTGGAGTTTGACACTCACTGATAGAGCTGTTAATCATTAAAATGTATGCATGAGAGATGATGAACTTTACCTTGTGCCCTCTTTTTTTCAGTTCAGGAAGCATTCGGTCCAGGATAAGAAACTTTCCTGATGCTGCCACTAGCTGCTCGTCAATCTGTACCAATGAGAGGATTATTGCACTTGTTCTGTTGCCAATACCTTTATACCAGATGAAATAATTTCATTTCCAACTCATGCAAAGTTGTGTAAAGTACCTTAAATTCTCCACTGGAGTCCAGAGGATACTCTATCAAGTAAGCATGGTTGCAGCACCTCTTCAGCAGCATCAGTATGTTTTGCAGTTTCAAGTTGACTTGAGCATCAACTGGCATGGAAACATCCACCACTGGGCTGGAGCTAAGGAGAAAAGTAACCATGTCATGTCAAAAAGCTCATTTAAAAAAAAAAAGAAAAAAAAAAAAAAAAAGTTTAAAAGCAGAGGTTAAAGTGACAAGAGAGACAGACCTTGTCTGAGACTCCATCTCTTTCTGAACCTTCTCTAGGTATTTCTCAAGTTCTTTTGCAGAGTCAGTGTTTGACTCAAAATAGTCCACCACCTTCCTGGTCCTGCGCTTTGGTCGGCCACTGGATGTTAGAGGCACAGGTGCTGATTCACCCTTAAGGAAAAGTGTCATAAATGTTATTAATAATGATTAATTACCAACCACACCACTCCTGCTATAACTTTCATTTAATATACTGTTCACACCAAGCCAAATATTAAGCGTGATAAACATTTTGATTTGAACAAACCGAATAAACCTGTTCTTTTGGTGTCAATGCATCTTGTATTTGGTATTGTTTGATCAACACCAGAGCGGATACAAAAATCTGAATGGTTGTAAATATTAAATACTGTTTAAAAGTTACGCTTGAGAGGCAGAGTAACTGGTGTTTTTCTTTCCCATAACTGCTACAAACTGTCATAAAGTGCATTTCCAATGTTTTTCACACAGAATTTTTTAGACAATATTTGTGTTGGTGAAAACAGGTCTTAATACTGCATAAAACTCACTTTCTCCTGACCCAGCAGCTTCGCTATAGTTTTGTTAACAATGGCCATGTAAAAGGCCTCCTGTTTGTTGGTTAGAGGAGCGTACACTACGATTTCTTTCTTAGGTGGAACCTCCAGTGTGACGTCTGACTTCAGTCTTCTCAGAAGGAAGGGGGTGAGGATCTAAAAACATTAGAATGTCATTAAAAACAAAAGCGAAGTACAGAACAATTGTGAATGCTTATAAGCGTATATCTAGCCAAAGACCATTTAAATGTACAATTTGGATAAGGTCTACAAAACATTGTCGTCATGTGGTGAAGATACCTGATGAAGCATGTGAAGAATATTCTGCTCGCGCTCATTAGCCACAATGTTTTCTGCATCTGAAGTGATGGTGCTAATGTCAAACCATGACTCAAAACTGAGAAAAAAAAAAAAACATCAACTTCTGATTTTGAGTCAAAAGAAACTTTTATTCTTAAAGGATTAGTTCATTTCCAGAGTAAAAAAAAAATCCTGATAATTTACGCATCCCTATGCCATCCAGGATGTTCATGTCTTTCCTCAGTTGAAAAGAAGTTAAGGTTTTTAAGGAATACATGGTAGGATTTTTCCCCATATAGTGGACTCCAATGGTAGCCAATGGGTTGAAGGCCCAAATTGCAGATTCAATGCAGCTTCAAAGTGCTCTACACGATCCCAGTTGAGGAATAAGGGTCTTCTCTGGCAAAATGATTGGTCATTTTCTAAACAAAATTTAAATTTATATACTTCTTATATAACCTCAAATGCTCAACTTGCACTACCTCTGCATCCACGACTTCACGCATTACATAATTACATGTGACATAGGCAGAAGTACCGACCCAGTGTTTACAAAGCGAACGTGCAAAGAAAGTCAAACACCTTTTGCAAAAAAAAAAAAAAAAAAAAAAAGGATGTCTGGCAATTTTTGAAGTTTGAGAAAATTAGGTGAATTTGAGCCGTAACCTACCTTTTTGAACCAAAGTAAACGGACAAAGAACTAACCATCGCAGATGTAAGACGAGCATTTGTGGTTAAAAAAATAAATTAAAATTAAAATTTTACAAAATGACCAATCGTTCCACTAGAGAAGACCCTTATCCCTTGGCTGGGATCGTGTACAGCCCTTTGAAGCTGCACTGAAACTGCAATTTGGACCTTCAACCCATTGATCCTCAATGAAGTCAACTATATGGAGAAAAATCCTGGCATGTTTTCCTCAAAAACCTTCACCACTTTTCGACCGAAGAAAGAAAGACATTAACATCTTGGATGACATGAGGATGGGTAAACCTCAGGAAATGTTTTTTCTTGAAGTGAACTAAACTTTTATTCTTCAAGAGAAAATCAGTAGCATGAACTCCCTTTGCATGTGACATCTTACCTCTTCAGGTCATCAAACACATCTGGAAGGAGGAAGTTGAGAAGAGACCACAACTCAGACAGGTTATTCTGCAGAGGGGTTCCTGTCAGCAGCAGTTTGTTGTCAGTCATCAGCATCTTCAGTTCTTGCACCAGACGACAGTTCAAGTTTTTAATCCTGTGGCCCTCATCCACAATCATGTAGTTCCAGTGGAAACGCTGAGGAGACAAACATGAAAACCCTTCATTCATGCACTTCTGTGCTTAACTTTGATAAATGATTGATCAAACAGCAACTTTTACTAATGGAATGTGCACTTTAAGACCAGGGACTAATTTCCCCTGGTCAGACTAATTTCTCTATACCTATAACTTCAAAGTAACAAATGCAATGACAGATCTGTTTACCTGTAGAAGCTTCCTGTCTCTCATGGCTATTTCAAAGGATGTAACAACAACAGGACACATTTTGAGAGGACCCTGCGGCTGACGGATCTTCTTCACCAGGTCCATCCTCTCTTTTTGTGGACCATGATACAGCAAGACAGACACCTTAAACATAGGGAGAAAGCACAAAGGAGTCAGTTAATTAAGACAAATGTAAACGATTGGAGAGGTTTCTGTTAAAGCATTAATTTCAATAGAGATGAACTACTATTTCACACCTCTGGGGTGAAGCGCTTGAATTCTGAGATCCAGTTTGGAAGAGTGGACAAAGGAGCCACGACTATAAAGGGCCCAAGGACCTTCTTCTCAACCATCATCGCAATATGGGCGATGCACTGTATGGTTTTGCCAAGACCCATCTCATCAGCCAGGATACCATTGATACCATTCTCCCACAGCATCTGTAAAGCAGACAGACTGGTTTATTAGCCATCACACAACATCTTTGTTTTGCAACTCACAAGTATAAGAGTATAAGGTTGATGGGTGTTTGCTAATCCCTTTTTAATCAGTTTAGAGCAACAATATTAAAATATTAAGATCCAGCTCTAAATCTAGACACCAGAGAATAATTATACTGCCCTCTGCTGGTCATGTACTCATTCAGGTCTGCTCACTCACCCTGAGCCACTCGATTCCTTCCACCTGGTACCACCTCATCACACCCCCAGTGAAAAGTGCGGGCTGCTGTGCAGGCACAGGTTGGCCATTCACGGTTCTCTCTGGATCCACCATCTGCTTGCTATTTTCCCGCAAAGCCTCAGACAGCCGGCCTTTAATATCCGAGTTGGTGTCGCTTATCTTCTCTATATCCTCAGCTTCCAGTTTCACTGATGAATGAGCCTCCTTCAGAAGAGATTGAAACAGAAAAAGGAGTACAATGTCAGCAATGTTCAATAATTACATTATTAAAAGGTCCTATGAAATACTTTGAAACAGCGTTATTACATGTGTTGACATATTTTCAACTATAACAGGAAGACAGGGCAGGACAGAGCAACCATACCCTCTTTTTAAAATGACCAATAACATATCATTCATTTCAGAGCTTGGACCAGAGCTGCAGAACTCGGTAAAGCCGCATTTGACAGCGGATGATAGCCACAACCTCATCTTATAGTGCTATAAGATACAGCACTCTGTGTAGAATTCAAATGGATCCGATACATTTTGCGGTCTGGACCAGAACAGACTGTATGCAATGAAACCAGACTTCTTTCTCCCCAATGGAAAGCATACTTACACTAGGGGTGGGAAAAAAAATCGATATTGCAATATATTGTTGTGCTCTGTCGCAATAAATAATCGATACACTAACGGCCAATATCGATATTTTATTACAACACAAAATGATTAATTTACCCGTCGTCAGTGTCACTGTCACTACCCAATATATACCCAAAGAGTATAGAAGTATATAAAGGTACTTCTATACTCTTTGATCTACCATTCTCTTTGCGGGGGGCGCTGTTCGAGTAAATAGGGGTAAAGTGGCGGAAGCAGCGGCTCTGTTGTTATCTAACAACAGAGAAGAAGCGCAGAAAAAAAAGAGAAGTGAGAAGAATGGCGGAAAATAACGAAAAACAAATCAAAGACGCACCCGCTAGTTGAGCATGCTGATCAGTTACGCCTGTTTCACACATACTCCGTCTGCAGTGCGTATGCGTTGAGTATTTTTTTCCGCACCCATGTTAACGGATTAGAGCGTTCACACTGCACGCGGTTGCTGTCCGGCAGTACGTCCCAGAAGCGGTGTGCAAGTGCATTCAAGTGCATTGAATAATACGTTGTTTATAATACGTTGAGTTTAAACGTGAATATATCTAGTATTGTATTAGTGTACTGTGATAAAAGAGTATCACAATGCTGAAAAAGCACGTTTGTATTTGAAATCAAAATAACGGATAAATGGTGTGTTTGTGGTAAACAGCCGCGGATCAGGAACGGACTGCAAACGTGTCCTGTGTGAAAGCAAAACGAGTCCGTGCTGCTTCTGCATCGCATACGTAACGCACACGGACTGCATACGGATGTGTGAAACAGGCGTTAGTGTTCCTCAAGAAGAATATGCCTTGATGAGACCACTGTCCAGGTTAACATAAAGCACTTTACAGTAACTTACTACTGACGTTTCAGTATCATGGTTTACACATGTTAGTTAATGTTCATGTTTTTTAATGTTCAGGCACTTTTATCTGTCTAGCTGTACAGTGTTTACATTTAAGACAAGGGGCAGTGAGTTATGCAAATGCATATTTCTTTGCACAGTGTTGGAAATGTTGGCATTAATAAATGCATAAGATTTCCTTATTATGGGTATTTTTTTCTTTTTCAGTCACATATATCGTGATATATCGTTGATGAAATTTCTTCCAATATATTGAATATCGTAGATATCGTGATATTATCATTATCGTGGGCCACATATCGCCACAGAATTGAATCGTGAGTTACCTGTATCGTCCCACCCCTAACTTACAGTCTGAATCGAACCCTATCCTCTATATAGTGCACTACATGCCATCCACTGTACAGAACATACTAATTCTGTGAACAAGTGAGTGAATTTAGCTGCAACTTCAGTGTCCATTTATAGTGTAGGGGGTGGGACAATTCAGATTCTAGACAGCATTTGATTGGACACAAAGTTTGACGAGAAGCTAAAGAGCAGGGGATGTCATCAAAATCGTCAATCCATGTGTGACCCTGGACCACAAAACCAGTCTTAAAGGAACACTCCACTTTTTTTGGAAATAGGCTCATTCTCCAACTCCCCCCCCCCCCCCCCCGAGTTAATAAGTTGGGTTTTACTGTTTTGAAATTCATTCAGCCGTTCTCCTGTTCTGGCGATATCATTTTTAGCATAGCTTAGCAGAGATCATTGAATCCTATTAGACCAGTAGCATCACGTTCAAAAATGACCAACGAGTTTCCATATTTGTCCTATTTAAAACTTGACTCTTCGGTAGTTATATCGTGTACTAAGACCGGTGGAAATGCAAAGCTTCAATTTTCTAGGCCGATAAGATTAGGAACTACACTCCCATTCCAGCGTAATAGTCAAGGAAGTTTGCTGCCGTAATATGGCTGAAGCAGGCGGAGTAATACCACGCAGCACATGTGCAAATGCTAACCTAGCTGGGAACTCATTTCTGATAATACTCCGCCTGCTTCGGCCATATTACGGCAGTAAACTTCCTTGACTATTACGCCAGAAAGGGAGTGTAGTTCCTAATCTTATCAGCCTAGAAACTCGTAGCTTTGCATTTCCACCGGTCTTAGTACACGATATAACTACAGAAGAGTCAAGTTTTAAATACAACAAATATGGAAACTCGTTGGTCATTTTTGAACGCGATGCTATTGCTCTAATAGGATTCAATGATCTATGCTAAGCTATGCTAAAAGTGATATCGCCAGAACAGGAGAACGGCTGAATGGATTTCAAAACGGTAAAAATCAACTTATTAACTCTGGGGGAGTTGGAGAATGAGGCTATTTCCAAAAAAAGTGGAGTGTTCCTTTAAGTCGCTGGGGTTTATTTGTAGCAATAGCCAAAAATACATTGCATGGGTCAAAATTTTTGATTTTTCCTTTTATGCCAAAAATCATTAAGAAATTATGTAAAGATCATGTTCCATGAAGATTTTTTGTAAAATTCCTACTGTAAACATATCAAAATGTAATTTTTGATTTGTAATATGCATTGTTAAGAACCTAATTTGGACAACTTTAAAGGTGATTTTCTCAGTCTTTATTTTTTTGCATCCTCAGATTTCTGATTTCAAATAGATGCATCTCAGCCAAATATTGTCCTATCCTAACAAACCATACATCAATAGAAAGCTTATTTATTGAGCTTTCATATGATGTATAAATCTCAGTTTTGTCAAATTTAACCTTATGACTGGTTTTGTCGTCCAGGGTCACATAATGGCACAGACTATGTTTTGAATGCTTATATCTTCTAAATGCATGTTTTCTCATTGTTTTGGAGCACATTTAGCCTACAGATAACCTTAAGGCTAACATATTTAAGCTAAAAGCCAAAAAAAAAAAAAAAAAAAAAAAACGTAAATTGATTAAATGGGGAATTTGAATCTTATAACATTAACCTGTAAATTAAGCAAAAGGCTGTTAACTAGTCCAACTGTAGGTTGTATGTGGCTGCCGAGAAATGTAGCAACTTGGCATTAATACAGAATTTGAGCTCACAGGTGCGTTTTATCAGCATTTTCAATACAGATTTCACAATGTCTGAACGTTCAATAATTGAAGCATGAACTTTACCTCTTCCAGTTTTGGTTTTTTGGCTTTTGACAGAATTTCCTTAAAGAGAGAAAAATCCAGATCAGTAATGTAAGGGACATTAATGGTGTCATTGAAAAACAAACCAAGTTGAAGGCTTACCTCTTTGGTCATAACATCTGCAATTTTATAATCCTCTTCCCTTTCACGCTTCTTTCTTGCAACTTCATAAATAAAGCAGAGTAATTGGTTGCACATTAGACATCTTACTTTCTTTATATTTCAACATTACAGGATCATTATTAACACTTTGTATTGAAATGCAAAGTTTGAATCCTACCTTTTACAGTCTTTTTATCATTTCCCTGTGAAAAAAAAAAAATACATGAAATTTGACAATTATAACTCGTTTATCCAACTTTTTCTACATGGAGAAAAAAAAAAAAGTGAAAGCATGAACTCAAACTTACCTTTTGGTTCTGATTAGCAGCTTTCTTCTCCAGTCTCTCTTTTTTAATTTTTTCCTGTGTTAAAAAAAAAAAAAAAAAAAAAAAAGAATTAATGGAATTAATGACTTCACATGCAAAAAGATGCCAAGAACACAACTCCATTATATCCCCTGAAATTACAGCACCCCCCACCCCCCCTTGAAGGTCAAGTTAATTTTATTTTATATCTAGTGCCAGATCACAACAGAAGTAATTTAAGGTTACCTTTCCTATAGAACGGGTCTATACCTTGATCTTTTTTTAAACAAACTAAATAACCTTATATTTATCTTATTTACTCAACGGCATGTCATTTCTGCCTCTACATGGTCACGCCTTTACAATTTCTCCTTCGCGGAAACACGGACGTGACCGCGGAGTCCATTCATAAAAACTTAATTTACTATAGCACGGAATTCACCAATTTTTGGAGTTGGTCTGTCACTTAATTCGAATTGCGATATTTACTAGTGTCTGTGAATACTGAAACGCAAAAGACTATTTAAATATGAATGTTCTGCATGTTCTGTTTGCCTCTGTATGTATGAATGGCAGAGAGGCGGTTGTGTTTACTACACACATACTGACGCTCCTGGTAATTTTCAGCCTTTGCATCTCAAATGAACAGACAGCTACTGTGAGTGTCACTTCATGTGAATTTTACCATGTCACTTGAGAAAACTAGCATCACATCATACTGTACACACAGAAACTTCACGGCAACCCGTCAAAATAAATGTCCGGTTTAACATGTCATATATTAGTCTTGTAATACTTCTGTACAATATAACTAAGGCGTATATTCCTCTTTCTGGCAAATTTAAATAAAACAATTAAATGATAAAAAAAAAGTATTACAACAAGATTAACCACTTAAATTGTAGAAAAAAAAAATACAATTATTAAAACTTAAAGGAACCGCATGTAAGAAATGTATGTCAGTTAATCATAAAATGGCCCTGAAATGTCACTAGACAATAAGAAATCATGTTCATTTCAAATACTTATATCACTGACAACAGTGGTCCGGCCAGGATATTGTCATTTAAAAGTGACAGTTGCAGCCCTCAACTGATGTTATTGTTGTCATTTTGTGTTTTGGTCTGAGGCTCCACCCTCCAGCTATCTACCAATCACGAAGTCAGTAGAGTTTCGTGATCCGGGTTGCCAGCTCTGTTACAGCTGCAGCTATACAAACGTGTCAGATAAAACATGTATAACGTTACGAAACCTAAAGACCTCGTTATGAATCCGAAATACGTTGTGACAAAGTCCGACATAAAACAAGGATTTGTATAGGAGATGCCTTTGAAAGATGGAGACGGCTGAAAACGGAGAAGAATTTGAAGACAGACGCCAACGTTGCTGATTTTCTCCTGGACAGGTTAGATTCATCTATGTTTGGCTAACTTTGCTTCCGTACACAGTGGATTTTCCACAGTCGGCCGTGCTAAATGCGTTCATAAAAAGCTTTATATCGCACCACTAGCAGGGTATGAAAACAATCCATGTTCCGACTGAAATGTGGTATTACAGTACATCTTTACGAAATATTTGGCTAATCGCCATCTGTAAATTTTTGCGATACATAATTACTTTGCAAAACATCTCTTGTGAAGCATAAACATAATTAACAAATAACTGTGTAGGACTCGTCACTTGCCATTGGAAGCTCCTTGTAGCAGCCTACTCCTGCAGCTTAGCTGGCAACCTCGAGTCAGGGAGGATGGGGAGGGGATACACCGTTCTACAGTATTTTGAAAGTGATTGCAGTACCAGTTTTGGCCACAATCCTACATACGGTTCCTTATAACTGAATATTCACACAATTTTTCCTCCATGTATTAATTTTAACAGTAAACCTCCCAAAAAAATAAGTGTTTAACTTCAATTTGATTAAAAATAAATAAATGTTTAATGCCTTCACTTGACTATCAGAAAAAAATAAAATAAATAAATAATTGTAGGGCCCTATTGTTCCAAATGTGTTTATTACACAGAAAATTGCCTAAAGTACTGAAAAAAGTACCGTTTGTTACTGTCATCTCCCGCCCAAAGCTGTAAACCTAGGGGAAACACTGCAGCTGATACTGAGAGCATGCTGCAACTCTCTCTGACTAAGAACTAAAAAAAAAATAAGAACTTGAATTTTTACAGACTTTGATTTACCTTAAAGGGATAGTTCACCCAAAAATTACAATTATCACATTACTCACCCTCATGTCGTTCCAAACCTGTAAGACCTTCGTTCATCTTCAGAACACAAATTAAGATTTTTTTTTTATTAAATCTGAGAGCTTTCTAACCAAATATAACTACACAATTTATTTTCTGTGTCAGTCTCCACCATGTGTGAAACTGTTCAAAGTCGTTATGGTTGTTTTCTTTGTACACAAAAGGTATTCTCATAGATTCATAACATCATGGTTGAACCACTGATTCTACTTTATCGATGTCCTTACTACTTTTCTGGACCTTGAACGTTTTATTTGCGTCGCCGTCTATGTAGGGTCAGAAAGCTCTTGGATTTCATCTAAAACATCTGTATTTGTGTTTCGAAGATGAACGGTTTAATGGGTTTGGAACGACGTGAGGGTAAGTAATGACAATTTTCATTTTTGGGTGAACTATCCGTTAATTTTTTTTATTTCCATTTTACATTGATGTGCAAGACATCTAATTCTTTAGCCTCTACAGGTAAATAACTACAAAATAATAGTGTTTAAAAAAAAAAAGGCCAGTTTTAAATCTACCCTCATTTTTACAGCCTTTAACAAAAAAACTGTACACTATGTAACATCACAATAGGGGCAGGTGGCGGCGTTTGATTGGCTTCTTCACAGTTCTCTGCTCACAAACATCTGCTTCCGTGCCACTTCACCAGCTTAGAATTCATATCAAATAAAAACACTCAAGATTTATATGCGGAAATGGTAAACCTCCCAGGGTGACAGCTCTTTCCTGTGTTTCGAGCACAATACTCACATCTTGCTGCTGCTGTTCCATCTTTGTGAGCAGAAACTTTGAGTAAATGTTGCTTTTCTCCAGAAGGTGCTGAAGTCTTTTGAATCGCATTTCTTGAGAATCTTTCTCCCACGACTGTCTGGCCTGTTAAAACAGCATGCAGTAATAATATTAACATTTCAGTATTAGTATTCAATATTCATTTTAGTATAAACATCATTAACTCAGATTTAAGTATAAAGTATATTTAACTTATAAAAATATGGAGACTTCTGCAAAACAGAACAAGGAGACTCAATGGTCCCACACTTTAGCAAAAAAAAAAAAAAAAACAAACAAACACACTACCAGTCAAAAGTTTTTGAATGGTAAGATTAGTAATGTTTTTTTAAAAAAAAGTCTCTTCTACTCACCAAGCCTGCATTTATTTGATCCAAAGTACATCAAAAACAGTACAATTTTGAAATATTTTTACCATTTAAAATGACTTTTAAAATATTTTAAAATGTAATTTTTTCCATTTTTGCATTATTACTCCAGTCACATCTTTCAGAAGTCATTCTAATATTCAGATGCCCCAAAAAAGTATTATTATTTATAATTTTTTCAGGTTTCTTTAAGGAATAAAGTTCAGAAGAACAGCAATCTTAAATTTAACATTATAAATGTCTTTATCCAAAAGCTTTTGAATGGTATAATGTAACAAAACCTTTTTCTTTCAGACAAATGCCGATCTTTGGATCTTTCTATTCATCAAAGATCCTTGGGGGGAAAAAAAGAAAGAATAAAAAGTACTCAACGGTTTTAACTATTAATAATAAAAAAAAAAAGTTTCTTGTTTTCTGAAGGATCATGTGACACTGAAGACTGGAGTAATGATGCTGAAAATGTAGTGTTGATCACAGGAATACATTTGATTTTAAAATATATTCGCATAGAAAGCAGTTATTTGAAATAATAACAATATATGCATTTTTAGATCAAATAAATGCAGGCTTGGTGAACAGAAAAGACTTTAAAAACATTTTAAAAAATCTTACTGTTCGAAAACTTATGTTATCACTCACTAAGGATACAATATCACTTCACAGGGTTTGCATGCATAAAGAAACTAAAGTTTTGCTGTATGGTTTTCCGTGTGTCAAAGCAGTTTACCTCTTCCATCATTTCTCTTTCCTTCTTCTCTCCCTCCTCTACTAAATGCTTCTCCTCGTCTTCCATCTCTTTTGTAATGAAAAGCTCTTCATGCTGGCTTTTATCTGTAGTATGCAAGAGATTACTGAAATTAATCTGAAGGCTGCATTGACTTGCATAGGCAGGTTTGCCATGATGTAATGTGAACACTGCCAACTTACCAATAGTGGTCTCCTCCATAGCAGTACCTTCAGGCTCTTCAGACTCGTTGGGTTTGGGGCAGTGAGGAGAAACACTGCGTGTCTCTTCTTTGACAATGCTGCAACATGTGACCAATGAAGTCAATAAAACCATATGGCTCTGCCAACACCTCATACACAATGAACACTAAATACACTTACCCACTCATTTTTGGTGCTTTCTGAGAAGAAATAAACGCTATTGTTCACGTCTTATGAAATGTCTGCAGGGCAGTTTAGTATACAGAGCAAATGTGTCTAACTAATGACCAGATTAGCTAACACACACAACAAAGGCTTACACAACAAAGCACGCAAGCGTTTTGTAACTGCAGAACAGAAAGCAAATAGCATAAATGCACCCGAATGTAAAGTATTTCTTCCCAAAAATATAAAACTACACAACCACTCTCGTAAAAGCTGAGGTCCAGTCACGCATGCAGCAGATACACCAACCTCGCGCCTGTAAAGTAAAACTTTGCTGTAGAGCGCTAGGCGTTTCGCGCCACTCTGGACGAAACCATTGGAGGGGTGCACATTTAACGTTGCTTGTTTAATAATGATTCGCTTTATTGCAATAATGTATAAAATAATTGAGTCAGAGTATAGAAATAGAATTATTTGAAGACGTCTAAAGGCTCTCTCTCGCAAACAACTTTCTAAACCAGTTGAAAAGCTTGAGACGTGTTACCATCCACCCCTTATACTACGGTGCGTATTGAAACAGCCTAGTTGATATTTCCCGCGAAAGTACAGTTCATTCAGTGCAACAGTGGGGTGTGTTGAGGATCAGAGGATTGTTTGATCTACCCGCCACACACACACACACACACACACACACACACACACACACACACACACACACACACACACACACACACCGAGTAACGTTAATTATGTAGAGCTGCTTTAGTTTTAACACCCTAATTAGCACAATAATAATTAGGTAACTTGCATTTTTGAAACAGAGTGGCGATACTGTTGTAACCAAATGTGAAAATCTTCGAAAATATTCACAAACCTTATTTTACTCATAAATTGAAATCCGTTATTCGAAAACCCAGTAAGAAGCCTCATGTCAGTCCTAACTGAACGCCAAAAAAAAAAAAAAAAAACTGAAACCTGTGTGGTACATACAGTATACAGTATATGGGCCATTCTACAGAATTGGTTCAAAGTCAGAGTTGGAAACGTCTTGGAAAAAATGTGTGTTTTTCCACAATTTGTGTAATACCAAAGGTACACATTTCTAGCAACTGTGCCGTTTCTATATGTTTACAACTGTTCAGAACTGTGCTAGCTACTTAGCATCTTTGAGCTAGGTTCAGAAGTACTTAAATTGTCACTACTGAAACATTGGTGAAGTTTCGATATTGACATTTTTTATCCCATAAAACTCACTACTGTAACAGTCAAAACTGAAACATGTCATCATTTCAGTAATGACAAAAGGACAAAATAAATCCTGTATTTTGGAGAAGTTAACAAAATTTTAGTACTCTTATGCAATTTTTAAAATTATTTTTAGTATGTTTTAGTAGTGTTTTAGCATGTGGGCTAAAATTCTGTAATGTGATGTGGTCGCTACCAAAACATTACTGTCACTACCGAAAATGTGCAGTCACGACCAGAACATGGGATGTTTTGTCAAAAATAAAGTATACTGAATTACCAACTAAGACGTTATGACAGTGTTTGGTTCAGTGTACAGTGCCCTCCACTAATATTGGCACCCTTGGTAAATATGAGCAAAGGTGGATGTGAAAATAAATCTGCATAATTTGATCTTTTATTAAAAAAATCACAAAATTCTAACCTGTCATTGAAGTAAAACAATAGAACCTAGGGTTGAAATCTCATTATGAAATAAATGTTTTTCTCTAGTTCACGTCGGCCACTATTATTGGCACCCAATTATTGCAACATCCTTTCCCCAAGATAACAGTTCTGAGTTTTCTCCAACAATGTCTAATGAGTTTGGAGAACACCTGACAAGAGATCAGAGGCCATTCCTTTAAAGTTTAAACAGAATCTCTCTATACCCAGCTTCATGTTGGTGCTTCTTCTCTTCAGTTTCTATACACAGTTCAGGTCGGAACTGGGACAGCCATGGTGGAAGTTTCACTCAGTGACACAATTTTGTGTTGATTTTGATGTTTGTTTTGGATCATCGTCCTGCCGGAAGATGCAACCATGGCCCATTATAAGATTTCTTACAGAGGCAGTCAGGTTTTGATTTTTTATCTGCTGGTATTTGATAGAATCCATGAAGCCATGTATCTACACTGCAAAAAAATGCTTTTCTAGCTTAGATTTTTTGTCTTGTTTCCAGCCAAAATATCTAAAAATTCTTAAATCATGAAGGATTTTCTAGACAAGTAAAAATTATTTTCTTGTTTTCAGAAAAAACAAGACAAAATTAAGTGAGTTTTTGCTTAGGACAAGCAAAATAATCTGCCAATGGGGTAAGCAAAAAAAAATCTTATTTCAAACAGAAAACAAGATTATTTTGCTTACCCCATTGGCAGATTATTTTGCTTGTTCATACCCCTGGCAAATTCCGACTTAAAGTCACTTTTATTCAACCAGCAAGTTTTTTTTTGGACCGGAAATGCCACAGGCTTCTCCCAAAAGATAATAAGACGATGTACAAGTGGCATCATTGTGGAAAAAATATTTCTCAGCTTTTATTTACATTTGAACAAATATTTCTCAACTTTTATTTACATTTGAACAAAAAGTGGCATGTCCAAAATTATTCATACCCTTTTCAAACTGTCACAGTCTGTGGGAAAATCCAAAGTTCTATACCATTCCAAATAGTCCAAGCTGTTCTAAAGCATCCTAATAGACGTTATGCGCAACATTCTTCCGGGTTCTATAAAACAGCCTTAACTACTTCCGGCCGTCCGCTGGTACAGCGAAGATAGGGACGTTCTAAAACGCTTAACGTAAAAAACGCTTAACGTACGTAAAAAAACGACCAGGAAACTTCAAATTTCTGTCAAACCTTACTTTTAACAAACACTAACTACTGTGAAAAGAACGAGCCCTTATTCCACAGGTAAAGTGAATAATATCACGTTAAGCGTTTTCTCCCCCATAGAAGGCCATTATAAGGAAACAGCTTAACGTGGTTTAACGTACCTCAACAGCGACCAGGGAAGACCAAACTTCTGTCAAATTTTACTTATAATAAATAATTGCTGCTGTCAAAAGAACGAGCTCTTATTCAGCATATAAAGTAATCGATCCCCTAGTCCATTACAAAAAAAGCTTAACGTATCTTAACAACGACTGGGGAAAACCAAATTTATGTCAAATGTTACATATAATAAACACTTGCTGCTGTCAAAAGAATGAGATCTCATTCAGCATATAAAGTGAATAATATCACGTTAAGCGTTATTTCACATATAGAAGTCAGTTTAACGTGGACGCTTCGACGAATTGAGAACATTGTAATTTTGTTCAGTTTAATTTTGTAATAAGCACGAAAGTTAAGACAGGTAGCCTACATTTTATCCTGCTGTCTGTAATGATCAGTCCTTTGCGCAGACCTCAGTGAAGTTGGCACGCATAAAAAAAGAAATATTCACCAAAACTATCATTCGTTTGTGCTCGATTTGTGCTGTTGTAATGAGAGTCAAATATATTTCCCCTTCCTAGAAATAACAAAAACAATTCGAGGCAGTGATGTCCCTCTCCACCCTGCTTGGCAGCAGAGTTTTAAAATAAATTTATTGTTGCCAACCGCAGCTCCGTTTTTGTGTGGTCGATTGTCCCGATAGAATAGAATGAACATTCTTTTTTTTCTCTACCGTAAAACATTACAAATTTCTGGAGAAAATGTGATGGCACGCAAAGTTGGTCCAAATTCATGATTCTTTATTATAAGTAAAATTTGACAGAAGACGTGGTTAAGGTACGCTAAACCAGGCTAAGCTGAGTCCTTATAATGGACTTCTATGGGGAACGCGTATTATTCTCTTTATGCTGCTCGTTCTTTTGACAGCAGAAAGTGTTGTTTTTTTTCTATGGGGAATAACGCGTAACATTCACTATACGCTGAATAAGAGCTCATTCTTTTAACAGCAGCTAGTGTATTTTGTAAGAACGAGCAGCATAAAGAGAATAATATCAAGCTACGCGCTCCCCATAGTCCATAAGGACTCAGCCTGGTTTAGCGTATATTCTGTCAAATTTTA
Organism: Garra rufa; assembly: GCF_049309525.1. Taxonomy (NCBI): domain Eukaryota; kingdom Metazoa; phylum Chordata; class Actinopteri; order Cypriniformes; family Cyprinidae; genus Garra; species Garra rufa. Next base: position 36,867,956 of record NC_133362.1, on the reverse strand, counting down.
CTTATAAAAAAGAAGTCATGAATTTGGACCAACTTTGCGTGCCATCACATTTTCTCCAGAAATTTGTAATGTGTTAAGCCAAGTTAAGTTATTTCCTTATCTATGGGGGACGCTTAACGTGATATATTCACTTTATATGCTGAATGAGATCTCGTTCTTTTGACAGCAGCAAGTGTTTATTATATGTAACATTTGACAGAAGTTTGGTCTTCCCTGGTCGCTGTTGAGGTACGTTAAACCACGTTAAGCTGTTTCCTTATAATGGCCTTCTATGGGGGAGAAAACGCTTAACGTGATATTATTCACTTTATCTGTGGAATAAGGGCTCGTTCTTTTCACAGTAGTTAGTGTTTGTTAGAAGTAAGGTTTGACAGAAATTTGGGGTTTCCTGGTCGTTTTTTTTACGTACGTTAAGCCACGTTAAGCGTTTTTCACGTTAAGCGTTTTAGAACGTCCCTATCTTCGCTGTACCAGTAGCGGCCGGCCGGAAGTAGTTAAGGCTGTTTTGTAGAACCCGGAAGAATGTTGCGCATAACGTCTATTACCCTGGCTGTATCCGAAATCGCCCCCTATACCCTCAAATAGTGCACTATTTGAGGGGACAGCCATTTTAAGTGGTGTTCGAAACCATAGTGGACGTTCTCGAGTGCACTCATTCAATCCCACAATGCACCGCAAAAACGAGTGTACAACCGATGTACGCTCAACAGCTAGAGATAACCCATAATGCACTGTGAGAGTCGCGCGCCGACTGAATTCCCGCGTCTCTCCAGACGATGGCGCCCGCAGCTGAATCATCCATCTGTTCATTTTACAACGCGCTCGTCCACTGCGTAATGCAGCGTACAACACAGGTACAAATTTGTTGTAAATTGATTATTAAATTGTTTAACTAAGGTTTATACATAAACTCCTTGACATAGTTCAAGATAAATCCTTTAATCTTACTACTCGAACTGTCCGTTTTAAATGATTGTTAAACAGTAAGCAATACTATGCAAAAGCGGCAGTCCTTCCGGTGCACTCAGTGTCCGAATTCACTCACTCGTTTTCATTCACTCCTTCAAGTGAACTGTACGAGTGGACTAATGTAGGGAATAGTGAATAGGGTATAGGGGGCGATTTCGGATACAGCCCCTGATTCATTGGGAACAGCTGTTTTAATCAACTCAACAGGTGAAAAACAGAAGCTCTCTGCTGTTGGTTTGTAGACAGTCATGGCTAAGACAAAGGAGCTCACAGAGGGCCTGCGGCTACGCAATGTGGCTGCTCACAAGTCAGGAAAGGGCTATAAGACATGAGGCGAAGTAGCATCTCTTGTTGCTCTAATGAATGATATTTTTTTCACGTTCAGTTTAATATTAGCTATTAGCTACCCTACATATATAGGCCACTCTACATAATTGGTGCAAACTGCTGTCCCACAACCAAAAAACACATTTAAAAGCATTTAAGTATTCAGATGTTTACTAAGATCCTTTTATTATCTATTGAAACCCACAATGATCAGGATGGCCTTGGTGGTGATCCTTGGATTCTTTTTGACCTCTCTCACTATCCTCCTGGCCAGCACAAGTGTCACTTTTGGCTTCCGACCACGTCCTCTGACATTTCACAGTGCGGAACGTCTTGTAGTTTTAATAATGCTTTGCACTGTAGCCACTGGAACTTCAAAACATTTAGATATGGTCCTTTTTGCTTTTATTATGTTCTTTTATTATCTACACAAGCATTCAAAAGTTTGTGATCAGTAAGATTTATGTTTTTGAAATAAGTATCTTCTGCTCATCAAGGCTGCATTCAATTGATTAAAAAAAAAAAAAAAACAGACCAAAATATAATGTTGTGAAATATTATTAAAATTTAAAATGTTTTATACAGTTTATATCCAGTGTCACATAATCCTTTAGAAATCATTCTACAGGTGCTGGTCATATAATTAGAATATCTCCAAAAAGTTGATTTATTTCACTAATTCCATTCAAGAAGTGAAACTTGTATAATGTATACATTCATTCCACACAGACTGACATATTTCAAGTGTTTATTTCTTTTAATGATGATTATAACTGACAACTAAAGAAAACCCCAATTCAGTATCTCAGAAAATTAGAATATTATTTAAGACCAATACAAATAAAGGATTTTTAGAAATCTTGGCCAACTGAAAAGTATGAATATGAAAAGTATGAGCATGTACAGCACTCAATACTTAGTTGGGGCTTCAGCTCTTCTGCATTATTGGGTCCGGCATATTGCATCTTCCTCTTTAAGGTCAGGCGAGTTTGCTGGCCAATTAAGAACAGGGATACCATGGTCCTTAAACCAGGTACTGGTAGCTTTGGCACTGTGTGCAGGTGCCAAGTCCTGTTGGAAAATGAAATCTGCATCTCCATAAAGTTGGTCAGCAGCAGAAAGCATGAAGTGCTCTAAAACGTCCTGTTATACAGCTGCGTTGACCTTGGACTTCAGAAAACACAGTGGACCAACACCAGCAGATGACATGGCACCCCAAACTGTGGAAACTTTGCACTGGACCTCAAGCAACGTGGATTCTGTGCCTCTCCTCTCTTCCTCCAGACTCTGGGACCCTGATTTCCAAAGGAAATGCAAAATTTACTTTCATCAGAGAACATAACTTTGGACCACTCAGCAGCAGTCCAGTCCTTTTTGTCTTTAGCCCAGGCGAGACGCTTCTGATGCTGTCTGTTGTTCAAGAGTGCCCTCCTTGTGCAAGGTGTCAGTGGTCGTCTTTTGGACAACTGTCAAATCAGCAGTCTTCCCCATGATTGTGTAGCCTACAGAACTAGACTGAGAGATCATTTAAAGGCCTTTGCAGGTGTTTTGAGTTAATTGGCTGATCAGAGTGTGGCACCAGGTGTCTTCAATACTGAAACTTTTTACAATATTCTAATTTCTGAGATACTGAATTGGGGTTTATATTAGTTGTCAGTTATAATTATCAAAATTAAAAGAAATAAACACTTGAAATATATCAGTCTGTGTGGAATGAATGTATACATTATACAAGTTTCACTTCTTGAATGGAATTAGTGAAATAAATCAACTTTTTGAAGATATTCTAATTATATGACCAGCACCTGTAATAGCAAAGATAAAAACTGGCAGAACGGTAGGTTACTGAACTCTCTAATTCAAACAGTTGCATTTCTTAATTAGAGTAATGAAATTAATATTTGAATTCTACTCAGCCAAGAGCAAGAAGGCTTGCAAAATAATAAAGAACAGAGGAAGAGGAGATGGCCACAATGCCAAGTACTGGAAGAATATTAAAATCCCACATGAAAAAGAATAATTGTTGCTTTTGTATATGTAGGAAATAAAGTCAAATGTGAGGGCATCTGTCTGACAGCTAAAGCTAAATTGCCACAGGACAATGATCCCAAGCACACCAGCAAATCTGTGGTGAGAGCTGTGCATAAGCAAATGCCCACAAACCTCAATAAACTGGAGCAACGTTGAAAAGAAGAGTGGTCCAAAATTCCTCCAGAACGATGTGAGAGACCGATAAAGTCACACAGAAAATGAATGCTTCAATTTATTGCTGCTAAAAGTGGATCTACTGGCAGTTGACTCATAGGGTGTCCTAACTTTGTCACACATGGTCTTTCCCTTTTGGCTGTATTTTTCTCAAATAAATAATGACACTGTGTGATATGTCATGTGATGATGTTTATCTGAAGATTTACTTTCCCAATTTTAAAACCTGCCAAGGACCAGATAATAATGTCCTGATATCAGGGGCGCCGCTAAGGGGGGGAAAGTTAGGACAATCCTAAGGGCCCACGCCATTTAGGGGCCCCCAGAGATCTGCTTTTGTGTGGTAGGGGGGGTCCAACCTCATATTTTGTCATATAGGGCCCAAAATTGCGAGCGGCGCCCCTGCCTGATATACAGAAAACCATGGAATTCAATAGGGTGTCCTAACTTTTTCCCATGACTGTACTTGTTTATTAAGTGACAATTAGCCTGTATTTTAAAATCTTTATTTGAATGTGGCAACATTTTCATTTTTAAAATCTGTATTTGAATATGGCAACATAATATCACACTCTACAATATTTCTAAGAAAGAGAGACCCCTCTAAAAGAGATTAACCACAAGGTGTCAGCAGAGAGTTGCTTTTCTGCTTTTATTCGGTTTCGATCACTAGTCGAGTTCAAATTAGGTGAACCTGGCCCTGCTATTGGCTACTGAACTCATATTATGTGTATTGTGAATGTATCTACAAGGAAAACCATAAAAAAAACATAATATTCTTCCTATTCATGATTTGTTTCAAACTCTAAAATTAATTGTCTACACTTCTCATCTATAGGCTATTAATTGCAAACATAATTCTTTTATTGCCTATTAATAGCCTTCTCCAACTTCTCACAACAGTTTTATGCAAAAGTAATTTGCTTTAATGGAAAACGAAAGTGCAGATCTGGATAATAAATATAAAAACATCTCCTATCTTAGTAATGCATGATCAATGATTATAATTGAGCTTTGCTGAAAAACATGTCGGCTCATACTTTATGGCCTTTAATTTGATTTCGAGGGCACACTCGGTGGACTCTGAGCATAAGCCAAAAGTAGTGAAACAAAGGTGGCTCTGAAATTCTTCACGCTTGATAAGAGCAGATCCATTTACAAAACAGCTTTTCGTCAAAGGACAGGACTCCCTCCTGCGCACTGTCCCAGAGCAGTCTTATCTTTCCTTTGGGAGAGTGTGTGCTCTGCGTCACGCGTCTGCACGCCGATTCTTCGGCCTTCCTTCCTTTCTTCCATCTTGAAGAATGAACTGCGGCAGATGCCACAGGAGCCTCAGGCCAGATCTGTCCAAATTATGCTTGAAATCCAATAGCCCCTGCATATCCAGTAATGGAAAAGAATGTGCATGAGAAGGGTTTTATTCATTCAAGTCTTCGTAAAATGTAAAAACATAAAGTAAATGACCATATTGTTGTTTTTATTCAGATTCAAAAGGATGAGCTAACAATCAGTAGTCTATTTTTGTACTTGTTAATCTAATAGATTTATTCATTGTTTATGTTAGTTCAACTAATGTTAACAGTTAACTGTAAAAAGTTTTCACCAGTTTCAACTTAAAAACTTAAGTTTAACAGCTGCATTAAAAAAGTTAAATCAACTTAAAAGTACGAGTCATTTTAACTAATTTTATTGTCGTGAGTTGAAATGCATAGTAGTTTTAAGTTGATTTAACTTAAAAATTGAAGGCAGCTACTGAAATTACGTTTTTTAAGTTGAAACTGGTAAAACTTTTTACAGAGGATACAACTTTTGATTTTTTAAACATTTGTGACCCAGGATCAGTTTTTTGAAACTGGAATTTATACATCACCTGAAAGGTGAATAAATTAATAAATAAGCTTTCGATTGATGTATGGTTTGTTAGGACAGAACAATATTTGCAGAATTGAATATTGAGAAAATCGCCTTTAAAGTTGTCCGAATGAAGTTCTTAGCAATGCATATTACTAATCAAAAATTAAGTTTTGATATTTTTATATATTTATATTTAAATATCTTCATGGAAGATGATCTTTACTTAATATTTTGAAGATTTTTGGCAATACTTTTGACCCATACAATGTATTTTTGGCTATTGCTACAAATGTACCCATGCTATTTAAGACTGGTTTTGAGGTCCAGGGTCACATCTATTACTAAGATTATCTAAAATTAATAAACGCTGTATTGTTTATTGTTTGTTCATGTTAGCTTATGTTAACAAATGAAACCTTATTCTTTATTAAGAATAATAATAAAGACGTTTTTTGGTGAGTGAACCATTTTTAAACAAAGACTGATAAGATGTTCTATAAATGAAAACTTAATATTCAATAACTTAATATTTCAGTACTGAAAATTAAATTTTCACTCACCAAACACCACATGATTTATATATTTTGGTGTAACACAAAGATCTTTACAGAAAGGTCAGAAGAGTGTTGGAATATGTTTGCATTCACCTTAGCAAATGATTGACTTAAATATGCAGGAGGGGCGAAAACCAAACAATGGAGTGCAAGAGGAGACTTTCGACTATGAATTCCTTCATAATAACATGTATCGGTTGAAAAACGGCAGTCATACATGTGCAGGGTGTGTTAAGTTGGAGTAGTGGGGATACATCCGGGTTATCAGGAAGGTTATCATGGACAGCTGGCTGCTTGTAAACATATGGAAATGACCTATTAACCCATTTCCTCCATTGCAGCTCTCTGTCTGTTAGTTTAGATTTAAAGTGTGCCTCTTTATTTTACTCTGCAACCTTATTTACATTTGTAATTTTGACCTATAATTTAACATTCATTATCCCTAAAGGAATAGTTCACATTTACTCAATTTCAAGATGATTTTGTCTCTTCAGATTTGGAGAAATCACATGCAATGAATCCTCTGCAGTGAATGGGTGCCGTCAGAAAGTGAATCCAGACAGCTGATAAAAACATTACAAAAATCCACTAATAATCCACACCACTCCAGTCCATCAATTAACATCCTGTGAAGTGAAAAGCTTGTAAGAAAGAGATCCATCATTAAGACCTTTTTCAACTTTAAACTGTTGTTTCTAGCTAAAATATAGTCCTCTATTCATAATAGTGTTTTCAAAGTGCACTAAAAAGTTTTCACCAGATTCAACTTAAAAACTTAAGTTCAGCAGCTGCCTTAAAATTTTAAGTTAAATCATCTTAAAACTACAAGTCATTTTAACTTACAGTATTACACTAAAAATGAGTTGATTTAACTTGTGAGTTAAAATGACTTAAGTTGATTTAACTTAAAATTTTAAGGCAGCTGCTAAACTTAAGTTTTTAAGTTGAAACTGGTGAAAACTTTTTACAGTGTGGCAGTTTAAAGTAAAAAATGAATTACTTGTGAGTTTATCAGCTGTTTGGACTCTCATTCTGACGGCACCCATTCACTAAAAAGCATCCATTGGTGACCAAGTGATGTAATACTAAATTTCTCCAAGACTTAAAGATGTGGAGGTGTTGGCCCACTGTGCACTTTGTTCCCCGTCTTTATTTTTTCACTATGAGCGTAGCACTTCATTGTCCTCTGCCTACATTGTTCTTCATCTTGTGGAAGTTCGCATGAGGGAACTTGCCTTTGTCGCAAACACTTCAAGGTTTCCTGTACTCATCATAAATCATCCTGCTTAAAGACCGGCTTTATTGTCCTCTTGTTCAAGATAAATATAGGTTTATTCACAGTTTAAGAGATCAAATGACGACGTGTAAGACACGTGTTGATGCTTGAGGAAAACCTGCAGAATAAACATCACGCAGGTGTTAGCAGAGATGTCATCATTTTAAATGTGCATAGACAGCAGGGAGATTTTCGGACTGAAGAGATATTTTTATTTTTGTCCTGTCTTTGTTTTATGAATGGGAGATTGGAAAAACAGATGCTCCTGCCTTATTCATATTCTTAGCTTCTGCCAACAAGGCTCAAAAACTTAATAAGTCCTGTCAAACAGATGGTAGTAGTAAGAACATTTTTTCATCGGATAAAGACCCCCATGAAATCAAAATTGGAGTTTTGTGGCTTTTTAGATTAAAATCTAGTCTAGTTCTCTTCTGAAAGTTGACCAAACAAAAGTGTTTTGTTCTGAAGTGAATGGACTCTTCGCAGGGAGTTTGATTGACAGGCGATCAGACCAATCATAACACAGAATCTGCCATTTTTGTTCAAGAAACAAACTAGACAGTAGAGTAGATTAACATTGGTGGACTCGAACTTGAAAATGTGCATGTATTGACGTCTTTCTGCGGTTGAAACAAGATACCTTCTGATGTTCATTCATGTTTACTGCTATAACTAGAAAAGAACTGAGGCACTACAGCCATGCTAAGAGCCACAAAATGCTATTTATTGTTTGAATTTCTATAAATTTGAAATCTGAGAGTTTGTTTCATGCCTAAAGTAACCTGCTTTGTCTTGTATTTCAGTGCGATGTCAGTTTGCTCTTTGCTCTCTGATGTGTTTTTCACTGCGTGAGAACATGATGGACATAGATGGGTCTTTTGTGAAGGGTCAGTTGAGAATGCTTTTAAATTCCCCCCTCATTTAAATTAAATTTCAAGGCCAAATTTGTTAAGATCAACTTTAAATGTCTTGTTCAAAAGTTTTTTAAAAATGTTTAAAACGCTTTTTAAGTGTGAAGGTTTTCTTTTTTTAAAGAATTGTGAGATATAAACTCACAATTCTGACTTTTTCTCAGAAATAATTTTAAGACAAAATCGAAAGTCAAATATTGGAGTCAAACCCGCAATTCTGAGATATAAACTAGAAATTTTAACTTTTTCTCAAAACTTGCAATTCTGACTTTTTTCTAAGAATTGTGTGATATAAATTCACAATTGCGAGTTGTAAAGTCGGAATTGTGATATAAACTAACAAATCGGACTGTTTTTCTCAGAATTGCGTGAAATAAACTTGCAACTGTGCATTATAAAGTCAAACTTTTGGGGCAAACTCACAATATGAGAAATCATATGCAATGAATCCTCTGCATTGAATGGGTGCTGTCAGAAAGTGAGTCCAGACAGCTGATAAAAACATCACAATAATCCACAAATAATCCACTCCAGTCACATCCTGTAAAAGTGAAAAGCTGCATGTTTTTGCACAATTCTGAGACACAAACTTGAAATTGTGACTTTTTTTCTCAGAATTAAGTTACATAAACTCACAATTGCATGTTGTAATTCTGTAAATCGAAATTTTGAGACATATTCAGATTCTGAGATATAAACTCGAAACTGTGACTTTTTCTCAGAATTGAATGATATAAACTCACAGTTGTGCGTTATAAAGTCAAAATTTTAAGACAAACTCACAATTCTGAGATATAAACTCGAAATTGTGACTTTTTTCTCAGAACTGTGTGATATAAACTTGCAATTGCGAGTTATAAAATCAAAATTTTGAGACAAACTTGCAATTCCTACATATAAACTCACAATTCTGACTTTCTCAGAACTGAATGATATAAACTCGCAATTGTGTGTTATAAAGTCAAAATTTTAAGACAAACTAGCAATTTTGAGATATAAACTCGCAGTTGTGACTTTTTTTCTCACAATTGTGAGTTTTTATTTCTCAGTAATTATGATTTTTTAACACGCAATTGTGATTCTGAAAAAAAGTCAATTGCAAGAAAAAGTTAAAATTGCGAGATATACACTTGCAATTGTAAAAGTTTAAATCTCACAATTCTGACTTAATTTCTCAGAATTGCAAGTTTATATATCACAATTCTGAGAAAAAAAGAATTGTGTGTTAAAAAGTTGCAATAACATTTAAAAAAAATTATTCAGTGGCAGAAATCAGCTCTTTTAATTACTGTACTGTTGTGCAATAAACCTTTTAGTCAATGCATTAAATTTTAAAAATGTAAAATGATTTAAATTCAGTTGTTTTCTCTTTTTTTTTAACAATTATGACATGAATAAATTTCACTATCCCTTTCACAAAAAGAAAACGAGAAGAAAAAAAAGAAAGAAAAGGTAAAGATAACTGATAAATAACTAAGCAATCATAAAATGTTTTTTCTTTAGTATTTCTTACATATTTTCAGCACTTCTCAACTTTTACGAGAGACTTCAGTTTGGGGAAAGTCTGTTTTTCGGTTTTTCCAGTGATGCACCCTGGAATGTAGAATTTCATGACATGTCAAAGGTTTGGAAAACCTAATATGTTTTTACCCAGTCCAACACCATCAGAAAGGCATGCAGTCACGTTTATTTAAAGTGCTCAGTGTTACTTAAGACAACATGAGGAATAATTTAATAACTAAGGTCACAGATATCTGACAGAGCGTGTGAAGCCCCCATCCCATCCAAGTCTGACCCAATTCCTGCAATACTCATGTAAACACTGGCCTGAAGTAAAGTCAACACCTCTGAAATGGAGGAAAAGCCAAATGTAATCAGGTCTGATTTAGGATGGCAGAAATACTGATAGCTTAAATGTTTTTCTTAGAAGGAAAACATCAAAGCAACTATATTCCCGATCACACTCAGTGGCAAGTTTTCTGGAAGTAAATTACCACTAATTTGGTTATTCTTGGTATAGGCAACATCCTCCTCTCTCTTTAATGTCAAATTGGACAGATCTGAGCAGTTGATAAACACATATAAACGGATGCCTACCCACGAAATAATAAAAAGGAAACTCCAAAATCTGGTAAACAAATCTCCAAAGCCGAAAAACATATCCTCTCTGGCTATGTGCTGAAGGACGTGTCACTCAATGTAGGAAAAATCCACTTTCAACTGATGCCCGCTTTTCATTTGATGTCTTTGTTGCACGGACCTCAATTTGAGGAAATGAGATTAGGGAAAATGTTTGGGGAGTTTTGGGAAAATGGTGTTTGGGGTGTGACGGGGGGTCCGTCCGGCTTCACCGCAGCTGTAAGCTGAAAATACACTGCTATGTCTGATCACATCAAGGAAATTATGATTTTAAACCATGTGACAGTATATCAAACACGAGGTGCTCTGGGGCTTGGTGACTGAATGTTGTTGTGGAACGTATCTCTGGTTTTCATCAATACTGCAGGGAACACCTGAAGCTGAACCACGAAAACCATCTGATATAAGCTTAGAAATATGGCAGCGTGTCAAACAGAATAAAAATTTGGACATCTGAACCAGATATGCCCTTACTATCAGTAAAGTATTAATTCAAAAGATCTTTGTACAACTGGAGGCCCATATGGTTCTGCTTAGTCCGAATCTGCTTGGACTGTAATATTTAATAAATATGCCAAGATATACAGCTCTCGAGTCATTTATAAACATCTCTGCTTGTTTTGCTCTCTGAGATGTTAGAATCTCAGGAGAATGACGGTCTTATGCAGTAATAAACTGCTCTGTTGTTCCCAGAAGGCAATGTGAGATGAAAAAGATATGAGATGATATGCACTAGAGTCAAGCTAGCGTTGTAAGATAAATGAGGACAAAATTACAATTTAAGGTGAGACATTGTAGGCAAAAACGTTGTTTTTTCATGCACATGTCAAGATTGAAATTTTGGGCTTTTTTGTTTTTCATAAAGTGTTTTTTCAGACTAGTGGAAAGAAAACATCCAAAAGACATGTTAAGTGTTTCTTTTATAGCACTTTATCTATTTGTGTCAATAGATTTCAATTACAATACATATTTTTTAAGGCCGTTTTCTCAAAATGAGTTTTTTCTTATACTCTGAGCCGTAGATCTTCACTTCAGTAGCACTTACAAACACCAAACTTTACATTTATATTCCTGCCTATATCCTGAAGGTTTCCACAGAAAGATTTGTTCATATATAATTTGCTTGATTATGTACAACATTTCATTCCCCTCCAAAATTGCGAAAATATGTTGTTTTCTATCTGTTCTAAGTATTTTTTGAATTGTGGAGGGACAAAATGAGATACCCCAAATTCCCTCTGTAAAAACGTTTGACTTTTGACTGTAATATGTCAAAAAAAATCAAACAAGAATTTTGAAACGGAATTCATCCAGTATTTAGATTTTTGTACTAGAAATGTATGCAAATGAGCGCATATTTTATTAAACAATGCCTCATTTGCATATTTAAAGGGGTCATCGGATGCCCATTTTCCACAAGTTGATATGATTCTTTAGGGTCTTAATGAGAAGTCTATTACATACTTTGTTATATAATAGGGAAGTGTAAAAAACACTCTTTTTTCCTTGTCAAAATCAGCCCTTTTTAGAGCCAGCTATTCTGTTGCATGTTCCTTTAAATGCTACTGAGCTCTGCTCTCTGCCGTGGGATGACCAGCCGTAATGTTTACTTTTTTTTGTCAGTAAATGGTCGAGTAAATGATGACTGCTATGTTCATTATTACATCCAACAACAGAACACCTCAGTCGTTCAATCAGAGACAGTCTTGTCTTCCACTGCACCTGAGTGGCGATCAGAGTTTCAGCTCGGTGAGGGCGGGTCTAAGGTAAGGCGCTCATGTCAATCAACTATCATGGGAGTGGCCTCTGTCGGCATCTGTCGTGAAGCTGAGAATGAGCTGATTTTAAAAAGGGGATATTACTTTTAAAGATTAAAAAAATACCACTGGGTGGATTTTATCATTGTAGGGTGGTTGTACACAAACTGGCAACAATTTTGCCAACAACTGCCAATTAAATTTTTGTCTGATAGTAAACTACTCCATTAATGTTCAAACAACATGTAAAAGTGAGTTTTGCATCCGATGACCCCTTTAAACCTAACATTTTAGAAAATTTGTAATACATTTTTTTTGCAATTATTAATGTAATCAATCAACTGGGTAAGTAATGCGTTAATTTGTTTTTTTTTTTACCCTATTCACCTGCAGTGTCTCGCCTTAATGAAAATGAAAATAAAAGCTTAAAATTTGAGAGAAACTCTAAAATTAATTGTACTTTCACTATATTAATTTTTCTTAATGGAAAAAGAGGTGTTTATGAAATGTAAATAGTCATTTACATGGATGCAGTTCTGTACTTCAGCTAAAAAGTATAGGTACTCATATATTCAGTGAATATATCAAGTTACTTATATTAAAAATGATGGATTTTAACTTCTGTTTGGGTGCTGCTCTTATAGACCAATTTGGAGTAGACATCACAGTTACGTGGTTGCAGAAAAACACTGGTAACAAGTGGAGAGAAATGGGTATATCCACAGAATAAGGGATGAAACGTTGTGCTTTCTGATGTCAGAATTGGCTTGCAAATAATTTTTTATAAAATACTGTGATCAAAGATGCCATTTGAAGCTAAAAACAGACGTTTAAACGGACAGACTAATGAATGAAACCTGCTGTGATCACTCTACTTTTAAAGCATAAATTTGATTTAAACAATAGGTCCACATAATATTCACATAGGCAGTTCATAAACATATTGTATTAGCCTTACAGTTACAGCAAGAAATATTATTTAAACCTATAACATTTGACATTTACCTATTATATGTCACAATTTCTCACAAATGCACGTTTAGACTCATATTTTGGACTTTATAACTTGATTTAATTCAACAATAGCTAGTTTGTCAATTCTGAGTGGAAAAAAAGCCAGAAGTGTGGGATATAAACTCATGACTCTGAGGAAAAGAGAGAATGAGGAGTTGATTTTTTTTTATCAGAATTGTGAGAATAAAGTCAGAATCTTAGAATAGGTAACACTTGAGATATTAGCCTAATATTTCATCTGCCTGACCGGAAATGATAAGAACATTCAGGAATGTTGTCAAGATTTTTGCTTCAGTTTGACAAACCACAAATGCCTTTTGTTCTTCACACAGTTTTTGCACTCTTCTCCTTGATTGTTATAACTTTTGGCAGTCTTATTATACTCCAAATGTTTTCCCCGGTCCGACCGATTAGTACAGACCAAAACATGATTTTTTCAGCATGTCCATTTTCAGCAGCAATAAGCTATTTCTTCAATACTATGGAAGGCAATAGGGACCAACAACTGTTACCCACATTCTTCAAAATAACTTATTTTGTGTTTAGCAGAAGAAAGAAACTCACGTTTAACTCACATATAAATGATAACAGAATTTGCATTCACTGCAAAAAATGCAAATGCTTTTCTTACTTAGATTTTTTGTTTAGTTTCCAGCCAAAATATCAAAAGAATCTTAAATTGAGACGAGTAAAAATTATTATTTTAAGTCAAAATTAAGTGAGCGAAATAATCTGCCAATGGGGTAAGCAAAACAATCTTATTTCAAACAGAAAACAAGATTATTTTTCTTACCCCATTGGCAGATTATTTTGCTTGTTTCAAAATAAAATAACTACTTGTCTAGAAAATCCTTCATGATTTAAGAATTTTTAGATATTTTGACTGGAAACAAGACTAATCTAAGTAAGAAGGGCCTTTTTTGCAGTGTTTTTGGGTGATTTTTCCCTTTAAGTTTCACACAGTTTGACTTGAAGGAGTCTGCAGAGTCGCTGTGCACGTTAAAACAAGAATTAAATGTGACACTGACCCTCCCTTGTAATTTGTAGCTCGCTCCCCCTTCAATTCACTGACCCATTTTCCCGTTCCCTCTGCGTTTATTCCAATAATAAGCATCATTCTCTTCGGAAACAATAGAATAACACCTGTATCATGTTTCGCCTTGTGATTTTTACTTAAGGAATCTGCTTCAAAAAATCAGTGAATCATTGTTAGTGACAACCAACAACTGAAGAAAATATTCAATACGTCACTGCCGCAGATCTGAAAATGATTAACCTCTCATACTTCTACATGAACTTTCATATGTCCGCCTCTAGTGCAAACAAAGGTTGAAAGGTATGAAAGTTACCAGAAATAAAGAACATATGCTATTTATGTTAATCTATATTCCTTCAAAGTTCATGTTATACCAAAAGACAGCTGACCAACTGTATATAAAATCTGTATATAAGTGAAATTCAATATATTAAATAATAACTTTTTTTACCATTACCTAATCAGTGTGCCCTTACAGTGTTTCAAGCTTTGAAAGGGCCCACCTGTTCACACTTTAGTTTCCATTAGGGAAATCTTACTCCTCTGCATATTTAATCTCCAAACATATGACGTAATATGATCACTGCTAATACATTCCTTTCATTTTCTCGTTTCCAAACTCTCTCAGAAGTGTTTCTCATGACAGGAGTGCTCCTGTACCCCCTTTTGATTCTTTGCGAAACTATGCTCAACACCTATGAAGCTCCAAAGCAGCATGAAATGTTCCACTAAGATGCTTTTCAAAGACAGAGTTATATAACAATACGAACTGCAGAGCTTCAAATCCGGAGAGATAGATGTCTACGCAATCCAAAAGCAACAAGACAATGTAAAAATCACATCGGAGGTTCCCAAGTAAACATACGTTTGGCCAACCTTTCCTCATTATTGTACATCCTATCTGTGTGTGGCTTCAAAAAAATAACCAGATGTGTTTGTTCACAGTCTACAGGGAAGATCTCACTTGTGACTTTTCAGAGATGTGTTCCCACCATGGAACTGTGTGTAGAATTGTATATTATTATTATTGAATATTCTTCTTTTTTATTATTATTATTAGTAGTAGTAGTTTTGTTTTATTAGCTGTACTTTTAGTGTGTTTAAGATTTGAATTGACATTTTTATTCTTGTCTACTTACACTAAAAATATTAAATAAAAATGACCCTGTTCAAAAGTTTACATACACTTGATTCTTAACACTGTGTTGTTGCCTGAATGATCCACAGCTGTGTTGTTTTGTTTAGTGACAGTTATTCATGAGTCCCTTGCTCGTCCTGAACACTTAAACTGCCCGCAGTTCTTCAGAAAAGTCCTTCAGGTCCCACAAATTGGTTGGTGTTTCATTTTTGTGTATTTGAACCCTTTCCAACAATGACTGTATGATTTTGAGATCCATCTCATATGCAACTATTACAGAAGGTTCAAACACTCACTGATGCTCCAGAAGGAAAAATTATGCATTAAGAGCCGGGGGTGAAAACTTTTGGAATTTGAAGATCAGGGTAAATTTGACTAATTTTGTCTTCTGGAAAACATGTAAGTATCTTACGTAGCTTCTGAATGGCATTACTAAATTAGAAATAATAATATTTAGGCAAAATAAGAAAAATGTACACATCTTCATTCTGTTCAAAAGTTTTCACCCCCGGCTCTTGATGCATCGTTTTTCCTTCTGAAGCATCGGTGAGCGTTTGAACCTTGTGTAATAGTTGCATATGAGTCCCTCAGTTGTCCTCAGTGTGAAAATATGGATCTCAAAATCATATAGGCAAGGGACTCATGAACAACTATCACTCAAAAAAAAAAAAAAAAAGTTGTAAACTTTTGAAAGCAGTCATTTTTATGAATTCAGCAATTATTTTCTCTTGTGGACTATATGTAAATGTTTTTTATGTGAAATATCTTATTCAGGTCAGAACTAAATAAAAAATAACACATATTTTGTATGATCCCTCCTGTTTTGGTCAAATAATTAACATTTTGCAGATTCTGCAAGATGTATGTAAACTTTTGACCTCAACTGTAAATTAACTAGTATGAATGAAATCAGAGTAATATAGTAATATTACTGCATCAAACAAAAACATTACTTTTTACCACCCAAACTACTTTATATAGGTTAAATCTTGTCAAAATATTTTATTTAAAATGTATTATAAAACAGTGTATTTTAAAAGCTATTTCAAGCCCTCACTTATTGAGAAACCCTGTTTTATTTGCTTTTAAAAAAATCAACAATGATAGTTTTTTCCACTGTTGTAGTCATTTTGGTTTTGTTATTACAGTTGTTTCGGGAACTTTGTGTGGGGTCGGGAACTAAAAACATATTTACAGTTTAAAGTCAAATTTTGTGTGACGGTTAAAAGCATAACAAAGGTTTCATGCAATCAAGTGACAAGTATGTAATCATATTCAACAGGCATTACAAATCCAGGGAACCTGAGGCTTTCATGCTCTTCATTTGGTTCACAATGAGACTGCATTTGGAGACCTCAGCATTGTCCAGGCCTGTTTGAGGTAATTACCCATTCTTAGCTTCATCTTCTAGCCCAGGGCTATCTCTAACCACTCGATGGTGCCTGTCTCCTCACTAATGTCCTCACCTGTTCTTTACAAAAACAACAGAGAACCAGAATGGCATCAGATGTCAGCAGTGTCAAAAAAACAAACCATTTCTGTCGTCAGAGATCTAATTAGGCTGTGATAAACATTAATAAAAAAAGTTAATATGACAAATTACTGAATTGTTGTTCTTTTCCCAGAACAATGAAATGCTTTATTTAATACTGTGTTACTTTTCTATCTCGCTTTCCCTCCCACGTCTGAACTGAGGAGTGGCTGAGAAAGCTTTTCATTGTGACCATGAAGACTGTAGTGTGGGTGTGTGGGTGCATCTGAATCCCATTTTTTTCTATGAATTGGAATATTTGTTATTATTTAATAATGAAACACAAACTTTTTGGTTCCTGTGTATCTTAAAGAGATAGTTCACCCAAAAATGAAAATTCTCTCTTTGATTACTCACCCTCATGTTGTTCTAAACCTGTAAGACCTTCATTCTTCTTTGGAACAGAAATTAAGATATTTGTGATGAAATCCAAGAGCTTTCTGACTCTCCAACTCTCAACAATGATGGAGTGCTGTCACAGTATGCTGGGTCAGAAAGGACTTTGGATTTCATCAAAAATATCTTAATTTGTGTTCTGAAGATGAACGAAGGTCTTACACTGCAAAAAATGCTTTTCTTACTTAGATTTTTTGTCTTGTTTCCAGCCAAAATATCTAAAAATTCTTGAATCAGGAAGGATTTTCTAGACAAGAAAAAGTTATTGTCAAAATTAAGTGAGTTTTTGCTTAAAACAAGCAAAATAATCTGCCAATGGGGTAAGAAAAAAAATCTTATTTCAAGCAGACAACTAGATTATTTTACTTACCCCATTGGCAGATTATTTAGCTTGTTTTAAGCAAAAACTCACCTAATTTTGACTTGTTTTTACTAAAAACAAGACAACGATTTTTACTTGTCTAGAAAATCCTTCCTGATTCAAGAATTTGTAGATATTTTGGATGGAAACAAGACAAAAAAATCTTAGTAAGAAAAGCATTTTTTGCAGTGTACGGGTTTGGAATGACATGAGGGTAAGTAATTAATGACAGAATTTTCATTTTTGTGTGATTTAACCCTATAATAAAAGGATACTGGGGTTTAAATGACAATGGATAAATATAGGTTTTGATAGCAATTTGTTTATTTTAAAGTAATCAGTTTTCTTTTATCTCAGTATCTTTAATGTGCCTGAGTTTGTTTGTCTAGTAGTAAGAAGATATTATCAGTTTAATATTTTGGTATTTTCTTTTGGCATCGTCTCAAGAGAAACTTTCGATGTTGGCTTGACAAAATGACAAAATCTTGCCTAAAAGAAGTGCTCTTTAGCATACTTTTAAAAAGGTTAATGTCTAGTTAAACTGAATATAATATTTTCAGGCACTTAATTGCTTGTAAATGGCAATTAAATGAAAATATATTTTTGTATAATTTATATTAAATGCAATTAGCTAAACTTTAAGGCATAAGTACATTTTAATATGTAATTTCAGAATTACTTCTATTATTATTTAAATATGGCTAAAGAGTACTTTCGAATGTACTGATTTATGGTGAACTAAAATATACTTTTAATGTCATTTCTATTGTTACTTGTATGCCATCTATTCAAATATATTTGTAGTTACACATTTGTGATCATAATGTTGAAATTTTGTACTTTAAAAATATTCGAAATTAAAATCTAATCTAAACTCACTCCAGTTAAAAATATAATCGAGTGCGCTTCAGTATGATAGTCAACAGATCAAAATAAGTGTACTTTAAACATGACAAAAGATTATTAAACGTAATGTACTTTAACAAATACATTTTTGAAATTGAAATGATTGTCAATTAAGTGCACTTAAAATTTAAAATACTTAAAGGTATAGTTCACCCACAATTAAAAATTCTATCATTAATTGCTCACCCTCAAGTTGTTCCAAACCCTTAAGACCTTTGTTCATCTTCAGAACACAAACTAAAATATTTTTGATGAAATGCAAGAGCTTTCTGACTCTGCATAGACAGCAATCTACCTGATCTCATGGCAAGACGTGAAATACGTACCAATAAGTACATACCACTGCAGTTTGCAATAGAAATGAACACTAGAGGCGGTAAAACAGCAAGCACTTGTAATCGTTTTCGTACACAGTTATGATTACAGCTCCATATGTTTCGCTTTCCAGACGTAACAAACTTGCTCGGTAGCTCAGCCGGGATGGAATTGGACTTAGGATGTGGAATCCTTGGGTACAAATCCCGTAAAAAACAACTCACAATGAAAGAGCTGAAAGATGAGAGGTCAAAAACAAGCTAAAACAGCATGCTTTCAATTGCATTTCTACAGTACGTCCCATTCGCTTTTGTTCATACTATTGGGTAGGTTTTGTTGTAGTGCAGATGGTACATTATTTTAAAGCCTCACAGATCATTGAAGTTATAGCGTCACTCAACAGACATTTCAAGTCAAGTTGGTGACGTAGAAAACTAACTTAACATAAAACGTATCATATGTACGTTCGTCTGTTCCGGAGGAAAAACAAACACTCTTTTAGTGCCACTCAGTGGACATTTCACAACGAAAATGTCACGAAAGGTACATAGTGGTACGTATTTGCGTCTTTCGAAAAAGTTCCCTCAGGTACGTTTTCGTCATGAGATCAGATTGACAGCAACACGACTGAAATTTTCGAAGCCCAGAAATGTAACATCAGTGGTTCAACCGTAATGTTATGAAGCTACAAGAATACTTTTTGTGTACAAAGAAAATTTAAATAACAATTTTATTGGCAACGCTGTCTATGTTTGGCTCTATGTAACTTAAAATGACAGAAAAAATAAAAATAAGGCAAAATAAATGTCTGTAGCAGAAGTTAAGGGGATTGAGATTCCTCAGGAATTTTGATTGTCCTCTATGGGAAACCTATATGTAAAATTTAAAATGAAGGATTGCGCTGAGTTTGGGGAATCTAGTTTGACCTCAAACCCAACTTTGTTCAATAACAGTATGTTGGCTTTAATGAGGTGGATTCCTCAAGGAATGTCTTCTGAGAAGTCTTATTCACTGGCATATGATTGCAAAACACATTTTCCAACTTCTCCCACTATCTCTCCCTCTCTTTCTCTCTACACACACACACACAAAGGTTTCTCCGAAGTCTTTCCCCTCCCTCCATCTGGCGATCCGTCACCCCTCCTCCAGCTGCTGATGGTCCTGCTGAAGGCAGTCTGCTCATTCTCCTCAGTGAGAGGACAGCACACGCTCCTCAACCAGCCTCTGTCTCTCACACTTCTTCTGACACTATGTTTAAAACTGGATATACCCTAAGCAGCACACCTTTCTGGAGCATTTGAGCACTCGATTCAGGAAAAGGAAGATCAATCAGCACTAAGGTATGAGGTGTGCTTGAATGAACCAACAAGGAGGGGTTTCTTCCTCTTGACACTACAAACTAAAAAGTTTTGGAAATCCAAGATGAGTCTTAAGAAGAGGAAACCAAGCATGGTGTTCAACTGGCACAAGTCTTTCACCATTCTTGCCCCGTGGAGAAAAGGTAAGCAGTCTGACCTATATTTTCTGCTTTGGATGTATGAAGTCACACGGTCGGCTCTACGCAACACCTGGATGTGCAGCACAGGTAGTAATTTGTCTGGCTGAGGTGTTGGAGGAAATTTAGGAACCTGTAATTTGAACTCTGTTTGGTTGAACACAGTCCAACAACATCGTTTAACTATCATCAGATGAGCTCCACAGGTACTGTAGTTGAGCTGATGTCATTTCAATAAAGCTAAGCTCATATAGAAAACCCACAAGCTTCAGCCGCAAACTTTATTACATATACACAGAATGTTGTTTTTAACTACGGTTGTTAGTGTTGCTTTGGTGTTAACTAGAAAAACATGTGGCAGAGGGGCAGACTTGTGTTTAAGAATTTCAAATCAAGCGTCAGCTTAATGAGAGACAATTTATGAGCCATTTGTTTTGTTTTAGTGTAAATCACAGTGGCATTTTGTCTAGACTTCATCTTATGCAATTGTAAATGTCAGCAGAGGGATTGTTTAATGTTTCAGATGTCGTCCTATGCATGTTAGCAGTTTATTAATATACAGAGTCTGCAAAACGTTAATTATTTTAGCAAAATAAGTGGGATCATATAAAATGCATGCTATTGATTGTTTAATACTGACGTGTAGAAGTCCACAAGAGAAAATAATAGATGAATTTATAAAAAAATGACCCCGTTCAAAAGTTTACATCCTTTTGATTCTTAATACTTTGCTGTTACCTCAATGATCCACAACTGTTTTTTTGTTTAGTGATAGTTGTTCATTGTTTGACCTGAACAGTTAAACTGCCTGCTGTTTTTTAGAACAATTCTATAGGTCCCACAAATTCTTTGGTTTTCCAGCATTTTTGTGTATTTGAACCCTTTCTAACAATGACTGAATGATTTTGAAATTCGTCTTTTCACACTGAGGACAACTGAGGGACTCATATGCAACTATTACAGAAGGTTCAAACACTCACTGATGCTCCAGAAGGAAAAACCGGGGGGTGAAAACTTTTGAAAATAGTGAAGATTTAGTGAAGATTTTTTTTCTTATTCTGGCGAAATATCACATTTTTTCATTTAGTACTGCCCTTCAGAGGCTACAGAAGATAGTTACATGTTTTCCAGAAGACAAAATAAGTTGAATTTACCCTGATTTTCAAATTAAAAAAGTTATTAAAGCCTGTTTTTTCCTTCTGGAGCATCAGTCAGTGTTTGAACCTTCTTTAATAGTTGCATATGAGTCCTTCAGTTGTCCTCAGTGTGAAAAGATAAATCTATAATAAGTCATCATCGGAAAGGGTTCAAATACACAAAAATGCTGGAAAACCAAAAAATGTATGGGACCTGAAGGATTTTTCTGAAAAATAGAATGTAAATTCAGCTATTATTTTTTCTTGTGGGACTACATTTTTGACTTTTTGAAACCAAAAATACCAGTTATATCAATACAAAAACTTAAATATCAACTTCGTAGTCTATAAACTGAAAGCACAACTGTTATAAAATGATTATTTATGTTGACTATAGTCTCTTTTCAGTCTTCAAAGTCTTCAGAGATATTCAGATATCCAGGATTTCTCATGTGATTGTTTATCTTTTATACAGATTGAATTAGTTCAGTAAAAGGGTGTGATTCATAATAAATGACATCTTAGATGATTAGTATGTGTGTTAAAGTGATGGAAGACAATGGGAGGAGATTGTCCCGCAGGTGTTTCGACCTCAAGCGAGAGCATCATAAGAAACAGAGTGATATCAGATGTGAATGTTTTAGCGGTGACAGCTTCATGAGCGGGGCTCTTCTCCTCGACTTGAGTTATATTATACGTGACTCATAACTGCAAACAGGCACAGCTGCAGTCAAATTCTTCATGTGTAAGATCAGCCAGTGTGTGAAATCACTGACACATGACTCAGACAGGTAATACGGACGTGAAACTATCCCTAAAAGACAAAAAAGAGATATTATTAAACAAACAGTTGATTTGCCCTTGATGTTGTTCCTTTATTCTGATCACAAGTGGAAACTTTAAGCAGAAAATCAAATCTTACTCTCTCGAAATTAACAATTTCCTCTGAAATCTCCAATTTCATAGTTTCTTTTCCAAAGCATATATGAAGGGGGAAGAGTGGGGTTGAGTTTTGCCTGAAGGCTTGACTGATGTTACTGCTCCCGCACATTCTTGTCTTATCCTAATGGTGTTAGATAATGAAAGACTGGCCCGTTCGGTTCACATTGATAATGTGCTTCTGGAAAGACTCCTTAGGGTCAAAACCATTGCCTTTGCTGGAGAGAGAGAGAGTGCAAGAAAAATGTTCTGGCATTGTGGTGAGAGAGACAGAAAGGTGTGAGGGACTAAAGGTCTGCTGGCTTTAGATTAGGAAGAAGGGAGAAAAAAGGGTGTATGCTGTATTTCGCACCTCATCAAACCTGACATCTGGCCTTTGTCACCTTCTTCAGCAAAGTGCAATTCAGGAGGAAAAAAGAAAAAAAAAAGGATTTAACCTTCATTTACAATCTCACTGGGAAGCGTTTGCTTTGATAATGTGTAAAACTGCCTACATTCAAGGGTTTTTGGGTGGTTCAGGGCTAATACATGAATAAATAAAAACATTTCATTACTTGAAATAAAATAAGCTGACAACTTTGATAAATCTAAAAAAAATTAGTTTATTTTGAAGTACTAAAACAACTAAAAAAAAAAAACTACAAAAATGTCAAAAACACACAATAAATTTAAAAAATCATAAAGTAAAAATAAAGTAAAACCAGAGAACACACACACACACACACACACACACACACACACACACACACACACACACACACACACACACACACACACACATATATATATATATTAGGGCTGTCAAATGATTAAAATTTTTAATCAGATTAATCAGACTTTTCAGTGGATTAATCATGATTAATCACTATTAGCAACACCTGAATCCTTACCATTTTTTTTTTTCTAAAATGCATACCAAAATATAAATAACAGGATACATAATTTTCACATTTTCACATTATGCCAGGGCCCGCATCGGGCCTGTTTTAGGCTACTCCTTATTTTTTATATTTTAGACATCCATCAATAATGTCGCGCTGGTGGAAACAACACAATACTTTCGCTTTTACTTTCGACAACGGCTCGGATGGCGCAACTGGAAGAGATCCGCGATCAATCGCACGCAGTAGGCTAAAACTTGCCACAAAATACCGGCAAAAATAAATAATAAATGTGTCGGGGAAAGAGTAAAGACATATCTGAATTATTTATTAATAAAGTGTATTCAATGTGAGTCAATGTGAGTCAATGTCGCAAAGATCCTGCAATCTCATTTTTGGACGCGCCTTGAGAGAGAAATTTATGGTTAAGTATTACATATTAAACAAGTTTTTGTTTTCGATTTGTTTTATTTCGTTAAGTAATAATTTTAAACTTTCTATAGATATGTTTATCATGTCTGTGAGGCATGCATTTAGCTTTATTTTTGTTAAGCACTCCTGTTCAAGAACAAGACGACAGAAAGCGCATCATTTTTGTTTTCTTTATTTTATAAAAACACTGCAACGTTTTTTGGTGTATTACTTTTTCCTTTGTGAGCAAAAATGACAGATAATTTGAAATTGCTTCCACTGAAAAAATGCAATTGATTGAGCTGGTGCCTCGATGACCAGCAAAGCGGCTTTATGTATCTTCCACTCTCCACTCTGTCACTGTGTCAGTCACCGCTCTTTCGAGAATGAACGTAATTGTACGATGTACAGATGTAATTCCCAAAACATAAGAAAAACGAAATTTTCATACAAATTCTGAATGGATTATGGCATGGAAAGTGCAAAGCGCGCTCCCTTTATTATCACTAAAAGCGTCACAAATCTAGTTCACAGAGATCTCACAACGTTCCGTAATAATCAATAAAGCTTTCTAAACTACACAATGAATATTTTATTTACATCGCGTCTACACTTAGTCAGGAGATGAACAACGCTGGATTGTTTGTCAGATCTTCAATTGCTTTGCTTTCGTTTGAGGGTAGGCTATATAACACCGTCTACCCCAGTAGAACCGGGCCTATAAGCTTGGCTAACCACTCCAGTTGCAGAGGGGCTGTCGCCCAGGCTTGTACTGTTAACTGTACCATCATCATTCTTTTTATATTTGAATCCGTCCATAGGCTCACCTTGCTCCATCTCACCTCTAGCTCCCCAATCCTGACAAATAATTCGTCACACTGCGCATGCGTGAAATGCGTTAAAAAATTTGACGTAATTAACAACAACAAAATAATTAACGCCGTTAACGCGTTATTTTCGACAGCCCTAATATATATATATATATATATATATATATATATATATATATATATATATATATATATATATATATATTAGTGGTGGGCATAGATTAATTTTTTTAATCTAGATTAATCTAGATTAAATCTTGAAATTAATCTAGATTAATCTAGATTAAAATGGCTAATTTGAATTCTTCTGAAAGCATTCAGAATATGTGTGCTACCCAAATAATGACTAAAAGTAAGTCTTTGAGAACGGGTTTCTCAAGCCAGGTGGCGCATTAGACCAGGCGCTCATCTCCTGTTTCCAAAATGCATTACAAACTGCTTGACAATTGCATTTAAAACACAATTAACTATACAAACTTGTGTAACCAAGTACTTCTGCGCAAAAGGCTGTACGACGTGCGCGTTCCAGTAAAATATACAGGCGCGCGGATAGCCTATCTGCGTGCATCTTCCAATAAACTGCGTTGCTTTTAGAAGCGTCAATTCAGTTGTTGCATATAGTATAATGTCTTTATTTCGGGATTATCAAAGTAAATTATAACTCAAACTTGAGATTTTACTGGGGCACAGCAGATTTTCACTGGGGCACGTGCCCCAGTAAAAAGGGTCTAGCAACACACAAACCTGCCCTGAAGCGGCTTCATAACTGCATCCATGTCTGCACGTCTCATTTGATGTGGTCATTTCACAGAAGTTGAAGACTTGTTCTCGCCCCCTACATTGCAATTCAACTAGATATACGTCATCCGCGCTAAAATATCAAAGTGAAAGTCATCATATCTTGCGTAGTTTAGACCCAGCTCCAGTGGCGGTTCTAGACAAATTTGACTAGGGGGGCCAAGAAGGGGCCAGTGTTTAACCAGAGGGGCACATTAAAAAATGACAACAAGTGATATTTAAAGATTATAAACTTTATTTTACTTTAAAATCATACAAACATTTTAGGGATGCTCATATTGACCGTTCACTGTTAACCGACAGTAAGAATTTTAACCGATTTTTACTATAAGTTAAACGGTTTAATTTTTTTTTACGTTTGCTGCATGGTGAAAGAAAAAAATAATGTTTACTCACGGGCGCGTGTCGACACGTGCAGTGCGGCTGTTTAGACATATTTTTGATGAGTAAGCACCTGCTTTACCTTCTCTTAGTTTGTGTAACTGATGTAGTAGCCTATGTGCTGCACGATAGCAATGGCGATGTTGCGTTATCAGAGAGTGAATCCGTGAATAAATGAATTCAAATTCTGAATTAATTATAGTCTTAAAAGTGCGCGCTCCCCTTACAGTCACTGGAAAGCTGTCACATACATTACTGTAGTTCATCGCAATCTCTAAAAGTTAATAAAAGGTAATAAAATCACATTTACACAGTACAATTAATCTCTTATTTACATCATGTCTACACTTTCTTTGTTTTAATGAGAGAGTTCACAGAGGTGTAGAATTTCAGCAGAACTGAACCGGCACTTTAAGTGGTGAGTGGATCGTAACATAGCTGCCTCTGATTGGCCACTGCGATAATGACATCAACAGAAATGTCTGTGATTGGCTATTGAACGCTGTGAGAACACGTTTATCCACATATGACCAGTGGATGAAAAGACCCCAACCGCAAATTGAAATGATTTTTGTGATGTGTTTTTGTCGCGGATCTAAGAGTTAACTGACAGCGTCCCAGTCTATCCGTACAGCATGTCAAAATAAGTAAAAACTAGGTACACTGAGGGATAGGCTGGCCTGCTATATATTTTTATGTCCAACGAGAAGAATAAGAATGGTACCGTTCTTCAAAGTGCATAGAAAGATTCAGTGTGTTTTAGTTTTGTCATCTTAATTAGGTAGTTATTTAATTTATAAATATTTAGTGTAGGCCTGTTTAAATTATTCTTTTTTTTTTCATTCTGATTTTCTCTGTTCTCAGAAGCGCAGCTGATGCGTGATAATTTGAGTATATGAATGCAGTTTTTGTTGCTGCTCTGTATGCTGCTGTTTGCACCTTAAAATAAAACATTTGCTTGTATTTTTTAGGTATCATCACAGATAATCGTGCATTCTATTTTTTATTTTAAACAAGTTTATTATTCTAATTGTATCAGTTAAGGTTAATGTTCGGATAATGAGCAGCGGTTGTCGGTCAGGAAAATTAACTGAAATGAGCATCCCTAAAACATTTATTAAATGATAAATACAGTACAGGGTACAAATACAGTGTGTCAATTCAATGTGAACAAAACTCCAGGGAACAACAAAGGGTACAACATTCTTGTTTACTGGGACAAAAAAGGACGCTATGTCCCTTCCTCGTTTCATGATAACTATTAGAAGAAGAAGAAATTTAGGGGCATGCATTGCCTTTCGTTTTTTGCTTAGATATGATTTTCAGATTTTCTGTGAAGTTTTTGGTAACACTTTACAATAAGGTTCGTTGGTCAACATTAGTTAACTACATTAGTTCACATGAACTAATAATGAACTGCACGTACACAGCATTTATTAATCTTTGTTAATGTTAATTTCAACATTTACTAATACTTTATTAAATTCTTGTTAACATTAGTTCATGCACTGTGAACTAACATGAACTAACAATGAACAGCTGTATATTTTTATTAACTAACGTTAACAAAGATTTTACAAAGCCATTTACAAACTTGATTTAATTATCAGTGTGAAAAACAAAAGTAACACGGTTATGTGCAAGAACAACAAGTCACTCACGAAATGAAATTGTTTTGCTTACCTTCGACTCTTGCAACAGGAGAAATAAATCGTAGCTCCTCTATCCAAGAGTAGTTCTAATTGTTGCTGCAATTGTTTGTGTGCGCCGCTCTAATTTACCCATGTAAGTAGAACGATGCGTCGCATTAGTTCCGCTTTTGGCGCTCGTGTGTAAAACCATAATTAATTAATTTTTTTATTTGGTCAGCACGGGGGGGCCACAGGGGTGGCCAAGGACATGTCTACAGGGGCACGGGCCTCCCTTGGCCTCCGTGTAGAACCGCCACTGCCCAGCTCCCAACCCAACTTTGAGAATAGATTAACGGCGATATTTTTTTTATCGCGCGATATGAGTCTCACGTTAACACAGCACGTTAACGCCGATAACGGCCCACCACTAATATATATATATATATATAAAAATCTAATTTAAATGATTGGTAACACTATTTTAAGGACTAGTTCTCACTATTAGCTAGTTGCTTATTAGGATGTATATTACTATCATTTTGGCTGTTTATTAATGCTTACAAAGCACATATTAATGCCTTTTTATATATGACCTTATTAAGATCGCTTAAAGGTGCAATGTGTAATATTTAAGAATATCTCTAGACAGAAATGCAATATAACATACATAACTATGTTTTCAGGGGTGTATAAAGACCTTACGTAATGAGCATTTATGTTTTTATTAATTAACTTAGAATTATCAGTTTATATCTACAGCCGTGGCCAAAAGTTTTGAGAATTACATAAATATTGGAAATTGGAAAAGTTGCTGCTTAAGTTTTTATAATAGCAATTTGCATATACTCCAGAATGTTATGGAAATTAACTTAATCCCGAAAAAAAAAAAAACTTTCCACTGCATTTCATTGCTGTCATTAAAGGACCTGCTGAGATCATTTCAGTAATCGTCTTGTTAACTCGGGTGAGAATGTTGACGAGCACAAGGCTGACGATCATTATGTCAGGCTGATTGGGTTAGAATGGCAGACTTGACATGTTAAAAGGAGGGTGATGCTTGAAATCATTGTTCTTCCATTGTTAACCATGGTGACCTGCAAAGAAACGCGTGCAGCCATCATTGCGTTGCATAAAAATGGCTTCACAGGCAAGTATATTGTGGCTACTAAGATTGCACCTAAATCAACAATTTATAGGATCATCAAGAACTTCAAGGAAAGAGGTTCAATTCTTGTTAAGAAGGCTTCAGGGCATCCAAGAAAGTCCAGCAAGTGCCAGGATCGTCTCCTAAAGAGGATTCAGCTGCGGGATCGGAGTGCCACCAGTGCAGAGCTTGCTCAGGAATGGCAGCAGGCAGGTGTGAGCGCATCTGCACGCACAGTGAGGCCAAGACTTTTGGAAGATGGCCTGCTGTCAAGAAGGGCAGCAAAGAAGCCACTTCTCTCCAAAAAAAAAAAAAAAATCTTCTGCAAAAAGTATGGCGAATGGACTGCTGAGGACTGGGGCAAAGTCATATTCTCAGATGAAGCCTCTTTCCGATTGTTTGGGGCATCTGGAAAAAGGCTTGTCCGGAGAAGAAAAGGTGAGCGCTACCATCAGTCCTGTGTCATGCCAACAGTAAAGCATCCTGAGACCATTCATGTGTGGGGTTGCTTCTCATCCAAGGGAGTGGGCTCACTCACAATTTTGCCCAAAAACACAGCCATGAATAAAGAATGGAACCAAAACACCCTCCAACAGCAACTTCTTCCAACAATCCAACAACAGTTTGGTGAAGAACAATGCATTTTCCAGCACGATGGAGCACCGTGCCATAAGGCAAAAGTGATAACCAAGTGGCTCGGGGACCAAAACTTTGAAATTTTGGGTCCATGGCCTGGAAACTCCCCAGATCATAATCCCATTGAGAACTTGTGGTCAATCCTCAAGAGGCGGGTGGACAAACAAAAACCCACTAATTCTGACAAACTCCAAGAAGTGATTATGAAAGAATGGGTTGCTATCAGTCAGGATTTGGCCCAGAAGTTGATTGAGAGCATGCCCAGTCGAATTGCAGAGGTCCTGAAAAAGAAGGGCCAACACTGCAAATACTGACTCTTTGCATAAATGTCATGTAATTGTCGATAAATGCCTTTGAAACGTATGAAGTGCTTGTAATTATATTTCAGTACATCACAGAAACAACTGATCTAAAAGCAGTTTAGCAGCAAACTTTGTGAAAACTAATATTTGTGTCATTCTCAAAACTTTTGGCCACGACTGTACATACACCACGGGTCCCCTCACATGGAAGCCGACATTATGTTTCTACAGTAGCCCTAAACGGACAAACTGCTTTATAGATCGCGTTTCATCACTGTTCTAGCGAAAAAACATTGACACAATGATGAACAAGTAACAGTAATATTCACAATAACATAGTTTTATGGAATTATCAAGTAAATCTAATTCCCTAATTTACGTTTTAAAAGAAACTTCATTATTCTTTGCTGTCTAAAACGACGACATCTTAATCCCGTGTCGGCTGCCGTAGCTTCTGTAAAGGGAGGGGTGAGCGGTGGACGGAGTCGTTGGTTGCAATTCACAACCTCACCGCTAGATGTCGCAAAAAAAAATCAAGTTTAGCAGCTGCCTTACAATTTTAAGTTAAATCAACTTTAGTCATTTCAACTCACAAGTTAAATCAACTCATTTTTATTGTAATAAGTTCAAATGACTTGTAGTTTTAAGCTGATTTAACTTAAAAATGTAAGGCAGCTGCTGAACTTAGGTTTTTAAGTTGAATCTGATGAAAACTTTTTCACTGTATAAGCAAATTAGGAGTAGTTTTAAAAAAGTCACAGTTACTTGTTAGTTGATAGTGAGAATTGGTCACTAAACTAAAGTGTTATACACTACCAGTTTTTTTGAAGACTCTTCTGCTCACCAAGCCTGCATTTATTTGCTTCAAAGTACAGCAAAAACAGCCACATTTTGAAATATTTTTACTATTTAAAATAACCGTTTTTTATTTGAATATATTTTAAAATGTAATTTAGTCCTGTGATTTCAAAGCTGAATTTTTATCATTATTACTCGAGTCACGTGATCCTTCAGAAATCATTCTAATATTCTGATTTGCTGTTTAAAAAACATTTATTATTATTATTATGTTGAAAACAGCTGAGTAATTTTTTTTTTCAGGTTTGTTTGATGCTCAGAAAGTTCAAAAGAACAGCATTTATCCGAAATAAAAATCTTTTGTAACATTATGATCAATTTAAAGCATCCTTGCATTGTTTTCTATAATTTTCTCTATAATTTCTTTGAATGGTATAATGTTACAAAAGCTTAATATTTCAGATAAATGATGATCTTTGGATCTTTCTATTCATCAAAGAATCCTGAAAAAATGTACTCAACTGTTTCAAATATTGATAAGAATAATAAAAGTGTTTCTTAAACAGCAAATCGGCATATTAGAATGATTTCTAAAGGATCATGTGACACTGAAGACTGGAGTAATGATGCTGGAAATGTAGCTTTAAAATTCAAATAGAAAACAGTTATTTTAATCAAACTTTGGATCAAACAAATGCAGGCTTGGTGAGCAGAAGAGACATTTAAAACATAAAAACTTTTGACTGTTAGTGTATATAAACAGTATACAAAATTATACAAAAATAAATAATACAAAAAATTAAGGTTGTTATATGCAATTGCTAGGGTTTCATCCTCTACTCAAAAATAGTATGTTTAACTGCTTAAAAATGTATTTGCACACCTCTCAACACAAACACCATACAATTATCAAACAAATTATCCTCAACATACAATCTGAGGATCATTTGGTAATGTAATGTCAATTTTGTTTAATAATAATTATCATTATGAGAGAAAGTAGAATCTGAGAAATTAGAAAAAAGAGAAATAGTAATACTAATAGTTGCCTTCTCTAAAGAAAAAAAAAATAGTAATATACAGTAATTTAATATGCATCCACATAGATGCTTGTTTTATTCCTGTAAGGCCAAAACTTCAATGTGCTGTTAAAACAGTCCATATATAGACTTTTGCAAACAGATTTTTGGTTCATATGCTCTCGGGGTCATTCAGTCTGGCCACCCAAGTGCTAACAGGGCTCTGACATTCTCCTGGCTGTAAAAATAGAAGACCTGCCCTGGCCTGCATCTGACCTCTCCACCCACAATCACAATGGACGTGTCTGTAGACAAGACGTCCCTAAGCAGCTATACTAATCCCGCTGCATCCCCTAACTATATCGTCAAGTAGTTTAAAATCATTAGTTTAAAAACCTGATGCACTTCCTTTCAACAGAGAGCCAGAAGATTTTTTTTCCCCATGCACAAATGGCCAGTTTCTTAATCACAACTCAACTACCACAAGGAGGAAAGCCATTGAATGTAACATTTATAATGATGAACATCTCTATGAAAGAGAAAAGTGCCTGCTTTATTGGTTTTGTAGTGTACACATAATGCTGGGATGCTAGAATAACGTCTGAAAGAACCTGCTTGTTAGTCATGTCAGTTAAACTGAGAGTATGAGTCTAATGTTGTGTCAGTAAAGCCAAACTAACAAACACAGCCGTGTTGAAATGTGGTAAACATGAGTGGGTGAGGCCAGATGGAGTAAACATGTTCTTGTCTAAGCTTGTGAATTCCTCACATTTCATCCCCTGTGAATGTTTCTGTCGATGGCCTTTAATGATTCTCACATTCTTCATCTCAAATGAATAGCAGCAACATTTGGTTACTGAAGCAGATTTTCCACTCCCTGTTAGGACAGATAATTGACCAAATATGTTTTGAGTAGTTAAGTCGTACAGAAATTCTTCAAATTAAGTATTTTTTAGACTTGCCTTGAAAACATGGCTGCGCTATGCATCTGGGACATATCAGTGTTTTTACCTACCAAATCTACATACAGCTGTAAAATACACCGGAGCAGATGATTCCAGGATTCTTGAATGTGAACGGAGTATTTTATCAGCTCAAAAATGTGAGGGACTTGCCAGTTGTACACAGTGAAAAACATTCTCTGCTGGGTTGGAAGAAAAACACTACTGCAGGTGGGACGTGACTAACAGCGCTGCTTCAAAAGTGAAAAAAATCTACAAATAAAAAAAATATATGCACAAAGGCAAACCCATTTCACCCATGAGATAAAAAAAAGACACACCAAGTCATATATTTGAGATAAAAGATCAGTTATAGATCATACTGTCATAATTACGAGATAAAAAGACAAAACCATGAAAAAAAAGTCAAAATTATGGCATACTGTTATTAATTATTTATGATATTAGAAAATGATGAAATAAAAAGTCATGAAATGTTTAAATTATGACACACCAAGTCATGGTTATGAAATAAAAACACAGTTACTACATGCTACCGTAATTACGAGATAAAAATACAAAACTATGAAATAATTATGAGATAAAAGACAAAATTATGATTCAAAAAGTCTAAATTATGATGCACCAAGTCATAATTATGAAATAAAAAGTCAGTTACTACATGCTACCGTAATTATGAGACAAAAAGACAAAACTATGAAATAATTATGATATAAAACATAAAATTATAAAATAAAAAGTTAATAAAAAAAAATAAATAAAAATTCTGACATACTATTTTATAATTATGAGATAAAAACACAAAATTATGACTAAAAAAGTCTAAATTATGACACACCAAGTCATAATTATGAACTACAAAGTTCGTTACTACATACTATTATAATTATGAGGAAAAAAAGACAAAATTATTAATTAAAAAGTTTATGACATACTATTTCATAATAATGAGATAAAAGACAAAATTATTAAATAAAAAGTCAAAGTTATAAAATACTATTTCATAATTATGAAATAAAAAGACAAAATTATTAAATAAAAAGTCAAAGTTATAAAATACTATTTCATAATTATGAAATAAAAAGACAAAATTATTAAATGAAAAGTCAAAATTATGACATACTATTTCATAATTATGAGATAAAAAGACAAAATTATGACATAAGAAAGGCTAAATTATGACACCAAGTCATAATTTTGAGATAAAAAGTCAGTTAATACATAATGTCATAATTCTGAGATAAAAAGACAAAATTATGAAAAAAATGGAAATTATGACATGTCTAAATGATGACACACCAAGTCATAATTATAAAATAAAAAGTCAGTTACTATACATGCTACCGTAATTATGAGACAAAAAGACAAAAGTATGAAATAATTATGAGATAAAAGACAAAATGATAAAAAAATCAAAATTATGACATGCTATTTTATAATTATGAGATGAAAACAATATTATGACACGAAAAGTCTAAATTATGACACACCAATCATAATTATGAACTACAAAGTTAGTTACTACATACTGTCACTATTATGAGAGAAAAGACAAAATTATGAAATAAAAAGTCAAAATTACAACTTACTGTCATAATTATGACATAAAAGACAAAATTATGAAATCATAAGTCTAAGTTATGACATACTATTTCATAATTTTGAGATAAAAAAAACTAAATTATTAAATAAAAAGTTAAAGTTATGACAAGCTAAATCATAATTTTGAGATTAAAAATTAGTTACTACATACTGTCATAATTATGAGATAAAAAGACAAAACTATGAAATAAAAAGACAAAATTATGAAATAAAAAGTAAAAATTATGACATACTATTTCATAATTATGAGATAAAAAACAAAATTACGACATGAAAAGTCAAAATTATGACAAAATTATGAAATAAAAAGTCAGTTAATACATACTGTCATAATTATAAATTAAAAAGACAATATTATGAAATAAAAAGTCGAGATTACAACATATTGTCATAATTATGAGATAAAAAGACAAAATTATGACATACTTAGTAATAATTATGGGATAAAAAGTCAGTTAGTACATACGGTCATAATTATGAGATAAAAAGACAAAATTATGACACACCAGATCATAATTGAGCTAAAAGTTAATTATGACATACGGTCATAATTATGAAAGTCTATTAAAGTATTAAGTATAAGTTATTACATACTAAGTAATAATTACGGAATACATATCACATGTCGTACTTTTGAGACAAAAAGACAAAATTATGAAGTAAAAAGTCTAAATTATGATATACTGTTTCATAATTATGAGATAAAAGACAAAATTATGAAATACAAATTCAAAATTATGACATAATATTTCATAATTATGAAATAAAAAGACAAAATGATGACATACCAAGTCATAATTGAGCTAAAAGTTCATTATGAAATACGGTTATAATTGTGAGCTAAAAAGTAATTATTACATACTAAGTAATAATTATGGGATAAAAAGTCATTTACTACAGAATACATATCACATGTCATACGTATGAGATAAAAAATATAATAATATTAATAATACATAATATTTCATAATTAAGAGATAAAAGACAAAATTATGACTTTAAAAGTCTAAATTATGAAACACCAAATCATAATTCTGAACTAAAAAGTCAATAATGACATATGGTCATTATTATGAGATAAAAAAATGCCAATTAAGAATAAAAAGTCAAAACTATGACATATTAAGTCATTCTGTTACAATTATGAGATAAAAAGTCAAAATTTTGAGATTTTGATATACAATTTAAAATCATGACATACTAAGTCATTATATGAATTATGAAATTGACAACATTTCAAAAAGTCAAAATTCCGAGATAAAACATCTTAATTATGACGTAAAAAGCCAATTATGGCATTTTAATGCCATTTTGACTTTTTAGCTCATCATTTTTACTTTGTATGTTCTTTTGACTTTTTATATCATAATTCTGATTAACCAAGGCATAATTGTTTCCCCTATGTGGCAGAAATGGCCTTCCTCACTAGAATGACAAAGGTTGCTCACAAAATGATTGTAGATGTGTAGGTATTCTTGTAGTGTTGTACCTGTCTTTTACTCTTGAAATAATTCCTAGTAGATATTAGCAGCCTCCAGAGTGATAAAGACCAGAAATATGTGGGCTTTGATTCCCGCCAACACTGTCACTGACCTGTTTTTATTTTGAATGCATTATGCTCTGCAGCATGAAGGACTTTAGCATTACTTACATTCCTGGCTGCCAGGGGCTAGCGAGGGCTTTTTGATCTCTCTTTACAAGCGGCCACGTCTGAGTGATGTTAATTGAAAACCCAGGGGGATTTCGATGCTGACTACTTGCTCCTACTGAGTGGCATCAAAAATGTCCCACCATCAGCAGTTCTGTAGTCTCAGCTGGAGAGCACCGCTGTATGAAAGACTGACCCAATGGGTCGCTCTAATTGACCTGTAGAAGTAAATTAGCTAAATTATGATCCGGGGCCTCACATAGAGAACTCAGATTACCGTAGGCTTGGATTTCATTTTGAGACTGCTTACATGTAATTATAGGAAAATATTTAAGATGATGTACTTATACTGTTAAAACATCTTAATAATCAGTGCTGCATTGACATTATATATGTAGAATTGATATCTAATGCTTTATATTTACATGGCATTATGCCCACTACATGTTTCTTTTGTATTTTTGCTTTCATCATGGATAAACATGTCGAATTGCACCTGGTTAGCACAAATGGTTTTACTGCTTGATGCCTTATAGTGAAACTTTTTCATTTAGATTAGATCATGTTGAACAATGAACTCTATTTGAAATAGATCTCAAAAGGTTTGCACTGGAGTCCAGGTGTTGGTCCATGAGAAAGGACTGCAAAAACACGTTCACTGTTTTGAATGGGTGGAAAAAAAGCCTGGAGCAGCAGCAGATCTCACATAATTGAAATGCTATCAGTGTTTTCACAGTCACTATCCAATCTGGAAAAGAAAAAAAAAAATTATTTTCTAACAAAACACATGAGTATGTTTATTATTAATAAAAGTGATTTAAAAAACAAGCTTTTGACCTATGAGAGAGCTGGGAATGGCTAAAGCCGCTATTATTGTTATCTTTTTCAAGGCTATATGAAATGATATCTTAGTGTATGATTTCTCACATTGTATCATTGTGAGTCTGTGAAGACTAAAATATTCAGAAATCTCACAATTTCCTCACAGTATGTTCCTCTAAACATATTCAGAATGAATATCCTGTCAATCATCTAATTGGCCATTTATTTCCACCCCACTGCAAGCTTCTCGTCACACCTCTTCCTGACAATCACCATTGTTTACCGCTGTTAATCAAGAGATACAACTGCTGCAAAATTCAAAAAGAAAACTGTGTGGAACATTGTTTTTGACCTGACTGTGTCCAGAAGTGGTCAACAAATATGTGACCCTGAACCACAAAACTAGTCGTAAGTAGCATGGGTATATTTGTAGCAATAGCCAAAAATACATTGTATTCTTTTATGCCAAAAATCATTAGGATATTAAGTAAAGATCATGTTCCATGAAGATATTTTGTAAATTTAAAATCATAAATATATCAAACCAAATTCCAGATTTTCAAATAGTTGTATCTCAGCCAAATATTGGCCTATCGTAACAAACCATACATCAATGGAAAGGCTATTTATTCACCTTTGTATAAATGATGTATAAATCTCAATTTCAAAAAATGTACCCTTATGACTGGTTTTGTGGTTCCAGGGTCACATATTATTGGCATTTGAAAGTACAAACACAGACTCTATTACTATGGAGAAAGTGAGATGAAGATATGAATGACACTTGAAATGTATTAGATTTCCAGTAATATGTAAGAGCTGAGCCTCATAATAGCATGAAGATAATGCACAGATCAAAGTTCAGAGCAAGACAGGTCTATATGACTCTTTGTGGACCACTGATGCTAAAGAATGCTTTATAGTGAGATAAGAGCTCTTCTTTCGGCACAGGGATGTATGTCTGCATAGAAATGCTTTTAATAATTTAAATAATGAGAGCTGAAGTATGCAATAGAAATTCTGTTTAACTATTATTTTATTACACAACTGAGCTTTCAAGTTGCAGTCTGTAGCTATGTTTACATCACACATATCTCATCAAAAACGAGTGATGGAAACGTCATATTTTGAATAAAAATCCATTAATTTGCAAACAAGTTTTTACGCGAGCTTGAGGTGTTTTTTGACTTGTGAAAAAACGAATGAGATGGAAACGCATTTGCTGAATACGCGTCAAAAAAGTCATGTGACTTTGGGCTATGGGACAGTAAACCTGACTAACCAGCGGACCGATCTTGTTCCACTGCATCTGAATTTATTATATATGAAAACCACAACATTCAGTGGCTTTCTCCTACTTTGATATACTAGTGATATACAGTGCCAGTTTATCAGGAAGTGACGATTTTGTTGTCTCTGACTTGTTAGATGGAAACAGTGCTTATTCGCAAATGTTTTATGCAATATTCCCATTGTGTGTATAAATTAAATTCGCAACTTTGTGTCTTTAATGTTTAATCATAAACATAAGTCCAGAAGTTGATTGAGCTCCTTGAGAAGTGTACAGAATAGATACGTTTCCATTACATATTTGCGCAAAACTTTTGGGATGTTTTGTAAATGTCGATAAAAAACGGTTGCAAAAAATCAACGTTTGCATTAACCGATGTTATGCGACTGAAACAAACAGCAGGCATCCACCTTGATAAGCAATGATCACATTTATTGTGTTTCGTCTGCTCGCTCTGAGGCGCAAGTAATTTATTATATATGAAAACAGCAATATTCAGTGGCTTTCTCCTACTTTTCTTGTTGAAGTTGATTGAGCTCCTTGAGAAGTGTAAAGAATAGGTGCGTTTCCATTACAGATTTGCGCAAAACTTTCGGGATGTTTTATAAATGTCGATAAAAAGCTGTTGCGAAATGACGACGTTTCCATTAACTGATATTATGCGACTAAAACTTATTTAAGTCACGGCGATAGATGTTGGTAGATTTATGTATGTCGAAGCCATCTCACTAGGCATTCATTTTAATCGTAGGCGACACAGGCATCGGAGAGCCACTTCTGGGATGCTTCTTTTATCCAAGCTTTAATGGCAAGGAAAGTCGCTTATTCAAGTTTTGTGTAGCCAATACTTGTATAAGCGGCCACAAATTAGTTGTTTTTTTGAGGTTATAGTACATTGAAGAATGATCATGTGACTTTTATGTATGCAAGATGACCTGTAAATGCGAAAAATCCGTTTCCCCTGCAATTTTGCGAAAAGTTGCCTGAAAAACCACCTCATTCGAGTGTAAAAACATTTATGCGATATATGTGAGTTTTTGCGAAATTGGTGTATTTTCAATTCGCATATTAAAGGGTAATGGAAACGCAGCTCTTGTGGTGATATCAAAATATTGCCGTTTGATTGAGCATTCTGTCCAGCTAATAGAGTGAACTGGTCCACCAATGGCAAACAGGGGAAGGGTTTGGGAAACCAGTTTGAAAAAAAATAATTCTTTTTGCAACTCCATTTGTTGGCAGTTGCACAGAAAACATACACTTCAAACAAACATTTTTGAATTATTTTCTGAATTATCGTAATATTGTGAAAGTATAACCTCTCTCTTTGTTTGTTTTGCAGGTAAAGGAGATATTGTTTTAGATAATGAGGTTGTACTGACGAAAATGAAGCTCCTCGACAACTTCCCTGAGAAGCTCCTTACTGCTGAGGATTCCATTTCAACCATCTCCATTTCAATGTCTGAGCAGGATAACACAGAACATCTCCAGGCTGATGAGGTGCTCTCCATCCACAGCGCTGCTCCTGAGACTGTCCCTGAATCAAAAGCAGACTATCTATCTTCCATTTTTGCAGATTCTGAGCTTCCAAGATTGTACAAATTTGAATCTGAGGACTCTGGGGTAGAGATGACTAGTGGGGCAACTTCTCCATCCACCCCAACTGGTTCAGAGCAAAGCTTTGTGGTCCACAGTAGAGAGTCTTCATGCGACTCTAGCAACTTGAACTCTCCTGTACCTGTTGACAATCCTCTTGAAGACAGTTCAGTCTTCTTGAACACTGAACAAACATCTTGTAAGTGTGCTAAACAAGACACTATTACCGTCCTGGAAGACAGAACAGAGGATGAGAATGTTGATGATGATTTAATAGACATCACAACAGATTCAGAAAGGTCCGAGGACAGAACCCTGAGGAATACCATGGAGAACTGTGAAGATGCAATGGAAATCATGGCAGCAGAGGAGGAAATTACAGACAGTGCAATGGCTGAGGACACAATGTCAAGGAGCCAGAGTTCTATGGACGCCTACGATGGCAAAACAGGACCTGAATTTCAGCAAAAGCCGTTGAGGAAAAGTACAACCAGTGACAGTCTGGATGAGTACATGGAAGAGTGCTGCAGGCTAAGTGAGGTAGTCAACAGTTTACTTGTTTTTTATTGTAATTTACTTGACTTCATAGTGTTACATCTGCTTTTATATAAACATGAATGATCAGTTTTATTGCAAGCGTTTAAATGTGATATAAACAAGAGCATTATGCTGTTTTCTCCTCACTTCTATGCATTACACAGCTCTGGAATGGGAGCATTTTTTTCTTTACTTTACATATTTGACAAATTAAAATATATTTTATTTCAGGAAACTGAACTGATTTAAATTGCCATTTTTCTAGTTTTTAAAATAACTTTATCCAAATTTATTATGGTTTATGGTTTATGCTTAAAAGAAAAAAGAAAAGTTTGATATGCAGAAATGTATATAAAAATAGAAACATTTTAAAGGATGTTTAGCTATTTTTACTGGACAGCTAGGCAGAAATACTGATTAAGATCAGCAGTGTAAAAAAAGTATTTAAAAAGGAGTTGTTTTTGAGATACACTACCGAAGATCAGAGCAAAATGCCCTTCCTGTCAATCAAGTTCATAATGATTGTTTACAAAAAAACAGAAGACAGCTAATTAAAGACAGAAGAATTTGCTGGATATTTTTCATTTATCCTACAAAGTCCTAATTACTTTACTGACATTATGTAAATTTGCAACAGTCCTCTTTCGGCAGATTCAGGCTCAGACTGTGAAATTAAGTGTTTGAGAGATGCCTAAGTGAACTGTCAGACTGAAACACTCATTGTCAACATAATAAAATGAATGGCTTCTGTTTACAGATTAGAAACACACACATCCTTTCCCATTAGCCATAATGACGGTCTTTCCGCAACTTGACGTCATCAGCTCATCACTGAATATGTGTACTATGACTAAAAAGGAAAACAGGATAAAAGACTTCCTGTCAGCAGTGCTTCCGTAGATTTTTTTTGTTTAGAAACTGCTACTTTCAGCATTTCTGTTGATTTTTTAAGCATGTGAAAAACATAGCACACAAATCCTTTTGAATTTAGATACACATTCATACGAAATATAAATAAATGTTCAGTACATTAAAATGTCAACCTGATCTCATGATGAAAACATACCAGTGGGAACTTTTTCGCAAGATACGAAATACATACCGTCATGTACGTTTTGTGACATTTTCGTGGTGAAATGCCAACTGAGTGACGCTAAAAGAGTGTCCATTTTTTCCCGGAACAGATGAATGTGCATATGATACGTTTTTTGTGATGTTGCTTTTGTACGTGTCCCTGCAGCTCTGAGTTGAAATGTCCATTGAGTAGTGTTAACTCTAATCCTGATAATATGAACAAAAGCGAATGTGGCGTAAAAACGCAATTGCAAGCATGCCGTTTTAGCTTGTTTTTCGATCACAATCTTTCAGCTCTATCATCGTGAGTCATGTTTTGCGCAGGGTTTGTACCCAAGGATTCTGCATCCGAAGTCCACTTCCATGCCGGCTGAGCTACCGAGCAAACTTGTTACACTCGGAAAGCAAAACATATGGAGATGTACGAAAACATTTACAAGTGCTCGCTGTTTTACATTTCTGTTGAAAACTGTTCCGGTTTCCATTTGTTTTGTTTTCGTCATGAGATCAGGTAACATCATGTACTAAATAGTGTTCAGATCATGCTGCTTTGTTTTGGAGATGCCCAAAACAAAAGCTTATGTTTGCATTTTAAGCGTTTGGTTTCTAAATGCGTCTCAAAGTCTTTTTAAACTCTCAGCAGCCAACAATTCACCAAACAAAACACACTGTGGTCGGCACAAACCGTGTTTATCCTTGTTACATGGGAACGAGTATTTAATGTACAGTAGTCTGGGCCACAGAGGTTTTTTCCATGTTTTTTAATGAGGAAGGCATGACACCAACAAGTATACAGTCATGGTGGCATTTGCGTAAATTAGCGCCAATAACACACTTTTCTCTGTATTCTGCTTTCTGCCACCCAGTAAAACCCTTTAAAAAATCAATTTTTTAGTGTCACAAGCCACCAATTAAGAATTGTTTAAATTGGCTTAACAACTACAGTTCATGCTTTGAAGGTCAATATTTTTCGCTCTGTGGCAGCCATGTGGTGTTTTTTAATGATGTAATTGCTGATAACCACAGCAGCGGCCACAAAAGCTCATTGAGATTGTGTGGATGTGCTGTGTGTTGGAGTACAGTACTGAGAGCTGAGAGGACGTAGCACAGTGTGCACTACAGATCTCTCCTCTTTTAACGTGGCCGCCACATCACACAGCACCTGTTCATCTGTGTTGAGAGAGCATGCAGATGGCAGCGGCGATTACAGCTGGAACAGCCAATGCCTCTCATCTGGACTGTGTCCCTCAGTCCGCCTCCTGTGTCCATACTCATCCAAGCCTCCCTGGATGCATCAAACAGGTGTCAAATAGCTCAAATTACTCACATATTTACCCAAATAATGCCTCTTTGATAGCTCCTGGGTCTTTTGGTGGCCAGTGACTGGACTTTTTTTTTTGACGAATGGTCGACTTTATGGGAGCTGCGATGACAGGTAGCCGGGGCGGTAAACTCGGCCCTCATCATCACCTGTCACCACAGCTAATAAGCTAATTCCCTTGCCTGTTAAATGGAGCTCTGTGGCCTGAGGAAGAGGATATTGAAAAGGGACTATGCGCTTTTTTCCCATCCGCTTCAAACATGCAGGCGACTTCAAAGGGCCTCTCTCTCTCATTTCTAATCTGATTTGTTCCCAATTTATGAGGGTAGGAAGGACACAGAGCTACAGTGAGGAATTAAATGTACAGCAGGTGTATGCCAATCACAATGGACTGATTGATTACTCTTTTTTCATAGCTTCTGCACTGATTTGTGAGGATAGTTTACACAAAAATCTAAATTTGGTCATCATTTACTTGCCCTCATATCGTTCCAAACCTAAGGAAGCTCGTATCCTCCACTAAATAATTTTTTTTTAAACGTTATTGTGACTTTT
The DNA here is from genome assembly GCF_049309525.1 of Garra rufa. NCBI lineage: Eukaryota > Metazoa > Chordata > Actinopteri > Cypriniformes > Cyprinidae > Garra > Garra rufa. The sequence goes on along the minus strand of NC_133362.1, from coordinate 36,825,461 downwards.
TCTCTCACAATTCAGATTATTTTACTCAGAATTTGTGTGATATAAACTCTAAATTTTAAGTTATAAACATAGGACATAAACTCGCAAACTGTGATCACAATTCTGCCTTTATAACTCACTGTTGTGAGGTTATAAATCACGATTGCAAGATAAAAAGTCGTCATTCTGAAAAAAAGTCAGAATTGTGAGTTTATACAGTAGGTCGCAATTTCTGACTTCCTCAGAATTGCGACTTTTCATCTTGCAATTGTGACTTTTTTTCTCAGAACTGCAAGTTTGACTCGCAATTCTGACTTTATAACTCACAACTGCGAGTTTATATCACACAGTTCGGACTTCATTTAAAAAAAAGCCAGAATTGCGATTTTTGCAAGAAATTGCAATTAATTTTTTTTTGTCAGAATTGCATGATATAAACTAAAATTTTCAAGTTACAAAGTCAGAATTGCGAGATAAAAACTTGCAATTCTGACGTTTTTTGTCAGAATCACGTGATATAAACTCAAAATTTCAAGTTGCAAAATCAGAATTGTTAAAAAGTCAAAACCTGCGACCTAAAAACGAACCTAAAAAACCTAAAAACTGCGACTTTTTATCTTACAATTGTGACTTTAATTTATATAGTACTCAATTCTGACTTAATTTCTCAGAAGAGTCAATTTATATCTCACAATTCTGCCTTAATAACCCACTATTGTGAGTTTATATCTCACAATTGCAAGAAAATAGTCACAATTCTGTTTATAGGTCGCAATTTCTGAGTTTCTGAGGATTGTGACTTTTTATCTTGCAATTGTGACTGTTTTTCTCAGAACTGCAAGTTTATGTATGCAATTCTTACTTCATTTCTCAGAATTGTGAGCTTTTATCATGCAATTCCGAGAAAAAATTCAGAATTGCGAGATGTAAACTTGCAATTGTGTGGAAAAAAAAGTCCTATTACCTATTTTTATTTTTTATTCAGTGGTGGAAATCAGCTTCCATACAAACCTGAATTACTTTTTTCTGTGAAACACCAAAGATGTTTTGAAACATGACTCCATTGAAGAAAGTCATAAAGATTAAAAATGAAATATGTTTGCTCCATTTAACACATTTTACCATGTTTAAATGTAAAATAATTTGTCAGACTTGTACACAAAAAGAACCAATATTTTTTGTGAATGCGTTTCAAACAAAATAGAAACAGATTCATATTCACACTGCCCTTGTGAACACTTATTACAGATATAATATACTTATTTATTTTAGAATATATATCTTATATAATTAAGCATACAAGAATATACTTAATGCTGAACAGAATTAAGTGTTTTCAGACACTAAATTGCATGTTATTTGAAAATGCATGAAGAAATGATAGAAATTAATACTTTTATTTAGTAAGGGGGCTTTAAATTGATCTAAAGTGATGATAAAGGTATTTATATTGTCACAAAAGATTTATTTTGTTATTTTATTCATCAAAGAAACCTTAAAAAATTATACTCAGCTGTATGATAATGATAAATGTTTTTGAGCAGTAAATCATAATATTAGATTGATTTCTGAAGGATCATGTGTCTGGAGTAATGATGCTAATCACAGGAATAAATTACATTATAAAATATATTAAAACAGAAAGCAGTTATTTTAAATAGTAAAACTATTTCAATTTTACTGTTTTTGCTGTACTTTGGATCAAATAAATGCAGGCTTGGTGAGCAGATGAGACTTATTTAAAAAAAAAACTTAAAAATCTTTGTAATAATATAAAAATTAATAATAAGTAAACTGACTGAACACAAGGATGTGGGCTAACGTCTCCATACAATCCAAATTTTACACACTTTGCACAGCACACATTTCGAGCAGATGCCGAAACATGTCACGGTTGCGGTTCATAACCCCTTTGTACAGCCATTTCTCAGAACTCCTTTTAATTTATTATTGATAGATGAAAGCATAATCAAATTAGCCAAAATATTTCAGAAATGAATACACAAGGGGCGGATGATGTACAACTTCCACTTCAGCAAAATCCTGTGAGCTCAAATTATGTGTGGGCCTGAGCAGTTAGACATAGACCAGTGAATGGGCAGACTCATTCTCAATATTTAAAGATGGATTTGGGAATTATAAAAAAACAAGAGAAGATTTAGTCTCTGAGTATTAATCAAATGCATGTGTTTGGCTGGTTGCCAGCTAGAGTCTCTCTGTACATGTGTCTAAGGGGCATTAAAAGCATTTCTGAGTTCGAGTTGACGGATGCGTAGCAGAGCAAAATATGGTGTCAGGGAGGAATAGCGACGGCATAATTGCTGTTGCCCTTATAGCCCCCCTCAGCCACCCCCAGGACGGCTACAGATGAGGAGTTAAATTCCTCAGCTTTAACATATAAACAATCATAAAGCGAACATTTCCAGAGTGTGAGTGTGAGTGTGAGGCTTTAATCTAGTGATAAATGAGGCATGGAGACCGCCGCTGTGTGCGCCACATCCAGCCTCAAACATTTGGCTGACACCCCGAAAAGTGACGTAACGGGTCGCGACACTTGAACAATTTTCAATGGTTTTGAGATACACAGAAAAACATCGAATATCAACACATCGTCTTGGTCTAGCAGGATGTCTTTGGGTAAATACACAAAGCTTGTTTTGTGAAACATCATAGCAGCCAACAATACTAGTTCTCAGCTTTGTTTTAGGCTCATAACTGCTAGTACAATAAATTAAAATATAGTGATAACTTCAAGAAGAACACAAGCTCTGTGTATCACCTGAGGTCACAGTGTGGGGTGATAATGGGGGATACACTACCAGTCAAAAGTTTTTGAACGGTAAGATTTTTAATGTTTTTTAGTCTCTTCTGCTTACCAAGCCTGCATTATTTGATCCAAAATACAGCAAAAATAGTAACGTTTTAAAATATCTTAACTATTATTCATACCCCTGGCAAATTCTAACTTAAAGTTACTTTTATTCAACCAGCAAGTTTTTTTTTTTTTTTTATTTGAAATGACACAGACATTTCTCAAAAGATAATAAGACGATGTACTAGAGCAGTGTTTCTCAACGGGGGCGGTACCGCCCCCCAGGGGGCGTTGGGAGAGCATCGGGGGGCGCTGAAAGCAATAATTTTGAAAGGGGGGCGCTGAGGTGTTTTTGGGGGGCGTTTGGTTAAGACGAGTTTGAGCTGAAACTTGCAGAAGAAAACGGTCTGCCACATCCTAATGCCATTTCTACACTGGATGCATCAAAGCGCACTTTCTATATCTATTTGTCATCTTGTCTGCAGCATAAGCGCGCAGAATGCGTTTACTGTAGCGCTGTGCTTTAACGCAACTTGTTGCGCCGTACGCGGCCAGTGTAGTAGTGTTAAAGGCATTGCACACTGAGTCCGAAATTTTCGTGTGCGTTTTTTCGTATTCATAATCCTAAAAATTCGCAGAGGTGTAAAATACTTGAGTAATTTTACTTGATTACTGTACTTAAGTATTATTTTTGGGGATTTGTACTTTACTCAAGTACAAATCAAACTGACTACTTGTACTTTTACTTGAATACATTTCTGAAGAAAAAACAGTACTTTTTACTCCTTACAATTTTATTTCATGTTGAAAAGTACATTACATTTTTATTGTATCTTATGCACATTAAATATGTTAAACGGAAGCTCAAACATGCATGCCTGACATGATAATCAATGATCAGTGTTTTCATGCATCAAGCACACACATTGCTACTTTAGTTATGACTTTTATCAGGTAAATGGCTGGCTTTAAAACCTCACCATCAAATCTGAGGAAGCATACTGACGTAACAAAATTGCATTTCCCCCAAAAAACGTTTATTCATTATTCGTTCATTATTTTTATAGAGCCATTAGCTGTGTAACATATTAGCTGAATGCACAACATTGAGTGCAAATGAAATCAGTGATAAGAATTTAAATACAATTAATATTTTTGTGGGATTGTTTTTAATAAATGTTACAAATCTCCAAAAAAAAAAAAAAAAAAAAAAAGTATTTAAATAAACATTGTATGTTAAATTAAATGTAATTCATGTTTAGTAATTTTCTTACCAGATAGTGGATAGGTTGCATTTACAATATGTCCTTATATGACACATTGAGTAATTAATATATTTTTTAATCTTAATAATTACATTATTTGCTCATTAATTAATTTAATTAGTTGCAAATAATTATTTATCAGTATTTGCTGAGAAAAACACATTCTTGTATTCTGTCTGAAATATTTTTCTAGCCTCACATCTTGCTCTTCAAAGGGATAGTTTACCTAAAAATAAAATTACTCTCACTATTTACTGAACCTCTGTCATCCCATATGTTTATGACTTTCTTTCTTTAGATGAACACAAGCAAAGATTTTAAGTCAATGCAAGGGGACAGTACCACTTCAGAAACCACCCAAAGTGAACACGACGGTCAAGATTAAAATATTAGTATTTGTATTCTTATTTGTTTCACTTAAGAAGACCCTGATTCATTAACAGTGGTTGCATAAATTACTGTCATTTTCACTTTGTGTAGAGTTTTTGAAGTGGCATTTTTGGATGTCCCATACACTTATGTTAAGAGATGATCTTTCTAAAACACTTAGTTTGTGTTCATCTGATAAATTAAAGTCATGTGGGATGGCATGAGGGTGGAAAGGATGGAGTTTCATTTTAGTTCCTTTTCTTGTATTTTTGCTTCATTTTAATTGTTGTTTTTGCACTAAATACATACGTGTTTATACTTCTGTATGTCTGTCAGGAAAAAAAAGTACTTTTACTTTTTCAATACTTGAGTATAATTTAAAAGTTGTACTTTTTTACTTGTACTCAAGTATGTTTTTAGCCAGATACTTGTACTTTTAATTGAGTAAAATTTTCACTGAGTATCTGTACTTTCACTTGAGTAAAATTTTTGAGTACTTTTTACACCCAATTCGTCACGCACAGAAAGTCCGATGGGTATTAATTCATCCGTTGTGGGGAAAAAAACGCAAAACAACACGAAATAGAACGATGTTGTTGTCCGCTCTCTTCTTAAAAAGAGAAACAGATAGAGGAATGAGGGAATACTTTTAAGGTGTACCTCCTTATTAATAAACTGCGGGATTATCCCTGAAGATTCAAAGTATATTTCAGGATTTCAGTAATCTTTAATGCTTTGCTAGCATTACTGGAGCCACATATTAAAGACCACCACTAATTTTTGCGAACTCAGCGTACAATGACCTTTACAGTGCTTTGTGCTGCGGGACAAAGTGAATGAACTTGACAGACGCAATTCTGGATTTTGGCGTTCGCTTGTATGGTGGCTCTGAACTGTCAAAACACCTCTCAAAATGCTTGCTACAGATGCAAAAAACGCAAAATATCAAACCCGATCCGATTTTTTTTTTATGATGGACGAAAATTAAGGAGGCAGTGTGCAAGTATGATTAACATTACGTGAGGTTTTTATTTTTGAACGTGCGAAAAATTCGGACGAAAGATTCGGACTCAGTGTGACTCATATTTGAAATAAAATTATGTATTGGGTTAATGTGAGCTGTGTTATGGGTTTAGATAAGCTTATTTTAAAAGCATGTAACCTATGTATTATAAATAAAATATACATTACTATTAAAAAAGGCAAATACGATTTTTTAATGGATGAATAAAAAAGGTTGCATTTGTTTGTTTAAAAAGCTTTTAAAATTGAATATATTTTAAAATGTGTTTTCCTCTTATGCTAAGCTTCATTACTCTAGCTTTCAGTGTCACATGATCTTTCAGAAATCATGCTGAATGCCATAAAATCAAGAATAGGTCATTTGTACTTCAGTCATTTAAATAAATGTTAAAGAGAACAAAGAAACAAATTCCAATGTTTACACTGGCCAACTTATTTTTGTTAATATAAACAAATTTTGAGCCACGATCTAGCTTTGCTTGCAAAGACTGAGAAGCTCCTTTATACCCAAAGATGATCCCCTCTCCTATTACCAATTCACCTGCCTCCTGTCAACTGTTTCAAAACAGTTTAGCTTATTCTATAACCTTTTCACTTTTTTTTCTGTCCCAATTGTTTTGGAGTGTGTTGCACTTTTGTTACTTAAAAAAATGTTTATATTTTATAAAATAGATGTAAGTTGGTCAGTGAAAACTTTGGAAATCTTTTCTTTGTAATGTTGTCAATTAAATAAAAGTTAAATAGAATTAACAAATCATAGATTTTATCATTTTACAAAACATCCCAATTTTTGGTGTTTTCTTTAAGGTATTTGTAAGCAAACTTTGAAATATTCTAAAAATTGTGAAATAAAGTAAAGTAGAGTTTACATTTCTTCCATTTGCATGTGTAAATGTGGTATTACCCACAAAATTAACCATGTCTACTATCTCAGAAAAAAGGGAATTCAATAAATTCTCAAAAAGGAGGGTATTTTCCAAGGGATATTTATTATTATTATTATTATTATTATTATTATTATTATTTTATTTTTTTACTGAAAGCTAATTAGAAATATCCTAACATATCACAACAGTAAAAAAGGGTGTTCAAGAGTTCCAGAAATGGAAGAACAAACTAAAATCACTTATGTAAAAATGTACTTTTGGATGTTCTAAACAGGAATTTTTATTTAGCCTTTTTAAATTTGGGGCAATAAAGTATATCAGCAGCATCACAACAACACTGAAGCTGTAGCAATGAAAATCAACAATTTGCTTAAAAACTCTGTAAATGAATGTTATTACTGTTTTTTTTTTTTTTATATATGTAATTTACTGTAAAAAAAGTACATCACTGTCTTTTATTGATCAATTCAATGCATCCTTGAATTGATTTCGTAAAAATTGTAATGACCCCATACATTTGAATTACTATAAATATAATAACAGTATAAACACAAAATACTAATAATAATCAACTTTAATATTCAGTGAGGACAATTAGACTATGATTTATTTGATGGGGGGTGGTGAGGGACCTGAATAATGGGTAGGGGGGCGCTGGCCCAAAAAAGGTTGAGAATCACTGTACTAGAGGCATCACTGTGGAAAAAATTATTACTCATCTTTTATTTACATTTGAACAAAAAGTTGCATGTCCAAAATTATTCATACCCTTCTCAATACCCTGCTGAAAAAAACAGCTACAACCAGCCTAGGCTGGTTGGCTGGTATTGGCTGGTTTAAGCTGGAAGTAGCTGGTTTTAGCTGGTCTCCCAGCCTAGGCTGGTTTTAGCTGTTTTTTTCCACCAGGGTAATCAATAGAAGAGCCTTTATTGGCTATTACAGCAATCAAACGCTTCCTATAATTGCTGACCAGCTTTTTGCATGTCTCCACTGGTATTTTTGCCCATTCATCTTTAGCGATGAGCTCCAACTCTTTCAGGTTGGAGGGTCTCCTTGCCATCACCCTGATCTTTAGCTCCCTCCACAGATTCTCAATTGGATTTAAGTCAGGACTCTGGCTGGGTCACTGCAAAATGTTAATGTTTTTGTAACCATTTCTTCACCACTTTTGCTGTGTGTTTTGGGTCGTTGTGGTGCTGAAATGTCCACTAGTGCCCAAGGACAAGTTTCTCTGCAGACTGCCTGATGTTGTTGTTGAAAATTTTGATGTACAGTATTGCTCCTTTTTCATGGTGCAGTTTACTGTGATTAGGTTCCCTGGTCCACCGGCTGAAAACATTAGGTTTCCACCACCATGTTTGACAGTGGGGATGGTGTTCTTAGGGTTGAAGGCTTCTCCTTTTTTACGCCAAATGAAGGCTACATCATTGTGGCCAAACAATTCAGTTTTTGTTACATCTAGATTAGATATGGTCTTATAGCCTTTTCCTGACTTGTCAGCAGCCTCAGTGAGCTCCTTTGTCTTAGCCATGACTGTCCACAAACCAACAGCAGAGAGCTTCTGTTTTTCACCTGTTGAGTTGATTAAAACAGCTGTTCCCAATGAATCAGGGTAATTAGGATGCTTTAGAACAGCTTGGACTATTTGGAATGGTATAGAACTTTGGATTTTCTGTGACAGTTTGAAAGGGTACAAATAATTTTGGACATGCCACTTTTAGTTCAAATGTAAATAAAAGCTGAGAATTTTTTTTTCACAATGATGACTCTTGTACATCGTCTTATTACCTTTTGGGAGAAGCCTGTGTCATTTCTGGTCAAAAAACACTTGCTGGTTGAATAAAAGTAACTTTAAGTCAGAATTTGCCAGGGGTATGAATAATTTCAGGCTTGACTGTATATATATATATATATATATATATATATATATATATATATATATATATATATATATATATATATATATTTTTTTTTTTATTATATATTATTTTTTGGATCTTTAAACACAGCCCACATATGGTTCCTCATTCCTCTCCACTGGAGTCACGCTTAGTATTGCTTTATAACAGACCCAGTGAAATATTTCAAATAATAAAGGATTATTTTCTCAGACACGCCTGATGGGTTTATAATATCTTCCCTCATATGTGGCAATGCAGAGCTTATGTAATTCGAAAAATATTGTTCTTGAAATTCAACCCAGAGGCATATGCACAATTGTTTTCCTCAGTTTGTTTTGATCTTCAATGCGGGGTTAAAAAACCACATCCTCACAGCACAGAGGGCTACAATCCATCCACACCATCAATACGCCATCAATAACCACGATGTCACGCTTAAGTGTTAACAGCTTCATAGAAAATTATCTCCATGTTTTCTTTTTCCTGTATAGGACAACATTCTCGCCTTTGTTTCTGAGTCTGTGCAAAAACGCACGTGAGAAACGCAGATTCTTTTGCATTGAGGGGAGAAGGAGGGGGAGGAAGGAAGTGGGGCTTTCCCTAACCTTTGCGTCTTCCCTTCTTCTGGGTCACTGGGGATCCTGGGCAGAGGAAGTAGATAGGATCTGTCATGTTTCTGTATTCATAATGGCCTGGCAAAGCTACTTTTCATCTAGTTAGCCCACATCACTGCTGGTTGTTGTTTTATGAGAGAACACCTGGTTATGTGCCACCTGTCTGGCTTCCAATACTACAAATGAGAGGAAGATCTAAGCAAGTCCAAGCCTGAAGGAGCCTCAAAGCGTTTTTGCCAGACAAGCATCTAGCTTGAATAATAGTTTTAAACACGTGTATTGACAGAATCAGAGAATATATATGCCATTTGTGGTCAAATCCAGTACCTTTTTTATTTTTCTACAATTTTTTTGTCTTATAATTTTCTTTTACAACCAGTCGAAAGTATTTGAACAGTAAGATTTTTAATGTTTTCTTTTAAAGAGGTCTCTTCTTCTCACCAAGCCTGCATTTATTTGATAAAAAAACCCAGCAAAAACAGTAAAAATTGTGAAATAGTTGTACTATTTAAAATAACTGTTTTCTATTTGAATATATTTTAAAATATAATTTATTTCTGTGATCAAATCTACATTTTTAGCATCATTCTAATATGCTGATTTGCTGTTCAAGAAACATTTTTATTATTATTTTTATCAATATTTAAAACAGTTGAGTAAATTTTTAGAATTCTTTAATGATTAGAAAGATCCAAACATCAGCATTTATCTGAAATAAAAAGCTTTTGTAACATTATACACAATACCATTTAAAAGCTTGGAGTCAGCATTTATTTATTTTTAATTTTTTTGTTAGGAAAGAAATGATAGTAATTGATACTTATATTTAGCAAGGATGCTTTAAATTGATCAAAAGTGATGATAAAGGCATTTATACTGTTACAAAAGATTTCTATTTCAGATAAATGCTGTTCTTTAAAACTTTCTATTCATCAAAGAAACCTGAAAAAATTACACTAAGCTTCAATATAATAAATGTTTTTTTTAACAACAAATCAGAATATTAAAATGATGACTGGAGTAACAATGCTAAAAATTCAGCTTTGAAATATTATATTTTAAAACATATTCAAATAGAAAACAGGTTTTTTAAATAGTACAAACATTTCAAAATGTTACTGTTTTTGCTGTACTTTGGATTAAATAAATGCAGGCTTGGTGAGCAGAAGAGATTTCTTTATAAAAACATTAAAAATCTTACTGTTCAAAAACTTTTGACTGATAGTGTAAAGAATCCCAGTGTTTGACACTAGAGGCTAGACTAGAGTTAACTTTTAAAAAGGTCCTCATGTCAATTTGGTGAAAGTTTTATAAATTGGACATCAGGAAAAAAAAAAAAAAAAAAAAAAACATCTTATATGAGCCATTTAAAGCAATAATGGAAGTTTGACGGAAGCGCAAGGTTACTAGAGAAGCATGAGAAAAGTTCACGTTCAAGTGAGCAGAAGCGTGACCTGCCAAAGATCTCACACTCTTTCTGAGGAAGCGAGTGATGTCAGCTCCTACTATTTCATCTCTCCGTCATGTCCTCTATTGTTTAGCTTCTGTGTTTCCATTAATGCTGGGCTTTGGGACTGGATTGGACGCAAGTGGCGCGGAAAAGCTTTCGGAGGGAAAAAGCCAGAGACCTGAACTCACATCCTGCTTTTGTTGGGACACTTTTTGGAATGTTGATGATTGTATAAATATTTGTTCAAAATTTCCTTTGATTTTTTTTTTTTTTTAAACGTGCGCATCTGCAGCTTTACAACCAGAGATGGAAGGATGATTCAACAAATAAACAATAGGACCTAACACTTTTCCTAACGATTATTCACACCTTAAAACCACTTACCTTCAATTTATTAATTAAGTTTCAACTTTAATTAAGTTTCAATGGGGTATAAACATACAAGTCTACATTGGAATTAGGGTTAGACGATGTCTACAGTAGGCTAAAACATTGCGATGGATGATGACATTAGGGGTGTGCCTGAAGCTTGAATCAATATAGAGGACTTGCACTTACATCACAGTGTGGTCAGTTACCGGGATGCACAGCCATATTGGAGATATTCAGATGTAAACAACAGCATGGATTACACAGTTAACATACTACTGAATACGTTGTTCTGCTAATTTATGCTGTCTAAACCATAGAAAAGACGCAGTATTTTGACAAACTAAAGTTAATAGGTGGTAAAGATAAGAATGAGCAGTATTAATTAAGATATTAGCCTAATATTTCACCTACCTGACTGGAAATGATAAGAACAAACATGAATGTTGTCAAGATTCTTGCCCTGGAGACCCTGGTTCAGTTTGGCCAACCACAAACGCATTTTGTTTTGCACATAAACCAGCTAAGGACCAGCTTGAAGCAGCATCCCAGCATCAAAACTACCTAACCAGCATATGCTGGGTTTTTCACCAGGGCTGACAAACATCTAATCTTGTAAAATGTGTGGTAAGTACTGCCGCTCCATAGTATATACAGAGTATGTGTGATCGTGAATCACGAAAGTGAAAGTAAAAAGCGAGCACACATTCAAAATCGATTTCAACTCAACATTCTGAAGTCTGTTGACTTCTCATAGAGTGTTTTCATCAATTGGCCATATTGGCGGCACTGAACATAAACAATGCCACTGAACTGAACAGAACTCCCAAATTTTGCTGCTGAAAATGTTCAGTTATTGTCATGTTTTGCGCTGTACTAATCGGTCGGACCAGGAAAAATATTTGGAGTACTATAAACTGCCAAAAGTCATAACAAATCAAGAAGAAGAGTGCAAAAACCTGTCTGAGGAACAAAAAGTGTTTGTGGTTGGCTGAACTAAACCAGGATTTCCAGGGCAAGAATCTCAACATTCGTGTTTGTTCTTTTTATTTCTGGTCAGGTAGGTAAGATATTACCACCTATTAACTTTAGTTTGTCAAAATATCACGCCCTTTCCTGTTTACTAAGTCCTTCTCTATATGATTTAGTAGCTTCCACGTGTTTTTTCCATGGTTTAGACAGCATAAATTAGCAGAACAAAGTATTCAGTAGTAAATTAACCATGCAATCCATGCTGTTGTTTGCATCCAAGTATCTCCAATATGGCTGCGCATCTAGTTAACTCACCAAATCATGGCTTAAGTGCAAACCCTCTATTGGAATTTTTGGATTTGTTTCCATAAACCAATTTCGTTACATAACGGTGTCAGTTTTGGTTGAAATGAATGTCGCACAATGATATCTGGTTTCCTGGAATGTGTCAGATTGTTTAATGAAAGGCAGCAGAGTACTTGGCAAGCTGTATTTAGACCATCTTGTTTGTCTAAATGTGTTTCCAGAGCTGTAAATCCCATTGAATTCCACTGAGTAATGGGTGGAGATCACAGTGCTTCCTTCATCTGTTTGAAAACCTCAGGTCCACCTGAACACATGCGGTCATGCTTTCTGGAATGGTCTTTATCTCTTACTGCAGGAGCCTTGGCTTTGCTCTGTGCTCATTAGCACGTCAAATGAGCCGTTGGCTTTCAAACAATAGGATGCAGTTCTCACTGTTCTTGTTGGCTTGTTCCACAAACATTGCTTAACCCCTGGGGGGTCTTTCCCCAAGGGTGCAGTCCTGGTGTCCATGTTTACAGCCCCATTTTCGGTTGCATTATGAAACTTAAATGATTTTGTTTCTGTTTTGTCTTGACAACTAGGTGAACCAAGCCCGTCAGTCTAACCCACTAGGCTCTGGACTAGGGTACCTAGAGCACATCTGCCAGCTCATAGAGAAGATCGGACAGCTACAGGAACACAACCTACGACTACAGAAACAGATCTGCGGCCTGCAGAAGGATGGCAGAGTGATCAAGACTAAAGAGGTATCAATCACCTTCCAGCATTAGTCTTTATGAGCTTACCTCAAAGGTTTCCGGGCCTGCTCCTGAGGGGTAATATCCTGCAGAGTTTAGGTCTAATCCTGTTTAAACACACCTGAACTAGCTAATCAAGGTCTTTAGGAGTGCTAGAAATGTTCAGTCAAGTGTGTTTGGGCAGGTTGGAGATAAACTCTGCAGAACATTGGCCCTCCAGGAGCAAGTATAGACACCCCAGCTTACCTGATATACTTGGTCCAGAACAAAATTGCAAAAATGCACTACAATTCTCAATCTGAAACTGATTAAAGGCACTGCTGTAGGTCTGGGTCTGAAAGATGACATCTTAGAATTATGATTTTGTTGTGGGTTAAACCCCATATTGATGCTTAGGGCAAAGTATTATTGGTTTATACTGTGTCAGTGTAAATCCAGCTGGTTTGAGCGAGGTTTAGGGGTTTTTGGTCAAGATGGATAAAAGCGTATTTAACAAATAGAGCTGTCGGGTTCAGGCCTTTTTCGACCTGTACGCATATGGGGTATTCGTTTCAAAGGATGCGATGTCCCCTCACATGGATTTCATTTGTTTTTATTTGTCCTATGTTGACATTATTCGGGACGAAAGTCTTTTCCTGTGACTTTGTTTGGTGGGTCATTGAGAGGAGCTCACTCAGGCATGAAATACTGTATGTTTTGTTTAAACTAAAACTGCTTCAGAATTGTAAACAGACCAGATTATGTTATTTAGCAGGTATTTGCTGCAAAAGGCCAAAGTGAGACGGATTTCTGGTAAATCATAAAGTTGTTCAGATTTAATTGAGTTAACAATGTGTAACCCATAAAAATCTGAAAGCTACATGTTTGTTTTTCCATCTCAGAACAAGATGGTGCATCTGGCTTGAATGTTATCAGCCCAAAACCACAGGAAAAATATCAACAGGTTTTACAATGTTTTGTAAAGTCATGGGTGTTTTTCTAACATGTCGGTCTTTGTTTTTCCCTGTGGATTAGTACCTCTTTAAAATTAGTAACATAATGCCAAAATGTTAAGACTAGAACAGTTAAAAGCGGATGCAGTGTGTGCAAACCCCAGATGAATGAAATTCACTGAAAATTCAGCCAGATTTGTTTGTAACATTTATTTATTTAGCTAAGGTTAAGTATTATCATATAAAATCAGTATTTAAAAAAGGTTCTTTTAAAGGATGCATGCGTACAAGTTAGCATTTGTGTCTGGAAGTGAACTAAATGACCTGCTCACTGAAAGGTTCTTTGGGAACCCAAAATGGTTCTTTATGGTATTGCTGCAAAAGCTCCTTTTTGGAACCTTTATTTTTAATGTATTTTTTGGAAATGTAGATATTTTATGTAATGTAGCCTTGCCTTTATCCATCGCCTACCCCAGTTTTCCCACCACTCTAGTCTTTTGCTGACTAAAGGCTGTGACATTATATTGTGTGGACATCTTCCTGACCTCTAGACACAGTGCTGTTGAATGAGAGCAGTTTTGTTCATGGTTTTTCAGTGTTATCTCTAAACTGGCTCTGTCAGTTCGGGCCCTGGGGCCGGAAAAGACTTACACGGTCACAGTGAGTGAGCTCAGTGGGGGCCTGGACTTCAAAGTCATCAAAGAAAGCAAAAGAGAAAGAGAGGCAAAATAAAGGAGGACATTTTAAAAAGTTTTTTTACAGAAACCAAACATGCCTAAATGTTTGCCTTAGGTTTAGGTTCTTTGGTTTTTCAGAATTTTTGTGTATTTGAACCCTTTCCAACAATGACTGTATGGTTTTGAGATCCATTTTTTCACACTGAGGACAACTGAGGGACTCACATTACAGAAGGTTCAAACACTCACTGATGCTCCTGAAGGAATAATCATGCATTAAGAGCTGGGGGTGAAAACTTTTGGAATTTGAAGATCGGGGTAAATGTAACTTATTTTGTCTTCTGGGAAACATGTCACTCCCGCCTGTAGCCTCTACTAAATGAAAAAATATGATATTTGAGCAAAATAAGAAAAATGTACACATCTTTATTCTGTTCAAAAGTGTTCACCCCCCACTCTTAATGCATCGTTTCTTCTTTCTGGAGCATCAGTGAGTGTTTAAACCTTCTGTAATACTTGCATATGAGTCCCTCAGTTGTCCTCAGTGTGAAAAAAGATGGATATCAAAATCATACAGTCACTGTTGGAAAGGGTTCAAATACACAAAAATGCTGGAAAACCAAAGAGTTTGTGAGACCTGAAGGATTTTTTATGAAGAACAGCGGGCAGTTTAACTGTTCAGGACAAACAAGAGACTCATAAACAACTATCAGTAAACAAAAAAACACAGCTGTGGATCATTCAGGTAATAACAAAGTATTAAAAATCTAGGGGATGTAAACTTTTGAACGGGTAATTTTTATAAATTCAGCTATTATTTTCTCTTGTGGACTATATGTAAATATCTTTTATGTGAAATATCGTATTCAGGTCAATACTAAATAAACAATAACATGCAGTTTGCACGATCCCTCTTATTTTGCTAAAATAATTAACATTTTGCAGATTCTGCAAGGGGGGTGTAAACTTTTGACTTCAACTGTACAGCATGACAATTGAGTCTTCAAGGGGTCAAAAAGACTTAAAAGATTTTTGATTTGTTGCGGATTCATAGGAATTTGTACATTTTTGTATTGATCTCTACCTCTCGGGGGGTCTCATACAATTTTCAAACAAATCATGCGTTCTTGTACAAAATTGCACACTTTTGAAATAGCTTTGTTTTCTCATGAGACTAGGTTGATAAAATCTCTTGAAACTCATGAATTTCTTTCTCTTGCTCAAGACTTGTTCACTCATTGAAATACTTTGCAAAAATACTAAAAGAATTGTTAATGGAATCGTTAAGGAGCCAAAAAAAGATCAGTGGATCTAGAATTTTAAATGTTTCATTCCATCTAATTCCAAATAGACACACAGGACCACCCTTCTTGAACTCCCTGGGTCTTAGATTCTCTGGGCTGTGTGTGTCTTTGGAGAAAAAGCAACAGGCAGCAACATGCTGTTACACACATCAAAAGGCAGGGGAACTCCTGAAACGTGCCCCAGTCTCCACTATAATGGACCAAGCTGTCTCGCCAGTCTCCTCCTTGGCTGTTTTACCCACCCGCCCCCCAAACCCTCACAGCATGCTTTCATCTGTACTCTTAAAAAGCATTCAGAACTCAACAATATGCAATTACCAGCATTGTAGTGTCCTCTGTCTCTCTTGTTAGTTCCACACCTGGATCTCCTCAGTTATCAGCCATGACCGATCCGATGAACCAGATACGCTCCATCAGAGTACAGCAGGTTGAAGCATCTGGTGTTTTGGTTTATGGGACATCTAAGGCAAATTCTTCATCTTCAGTCCATGTTCTTTCTTATCGAATACATCAGGAATTTTTATATTGCAGAGATACTTTCCAAGGAATTGGGGTTCAGTTCAAAGGCAGCAAAGCTGTGTCTTTGCTCTAAAAGTTGCAACAACAACACCAAATCCTCAACAAACAGCATCTGCCCTGGCATCATCACCTCATTTGTCAGACAGTGTTTACCATGCAAATACTAATGTAATGGAACTAAAAGGATAATCTTGGATAAACAGAGATTTGGGAAGCGTCTTATCACTCTGACTGACAAGAAACCCTGCCAGGTTATTTTCAGAGATTGAAAACTCTTGAGAAATAGATCTTGTGTTTTTAAATTACAGTTTTCAAAATATTAGTTATATCTACTGCACTCTACATTTGGCCAGGAGGCAAAATGTGTAACAACAACAAGAATAATTGGTGGAAATGACACTAGCAGATTTCAGCTGTTTAGGTGGTCCAAGTGGTGATGTGTGATTCATGAGGAAAATGCTTAAAATAGTGACCCAGATAAAGTAATTTTCCACTGG
This sequence comes from Garra rufa, assembly GCF_049309525.1. Lineage (NCBI taxonomy): Eukaryota > Metazoa > Chordata > Actinopteri > Cypriniformes > Cyprinidae > Garra > Garra rufa. Next base: position 36,808,848 of record NC_133362.1, on the reverse strand, counting down.
AAAAGCAATTCAGGGTCATTTTGATTTTGTCTCATGATTGCATGATTGTTGAAAGTTTAATGTTCCCCCATAGGAATGAAAAATCCCAAGTGAAATGTCTTTATTATTTAAAATTGTTTCTCCTAGACAACAATAGAATTAAATAGTTTTTTCACGTCGCGTCATCAATCGGCCATATTGGTGGTACTGAACACAAACAATGCCAGTGAAATGAAACTCCAAAATGTTGCTGATTATTCCTGCTGAAAATGATCAATTATTGTCATGTTTTGGCCTGTATTAATTGATCAGACCCGGGGAAAACATTTGGAGTACTATAGACTGACAGAAGTTATAACAAATCAAGGAGAAGAGTGCAAAAACAGATTGAGGAGCAAAAAGTGTTTGTGGTTGGCCAAACTGAACCAGGATTTCCAGAGTAAGAATCTTGAGAACATTTGTGTTTGTTCTTATCATTTCCAGTCAGGTAGGTGAAATATTAGGCTAATATCTTAATTAATATTAACTTTAGTTTGTCAAAATAGTGCACCCTTTCCCGCTTACTAAGACCTTCTGTATATGATTTAGATGCTTACACAATTTTCCCCATGGTTTAGATAGCATAAATTAGCAGAGCAACATATTCAGTAGTATATTAACCATGCAATCCATGCTGTTGTTTACATCTGAGTATCTCCAATATGGCCGTGCATCCGGGTAACTAACCAAATTGTGACATAAGTGCAATATTTTGATATGTACAAGCAGTTGTTTGCACTCTTCTCCTTAATTTGCTATAACTTTTGGCAGTCTATATAGTACTCCAAATGTTTTTCCCGGTCTGACAAATTAGTACAGGCCAAAACATTACAATAATTGACCATTTTTAGCAGCAATAGTCAGCAAAATTGGCAAGTTTTGTTCAGTTCAGTGGCATTGTTTATGTTCAGTGCTGCCGATATGAAAACACTCTATACACATTTACTCTGTCTCTTTTTTCTTTCTTGTTAGATACTTTAATTTCTAAATAAACTTTGACTGATATGATCATACTCTGGGTTTTTATCACAGTTAGATGAATTATATAATTTAAAATAAGTTAAGATCAGATAACATGGCATTAGAAATTTACCCAATTTTTCAAGTAGCAAGGCTACCCAAATAGTGTGAAATAAATTTTATTCAAATAGCTGTTGTCACTGAATGCATGCGTTTGAGGGCTTCAGTCATTTTTCACTTGCACAAATCCAAACCAGATGTCTATTCTACGGGCCAAGTATGTGCTATCATCCTTGACCCATGGGCGTGAACATCCACAAATTGAATTTAGTTTTCATAAAGTGAACTATTTTAAGTGCTTTTCTTTCCCAAATAACCAGTCTTTGCTTTTTTGGAGCATTTCAACTATACAAAACATAAAGCTTTACAAATCCATGTACAATTTTACAATGTATGCACATTGTGTGCAGATTTACGACAGATTCTCACTGCCAACTTTTTTTTCAGGACTTTTTCATGCAACACTGTAGCTGTGGAGCCGCCAGCCTGGCCTTCCAAGAGCTCAGGAGACACTTTCGGAGTGACCACTACAGCCTGACGGCGTCAAGCAGCACATTGTCTGACCTCAGCACGATCCCTGAGGTCACGCGCATCCCCCTCAGGGCGGCCATGAGAGGTCAGTGTGCAAACACACCTGCAGTCATACACTAAGAGCTAAGATTAATCTGTGTTTACACTGGCTGGAGCCCCTATTGAAAAAACCTAATGTTTGTAAGGAGCAGGCTTATCTGTGCCTAATAGTAATCTGATAACGGAATGAATTATATAAAAAGCATTCAAATTTAAGATAGATAGATAGATAGATAGATAGATGTCGAAAATTAGTGGCATGTCGAAAAATATTCATACCCTTCTCAATAATCAATAGAAAAGCCTTTATTGGCTATTACAGCAATCAAACGCTTCCTATAATTGCTGACCAACTTTTTGCATGTCTCCATGCAGACTCTGACTGGGCCACTGCAAAACGTTAATGTTTTTGTCTGCTAACCATTCCACTTTTGCGGTGTGGTTTGGGTCGTTGTCGTGCTGAAATGTCCACTGGTGCCCAAGGCCAAGTTTCTCTGCAGACTGCCTGATGTTTTTGTTGAGAATTTTGATGTATTGCTCCTTTTTCATGGTGCCGTTTACTGTGATTAGGTTCCCCTAAAAGAAAAAACCCAAAACATTAGGTTCCCACCACCATGTTTGACAGTGAGGATGGTGTTCTTAGGGTTGAAGGCTTCTCCTTTTTTACGCCAAATGAAGGCTACATCATTGTGGCCAAACATTTACATTTTTGTTTCATCTGACCATAAAACAGAAGACCAGAAGTCTTCTTTTTGTCCGGATGAGCATTTGCAAAGGCCAAGCGGGCTTTTGTGTGCCTTATCTGGAGAAGTGGCATCCTCAGTATCCTCCTGGCCAGCACAGGTGTCACTTTTGGCTTCCGATCATGTCCTCTGAGGTTTTTCACAGTGCGGAATATCTTGTAGTTTTTAATAATACTTTGCACTGTAGCCACTGGAACTTCAAAACATTTGCTGGTTTAATAAAAGTAACTTTAAGTCAGAATTTGCCAGGGGTATGAATAATTTTGGGCTTCACTGTACATAGATAGATAGATAGATAGATAGATAGATAGATAGATAGATAGATAGATAGATAGATAGATAGATAGATAGATAGATAGATAGATAGATAGATAGATAGATAGATTAGCCCCTTGAGTGTCCCCTGTGCAATCACTTGCTGTCCACGTTGCACACGTAGAAATGTTTTTTTTTTCTTTCTTTTTTTTGGTTGCTTTTCTTCCATCTCATGTTCCATCAGGTGGGTGGGCAACCAAACATTAGTCTCTGGAGAAATGGGAAATGAATACTTCAGGTGGAATTTCTGGAATTCCATATAGAGAAAAGAAACATATCTCAGGGATTTTTGGTGGGCAGGAAAACAAATGTATTTTTGAGTGTGTGTACACACCACACCCTTTAGAGGGTCTAGAGTTTAGTCATAGATTACACATTTAGAATTGGTCATAATAGTTTATGAACACACCCCATTTTGTGTTTTTGTAATTATAAAATTGCATCTTTTATTCTGGGCAGATGGTGAGATGGGTTGCCAACCTGCTCTTCACGTTTGGAGGAGAGGTCTGAATCGGAGAAGCTACACAGAGGGAGAAGCCAAGTACCTCAGCGACAGCGCTGAGGTCCTCTCTGCTCCTCACAGGAGGGTGAGTTAGTCAAATGTCAACTCAGTGACTCAAGTCAACAAACACTCATCTTTTAACACTCAGGGGAAGCAGAATCATAGCAAATGTTTGGCCAAGCCTCCCTGTCTCATGTATCCGTTTACTCATTACGTTTTTCTAGATTGTGGTAGATGAGTCAAAAGAAAATGTAATGAAGGTGACATGGATGTAAGTAGAGACTGTTAAAACTGTTAGTCACTCTATTATTTGTTATGATTATAATCATTCAGTTGAAAAAACATTCCACTGGACAAACTCCATAAATCCAAACTTTGCAGAAATAATAATAATAAAAAGTAATTATGAGAAGTATTATGAATGTTTTTTTTTATGTATATCTCACTATCATTTACAATTATAATAAAAACAGCAGCTGTGGTTCCCAGAATTTTGTCAAAATAGGGTAGCAACATTTAAAGTCAAAAGTATACATACACCTTGCAGAATCTGCAAAATGTTAATTATTTTATCAAAATAAGAGGGATCATACAAAATGCATGGTATTTTGGACCTGAATAAGAAAAAAAAAAGATGTTTACATATGGCCCACAAGAGAAAATAATAGTTGAATTTATAAAAAGAAAAAGTTGATTCCTAATACTGTGTTCTTACCTGAATGTTTCAGAGCTGTTTTTTTGTTTGTTTGTTTGTTTTGTTTATTGATAGTTGTTCATGAGTCCCTTGTTTGGCCTGAACAGTTAAACTGCCCGCTGTTCTTCAGAAAAATCCTTCAGGTCCCACAAATTGGTTTTTCAACATTTTTGTGTATTTGAACAACGATGACTGTATGATTTTGAGATCCATCTTTTCACACTGAGGACAACTGAGGGACTCATATGCAATTATTACAGAAGGTTCAAACGCTCACTGATGCTCCAGAAGAAAAACACAATGCACAAAGAGCCGGGGGTTAAAACTTTTGAACAGAATGAAGATGTGTAATTTTTTCTTATTTTGCCTAAATATTTTGCCTATAATATTTAGCACTGTCCTTCAGAAGCTACAGAAGATACTTACATGTTTCCCAGAAGACAAAATAAGTTAAATTTACCTTGATCTTCAAATTCCTAAAGTTTTCACCCCTGCCTCTTAATTCATTGTTTTTTTCTTCAGTGAGTGTTTGAACCTTCTGTAATAGTTGCATATGAGTCCCTCAATTGTCCTCAGTGTGAAAAGATGGATCTCAAAATCATACAGTCATTGTTGGAAAAGAGTTCAAATACACAAAAATGTTGAAAAACCAAAAAAAAAAAAAAAAAAAAAAAATTGTGGGACCTGAAGGATTTTTCTAAAGAACAGTGGGCAGTTTAACTGTTCAGGACAAACAAGGGACTCATCAACAACTATCAATAAACAAAACAAAACAAAAAAAGAAACAGCTGTGAAACATTCAGGTAAGAACACAGTATTAAGAATCAACTTTTAAACAGGGTTGTTTTTATAAATGTATAAAAAAAACTATTATTTTCTCTTGTTGACCATATGTAAACATCTTTTTTTGTGAAATATCTTATTCAGGTCAAAAATACCATGCAATTTGTATGATCCCTCTTATTTTGGTAAAATAATGAACATTCAGCAGATTCTGCAAGGTGTATGTAAACTTTTGACTCATTGTTAGAAAAGGTTTCAAATACACAAAAATGCTGACAAAAACCAAATAATTTGTGAGACCTAAGGATTTTTCTGAAGAACAGCAGGCAGTTTAAATGTTAAGGACAAACAAGGGACTCATGAACAACTATCAATTACTTTAACCAATTATTTACTGTAGTATTATTTACTGTAATCTTTTACCGTTAAAATGACAATCCTTTTTACAGTGTAACTTTGTGTGTTGCAGCTGAGTGAGAACTACACATGGGGAAGAGTGAAGGAACTAGTGAAGAAGACCAAACTGAGAAACCAGAGCCGACTGGGACTGTCTTCAGGCTCCCTGAAGAGATCCTGTCCACAGCTTTACCGGTACTCCATCCATGTTTTCATAATCATCCAGGAGTTTCAGATCATTAGCATTCAAAACAACACTCAGATTTTCTCTGAAGGCTCATTGAATGTTATTTTAAAACTAAATCGAATATTTATTATTTCTAAAAGTCAAATCGACATATTATTCTTTCACAGACGATTGGTTTCGATATTAAAAATCAATCAGAATGGAAATGTTTTAAAGCTCTCTGCCTTGAAGTGTTGTTGTTCCCTTGAGGGCACTATACAGTAACTTCTGGGAAGCCGTATCACAAACACAAGTACTACTAATGGCTCCTCTCTTTTGATGTTATGACTCACTATGTGTCCATGTGATGCAAGATAAGGCTCTCATCACAACCGCACGCTGTAACGCTAAACTGCTGGGCGTCCTAATCTCGCCTGTACGCTGCCTCCTCTTAAATACCTCAGCACTGGGCTCATGTGGTAGTCGGTGACTAGCACCACATTGTATGAATGAGCAGAGAGCAGAACACCGATTAAGTATTGGATCTCATTCAAGCCAGTATTATTTTAGCATTTTTATATACTATTGGAGTGTTTTATTAATATTTTGGGTAACACTTTACAATAAGGTGTCATTTGTTAAGATTAGTTAATGTGTTAAAGGTTTAGTTTACTTCCAGAACAAAAACGTACAGATAATTTACTCACCCCTTTGTCTTCCAAGATGTTCGTGTCTTTCTTGAGTCGTACAGAAATTATGTTTCTTGAGGAAAATATTTGGGATTTCTCTCTTCAATGGTGCCCCCAAGTTTGAACTTCCAAAATACAGTTTAAGTGCAGCTTCAAATGGCTCTAAAGGATCCCAGCCAAGGAAGAAGGGTCTTATCAAGCCAAACAATCTGTAATTTTCTAAACAAATTGACAGTTTGTATACTTTTTAACCTCAAAGGTGTTAGAGTATGTCAAAAAACTCCCATCTCGTTTTCTTCTTCAACTTCAAAATCGTCCTACATTGCTGTATTACCTTTTTTTGTAAAGGGCATTTGATCTTCTTTACAGGTTCACTTTGTAAACAGTGGGTTGGTACTTCTGCATTTATGTAGGACCTTTTTGAAGTTGGAGATGGGAGTTTTTCGACATACTGTAACCTAACTGTATTAAACCAGAAAAAAACAAGAGTTCACGCAGACATAGACAAGACAAGCGTTTGAGGTTAAAAAGTATATAAATTGTCAGTTTGTTCAGAAAATGACCGATCGCTTTGCTAAATAAGACCCTTCTTCCACGTCTGGGATCGTTTAGAGCCCTTTGAAGCTGCATTTAAACTGTATTTTGTAAGTTAAAACTTCGGGGCACCATTGAAGTCCATTATATGGAGAGAAATCCTGAAATGTTTTCCTCAAGAAACATGATTGTGAGTAAATTATCTGTAAAATGTTTTGTTCTGGAAGTGAACTTCTCCTTTAACTAACATGAGCAACCAATGAATGATACATTTATTACAGAATTTATTAATCTTGGTTAATGTTAGTTACAATACAGTTGTTGATTTTTTGTTTTGTGTTAGTTCACAGTGCCTTCACTAATGTTAACAAACACAATTTGTGATTTTAATAATGCTTTAATATATGCTGAAAGTAACATAAACTAAGATTAATAAATGCTATAGAAGTATTCATTCTTAGTTCATGTTAACTAATGTAGTTAACTAATGAAACTTATTGTAAAGTGTTACCGATTTTTAAAAATAGTTAAAAAACTAGTTATTGTTGGAATCGTTCTGTCACGATATGATACAGAAATCCCAGTATCACAGGTTTTGTGGACATCACTAATGCTTGATGTTAGATCTATGTTAATAAATCAGCTGATACTGTGACGCTGATCAGTTCTTTATTCTAATTGGTTGAAAAGGCTAGAGACTAGTTCCAGGTTTGCTGAATGAATTCCAACATCACCTGTTTCTTTCTGAACTAATAACAGTTACTTCATCAGTGACATAGGAAAGAGCATTTTAGGGACAGACCCTTGAAAAATGTCTTTTCTCTCAATAAAAAACAACAACTTGAACCTTAACCTATTCCACAAGTGAGCTGTGATCCCACCCACAGGTTGGCACAGACTCAGATGAATAGTTTCAGGGCTGCAGTGTCAGGTCGGAGGTATGCTGGTGGGAGTAAGCGAATTCCCCATGTATTTCACTCATTAGATGAGATATGGGAGCTATGCTGAACGCGCTCTCCTCCCGAGAGCAGATATTTTCTGAGGAATATATCCATACGGACTGATGATTCATACAATATGCTGACTTTAAGAGACCGTATTTGCTTCAATGATAATAAGTGCAGTGCGATTTAAAAAATCAGGTCAGACTGTCTTCCATTAGTTCAGATGAAGTTAATGGTGCATTAACATTCTCATGGGTGCTATCTAGAAAAGATTATATAATATGTTTAATATGTAGTGTTCCAATGTTTAGCATGATATGGTAAGCATGCTTGAAATCCACACCTCAGTTACACTACAAATTTGTTCTCTACTACTAAGATTGCTAAAATGGTGTCTGTCTTCCTCACAGGCCGGATGTGATGTCAGCAGAGCGGCCCAGGACAAACAGAAACTCCATGATCGCTCTGGGCCATCAGAAACTGGACTATCTGTGGCCACAGTAGTATTAGTCAGGTAGGCTGAAAAATACATCTTCTGCCACTACCTAGTGAAAGAACTATGGAAATTAAGGTCAAAAACTAACAGTAAGAGCCAGATTTATTAAACAGGGCAAATAAGCATTAGAGATTCCAAAAAGGGAAATTCTGCATGTGATTTACTGACAATGCATACATTAAAAACCACAGACAATCTACCAAGAGCAGTGCAAATTAGCACCTGCTTTAAGACATTTTAATGTCTGTTAGTAAATCTGGCCCTATAGGCTTCAGTGTTAATAATCAGTAATTAATTACTGTAATTCAAGTACTTTTCATTAAAAAAGCAAGGGACTGCTCTTACATTTTCTGTAGAGTTACATTTGATGTAATTGCATTGAATATTGTATAGATTGTATAGATACAATATAAAATTCTTTATAAAACAATAGTGGATTTAACATCAAAATTTAACATCTAATGTTAAAATGTATATTTTTAATCTTAAATACTTCAGTCAGTTCAATTTTATATGATATATTTGAAAGAATTAAACGAATCGTTTGATGTCTATCCTTGTGTTGTTCAACTGATTTATATGGGATTTAGTAAGTTATCAGTAATAAGCAATGTAATACATAGCGTAATTATTACAGTAATCTAATTACATTGATTAAGATGTAATTAGTGGCTAGTGTGGTTAGTGATGCATTAACTTAGCCAGAACTGTTAATAATTGAACTTCTGACTAATTTATCCTGAAGTCACTTTATGTCAGATGCATAAATACTGGCAGCAAATTTAGAGCAAAGACCCTCAGTGAGATCATTGCATTAAATTGCTATTTCTACCGCAACACAACTTAAAAAAATAAAATACTGATACGATGACCACAGCAACTGAAAGAGCTTACAGCTGATGATGGACATAAGCGTAGGCTGAAACCAAATGCCGTACAATTGATTTTTCCCCACAAGGAGTCTAAACGCCCCGATATTTGAGTGAAATCCATGCTGGGAAACTCCTTCAGTGGCTGCGGCATCATGACAAGTATCGGCAGGATGGCATCTAGCATTTCCACTTGTATGCTTTTTTAGTCGCTATGGTCACTTAAAAGTCTCAAAGGCATCAGGGTTAAAGTGGAGAGAACAAAGACGCAGGTTTTTTTTCATCCACAGGCATCTACCCATTTTTTTTCTCTTCTTATCGCTCGAAAAAGCACTGAAGACTTACATTGCTTCTCTTGTTGTCCTTCGACTAAAAAATTACAAACAAAAGCAGCACAATGTGGCATCGTATCAGTATTATCCAAGTTGTGTTGCAGTAAAAATAGCAACAGGTAGCGCCAGTAGCTTAATGAGTGCAACCATTGAAATAATAGTCTAAAATATGTGTAAAACAAAGTTGATTTTAAAAAATGCAAATCTTTCATGAGTTTTCTACTACATATTTCAGTAAGAGACATCACTTATGTTATATTAAGCCATACAAGTCTTAGTACCTGAGGTTCCCTTTAAAAGTTACCCGAAGAACCTAAAGATCCAAGTTGGTTCAAGTTGGAACCCCTTAAGTTGCTCATATATGACCCTGGACCACATAACCTTAAAGTTTTAAAGGAGTAGTTCACTTTCAGAACAAAAATGTACAGATAATGTACTCACCCCCTTGTCATCCAAGATGTCTTTCTTTCTTCAGTCGTAAAGAAATTTTGTTTTTTGAGGAAAACATTTCAGGATTTCTCTCCATATAATGGACTTCTATGGTGCCCATGAGTTTGAACTTCCAAAATGTAGATTAAATGCAGCTTCAAAGGGCTCTAAATGATCCCAGCCCAGGAAAAAGGGTCTTATCTAGCGAAACGATCGGTTATTTTGTAAAAACATTTACAATTTATATACTTTTTAATCTCTTCACAGAGTACACACAGAGCTAGACAAAATGAGCATTTGAGGTTAAAAAGTACAGTATATAAATTGTAATTTATAAAATTGTACAATACCCGATTGTTTTGCTAAGACCCTTCTTTCCTCGACTGTGATCGTTTAGAGCCCTTTGAAACTGCATTTTGGAAGTTCAAACTCGGGGGCACCATAAAAGTCCATTATATGGAGAGAAATCCTGAACTGTTTTCCTCAAAAAATACAATTTCCTTACCACTGAAGAAAGAAAGACATTAACGTCTTGGATGACAAGGGGGTCAGTACTTTTTTGTTCTGAAAGTGACCTACTCCTTTAAGTAGCACAGGTATATTTGTAGCAAAATGTATGGGTCTATATTATTCTTTAATGCCAAGAATCATTAGAATATAAAGTAAAGATCATGTTCCAAAAAGATATTTTGTAAATTTCCTACCGTAAATATATCAAAACTTAATTTTTTATTAGTAATATGCATTGCTAAGAACTTCATTTGGACAACTTTAAAGGCGATTTTTTTTCAATATTTAGATTTTTTTGCACCCTCAGATTCCAGATTTTCAAATAGTTGTATCTCGACCAAATATTGTCCTATCCTAACAAACCATACATCAGTGGAAAGCTTATTTAGTCAGCTTGGTTTCGTGGTCCATTGTCACATATAATGCTATTCAGATAGCTTAATCGGTGAGCCAAATTCCAAATGTTACATATGGGCTGTCACAGACTCCCATGGAGGAGGTCAGAACAGAAACAATATAAAACAGAAACAACAAAGCGTTCAAAACTCGGTCCCCAATGATGTCCAGGGTTTGTGTTCCAGGTCAGTTGTTGTTTTAGCACTGTTTGGACAGTACGGCTCTATCTCTCAGCAGTGTTGTTTCAGTTCAACTGATATCATGCACACAGTGAATGAGCAGCGTGTTAACTCTCAGCTTTTGTTTTCTCATCAGACATTGAGCAGATGGCCTGCGATGGGGCAGCTTTTCCCAAGAGCAAAGGACAAAGTGATGGGTTTTGCAATTCGCAGATGGTTTTTCCAGACTGAAGAACGAGATGGGAGAGAAATGCACAAGAAAACGATGAACGGGATTTGAGTAATGAGAGAAAAAAGTTAGTATCGTGTGTATATAATACTAGGAGAGATGTTTATATGTTGATGAAAGTGTTAAGTTGACCTGTTGATGGAGCTTGTTTGTGTGACATGACATTTCTGTGAATGCCATTAAATTCAGATAAAGCACTCATTAGATTTGTCAGCTAATGAGGTACTATTAAAGACTGTATAAACGTGGAAATATGATTTACAGAATGTGATCAGACAAAGGGAGTTACAGTAAATCCTTATGTATAGTCTAATGTAATTTCCGCTGGGACAATTTACCAAACACTGTCCTAATTGTAAAAAACTTGAAATGCATCCAAATGATAACAAATGTTGAACATGCATGCTTTAACTTTATATAAATCATTTGTACCACTCTTATAAGAAGTGCCATGTGTAAGTGTGTATATACAGACATAACAAATATGCATGTATGTATCCATGATACACGGATCATATGTACAGATGAGAGTGGATAAGAGGCGCTCCCACGTCAGAATTCCTCTATCTACAGACATATATCGCTGTGATGACAGGCTTATGATAACATGTAAATGACTTATGGCAGTTCTGTATGCTGTTCGCCTGTCTGATGTTATATAATGTGTTGTAACCTTTCGCTTCCCTAAAAGTTAAGCAATGCCCAAAGTGAGAACCTGAAATAATATCTTTAAATACACTGTAAAAAGTTTTCACCAGTTTCACCTTAAAAACTTCAGTTGATTTTAAGTTAAATCAACTTAAAAGTACAAATAATTTAAACTCATAAGTTAAATCAACTTTAACTTAACTAATTGTATTGTCGTGAGTTGAAATTAATTGTAGTTTTAAGTTGATTTAACTTAAAATTTTAAGGCAGCTGCTGAACTTTTCAACTTTTTAAGTTGAAACTGGTGAATTTTTTTTTTACCATGTATGAATGAAAAAGGTCTTCCTATATACCTGCCAAATATCATTCCAAAGAAAAAATGCTGTCTTGATTCAACAGAATAAAATACTGAATAAAATGCTCATAAAGATGTACCTCAGGGAGAAAACGTAAATAAAAAAGTTATGAATTGACCCCTTTAAATTAATCAGGTGTATAATTCAGGCTAATAAAAACACTACAGTTAATTCACAGTGAAACAGTTGGATATGTGAAGCTCAGACAAGTGAGCACCATTTGATTTGAAGTGTTTAACTGCCTTTGTTGACAGCTGGGTGAGTGAGGTACTTAAATACTGATGGCTAGATCAGGTCTGTTTTGCAGATGGAACATCAATTTTCTAATTAAACTTCTGTAACATTATATCATTCTGGCCAGGAAAGTGTATTAAAACACGGCTTCCAGCATATAGTAATGGATTTGGATGTACACTTGACTTATCATTTCATAGTCACTGTACTGAGTAATGGTGTTAAACTGTGTGTAAAAATGAATGAGAGCTGAAGTATGGCAGATTTTTTTTTGTCTGTTAGGGACAGAAGACAAGACAAAGAGATTTTGTACTTATCTTGTGTTGTAGTGTACCAAATGGACGGAATAATACAATATGCATATTGCATTGTTATTCAAATGTATTTTTAATAAATATGATATTTCTACATAACAGATGGTTTAAATGTGTCTTTCATCCTACATGGTCTCATGACAAAAATGTACCTGTGGGCACTTTTCTGCAAGACGCGAAATACGTACCAATAAGTACATATCACTGCAGTTTCCAAAAGAAATGAACACTAGAGGCAGTAAAACTCTGATACCTTTTATTCCTTTTCACACAAAGTATGATTTATATGCTGGGAGATTTGAAAACTGGTGCTTTTGAATGTTAGCATGACATATCTAGCTTTATATCTATGGGTTTTGATAGATGGTAGGTTTGTTCGGTAGCTCACGCAGTACAGAGATGTACTTGAGAGGTAAAGAGCTCTGGTTCGAATCCAGTGTAACTATGGTTCAACAAAAGAGTTGAAATCTATACACAAGGAAGATTCAAATGCCATCAACAAATGTGTTTTTATATCAGTTTTGCATTTGTTAACACTATCGGGTACATTTATGGTTGGGTTTGGTGAAGGACATATTTCCAACACGATAGAGCATTAACTTTTAACAACAGTCCCCAGATATTTGAACTCTGAACCCGCAATACGTACCTGAGGCAACATAATAACAAAAATAGCAATATGCACCTATATTAACATAATAAAAATGTGCCAGGGTTCACGTATTGAACCAGCGTTTTAGCCAGTGCTCAAATTGAATTAAGTTTTATGGGGGGTCCCCTCTATTTTTTTTTAACATGCTCAGGACAGTTGGACATTGCGATGGATCAGAGGTAAAAAATGAAATAAATATTGTTCATTTTCTTGCACAGACCGATTGTTTGGTGTCTTAAGACCTCAATGTATCGTCACGAACCACAGGGCTTAATTTGGTTTTGTCTGTGTATGTTTTTTTTGACTCTCAAAGCTGTGTGTCCCATTGACTGCCATTATATGACTGACAGACTGCAACGGTTTGAGTTAAAAATCTTTGTTTGTGTTCTACTGAAGAAACAAAGTCACCAACATCTTGGATGCCCTGGGGGTAAGCAGATAAACATCAAATTTGAATTTTTGGGTCAACTATCTCTTTAAGTGAATATAAACAGTTCACTGAAAGTATCAGTGTTACATGCATGCCTTCCATCTTAAAGGGACAGCATTCCTAATCAAACACCTATCTGTGTCATTAATGTTAACCAACAAAAGATGTTAAATGTATACATGTTAAGTAAACCTATACAGTATACTGTATCTGAAAAATTAGTAATTTGTATACCAAAAAATGAAAATTGTCATAATTTATTCCAGTTTTCCCAAATTCAATACTTGATTTCTCATAAGCTTAATTCATTTGGTCTAAAGAAGAATTAATGACTATTTTTATTTGAAGACTACATATAAAATAGCTACCAAAATAAATGTTGGTAACTGCAGTTTGACTAAAAGTAACGACTAAAAGTTGACAAAAATTCAATGACTTTTCATCGACTAAAACTAGACTAAAACTATGAAAGACTCAAATGACTAAAAAAGTCTATTAAGCATTTTCGTCTCAAGATAAAGACTAAGTCTAAATAAAAAATGCTTGTCAAAATTAACACTGTTCAGAAAGCAGTCTGGAATAAATTGATTTGCGCAGACATAAACGAATTTAGGTGTATTCTGTGGCACATAACCATTAATAACAAAACTAATCCCCTGTGTCCTCAGTATCTCTGATGTGGGAGAAAATGAAGACTTATGTTCACTTTCACATGTTCACAACTACAAAACACCTGCATTGCTTACAAGACACTGTTGGAAGCCCGTTTCCGCCAAGAATATAGAAAAAATGTAATTGCAAATTTTTATCTCACAATTCTGATATTTTTTTCTTGCAATTGTGAATTTACATCTCGCAATTCAAAACTTTTTTTTCTCAGAATTGTGAAATAGAAACTTTTCTGAGAACATATCAGTCTTTTCCCCCTCACTTTAGTTTTTATCTTGCAATTCTGACTTTATTGTGAGTTTATATCACACAATTCTGAGAAAAAAGTAAGAATTGTGACTTTATGACTTGCAATTGCGACTTCTTAGAATTGCAAGTTTATTTCTGAGAATTGTGAGTCTATATGTCAATTCTGAGAAAAAAAAGTCATAATTGCGTGAAAATCTTATAATTGTGAGATAAAAAGTAGCAATTACCGTTTTTATTTTTATTCAATGGCGGAAACGGGCCGCTCGAGTGTAGAGAAAATGGCGGACAGCATACAACTGGCTGAGGGCTGAAATATGCTAATATGGGACAGTCCGTCAGCAGTCGTTGGCAGAGATTGTCAAAAAAGGTTGATAATTGACATGGTTTAGGTTTTTTGGGGATTAAAAAAGAAGTGAATGGGTTTTTATCATTGTAGGGTGGTTGTGTCCACACACTGCTAAAGCACATTTATTTGCAAAATTTTGCATCCAACTGCCCCTCTAATAGCTCTTAAAAATAGACCTTACAGCCATTTGTAGCCTTTTTTCCAGAGACCCTAAAAGGAGGATGATGGGGAAAAAAAGACAGGAGGCAAAATTATATTTCAAAGTTTTTACATTCTCTTGAAAAACTTTTGAGTTCCTTTCTCTGATAAACCCTGAGAAACTGCGTTGTCTTGCAAAATATTTGCACTCTCTTGCATAGTTTATATAGTTTTTATCATGTTTTGCTAATGAACACAGTTTCTTGAGGGAATGTAATACTTTTGCAAGATAACTTAAAAACACTGAATTTTTCCATCCATGTCAGTTTGTTTTTATCACCATGTTCCCTATAGGAGCTCTGCAGATTCTGAAAAGGTAATATTTTTTCATATTCATGTCAAGATACAATTCACAAATGATAAAAATGGAAACCGACTTACAGCATAATGTAAAAACACCTTTCAATGTATGAGAGTTAATATTTAGTAGGATAAGCAGTGACTAAAGGATCAGGTGTGAAAACATGAATCCAAGTCACGAGGTCATTGGGAGTTGACAGAATGACAGCAAATATAAGCGTTACTCTCAGCATGAAGTATCTCAGGTTTCTCTCACTTAACACAGAGTTCAAAAAGTTGCTGCACAAACCGAACAGCTTTAAATAAATGGTTTAAATGCGACAGTAAACCACACATGTACAGTAAACAATAAATGTTAATTTATAGCATATGTGGGACTTATAGAGTCTTAGACTTTATAAGTGTGCACCAAACTCATAAAATCTTTTATGGAATCTAAAGACTTGAGAGTCAAGCTGCTTATCAGCATGGCAATGCAGAGCACATTGGATATTAGTGCCTCCCTCTGGTAGACAAAAGTAATGCATGAGCTAGGCCATATTACTATTGCCACATGTTTTCAGAACACCAAATTCTTAAAGGGTTAGTTGACCCAAAAATGAAAATTCTGTCATTAATTAGTCACCCTCATGTTGTTTCAAACCAATAAGACCTTTGATTGTCTTTGGTACATAAATGAAGATATTTTTGATAAAATAAGAGCTTTCTGATCTCCAGAGACAGCAAGGGTACTACCACGTTCAAGGCTCAAAAAGGTACCAAGAACATTGACAAAATAGTTCATGTGACATCAGAAAGCTCTCAGATTTCATCAAAAATGCGAAGGTTTGGAACAACATGGGGGTGAGTAATTAATGACAGATTTTTAATTTTTGGGTTAACTAACCCTTTAATAGTTTGAAAGCACATTCAATTTAATTATTGACAGAAGTACAGCAAAATGAGTTGACTGATGCGTTTTGGAAAGTCTATAGAACATTTTATGAGAGTTGAGTGGCTTTTTGAACACTCAAGAAATATGAACTCATTTTGTACCCTCAGAGGTTCAGGAGGGCTGGTGTAGCTGCACACATTCCAGCAACTCTAACACAATGGAGTCATAAAATATGTCATACAGGCCCACCCTCTGCACCTACCGATACCACAGGCCAGAAACAGACCAATGACGCTGTGAAATATATAGTGGGATGTGTGCCAGTGATTGATGATTTACAGGAACACATACTTGTGCTCCAATGAGGCAACACCGGCATAGTATTTGTTCAGTTTTGTGCATATTTCTTTAATGCAGAGAACATTTGTGCATTTAAAAATATATTAACTCTAAATGTAATATTGAATAATACATCAAAATGCGTCATCGGATGCAAAACTCACTTTTACATGTTGTTTGAACATTAATGTGTGTTGGCAGTTTGTGTACACAAACACCCTACAATGATAAAAATCCACCCAGTGGTATTTTTTTAATCTTTAAAAGTAATATCCCCTTTTTAAAATCAGGTCATTCTCAGCTTCTTGTCGGTGTGACGACACACGACAGAGGCTGCTCCCACGATAGTTGACTGACATGAGCGCCTTACTTTAGACCCGCCCTCACCGAGCTGAAACAGTCTGACTCCGATCGCCATTGTGTGACTCAGGTGCAGGGGAAGACAAGAATGTCTCTGATTGAGCGATTGAGGTGTTCTGTTGTTGGATGTAAGAATGAACATAGCAGTCATCATTTACTCCTGACATCTGATCCGCTGAAGACGCAGAGGATAACGTTACATTCGTTTTTTAAAGGAAAGCGCCGATCCCGATCTACATATGCATCTATGTTCATGTGAATCATTCGTGATGCAGCTTCACCCACAGCAGAAGTGAGTATAAGGGTTTTTTTTATGCATCTTTGCAAATAGCCTTTCTTAATAATGTGCTTGTTGGCAGCTAAATGCGGCCAAAGTAAACATCATGTCTCATCATCCCAGGCAGAGAGGGGTGGGGCGAGCAGAGCTCATTTGCATTTAAAGGGACCATGCAATAAAATGAGTTGATATTTTGCAGAGCTAAAGGGTAAAAGGGTGTTTCTTTACACTACTATTGAGAATTTTTAACCAAAGTATATTATAGACTTTTCATTAAGACCCTAAAGAATAATATGAACTTGTGAAAAATGAGCATCCTTTAAAATATATTAACTTTAAATGTAATATTGAATAATACATCAAAATACATGTACTTCTTTAAAGCATGACAAAAAACATGATTTAAAACATACTTTTTTTGTGTTAAGTGCTATAAACGATCCCCATTGCTACCAACCCAGAAAATGAACGACAATGTAACTTTGTTTTGGTAAGCCTTGTGAAAAAGCATGTGAAAAAACAAGTTCTCGGATTTTGCTCTCCCTGTGACATAGAAAGGGGCTCTTATTATAATATTACCGCCCCCTAATCTGCACATTTCCACCCATGGCGCCGCCACCATTGTGTTTTGGCAATCGACAATGGTGTACAAGTTCTACTGCTATGGCAAAAGTTTAAGGTCGCTGGGTTCACAGATGAGCACTGAACACTATTTAGAGTTCCAATCTCAGAGGAGACAAGAGATTTATTTACTATATTACGCTGCTGCCACACAGATCTAACAGAAACATGCAATTTCTTTCCCAGCTGTTCACAGACATAACTAACTTATGTTTTTAACATAAACTTGTGTGTTTGACAGTTTAAGCACAATAAGACATGAAAGAGAACTTAGTTCAGTACTCACATGCCATATGACAGCTGCTTTCTGTGCGCGTGCTTCAGATGTGTGCGTTCAGAAAACCCTATATCAGAAGTTCAAACTAATTTGATTTAAAACACATGATTTCAGCGCAATAGACATGAAAAACAAAACCAAACAGATGTTTTTTAGCAGAGTATCTGATGTACGAGCTGTAAAGGCACAGACATGTTCTGGAACAGGAAAGGAGCAGCAGCTCATTTGTATTTAAAGAGACATGCACAATTGCACATGTTTCTGCTTCCACTCAAAATAGGCATTTTCAAAATGATATAATAAATGATCTGTGGGGTATTTTGAGCTGAAACTTCACAGACACATTCTGGGGACACCTGAGACTTATATAACATCTTGTAAAAAGGGGCATAACAGGTCACTGAGAAGGTATAATTCAGCCAAAAATGAAAATTCTGTCATTAATTACTCATATTGTTCCAAACCTGCAAGACCTTCGTTCATCTTCAGGATACATTACAAATTAAGATATTTTTTGATGAAATCTGAGAGCTTTCTCACCCTGAATAGAAAGCAACGGACACGTTCAAGACCTAGAAAGGTAGTAAGGACATTGTTAAAATAGTCCATGTGATATCAGTGGTTCAACTTTAATTTTATGAAGCTACGAGAATACTTTTTGTGCTCAAAGAAAACAAAAATAACAACTTCATTTAACAATTTCTTTCCTTCTGTGTCAGTCTTCGACAAATGTTTACGAGAGTATCATGAGGCATGTGTGCAGGGGTCCTAATGCAGGACCCAGATGGGCTTCACCAGAAGCAGAGAATGTGCGGCGGAGACTGGAAGTAAAGAAATTGTTGAATAAAATCGCACAAAAGTATTTTTGTGTGTTCATAAATTTAAGGTTAAACCACTGATGCCACTTGGACTATTTTTTAACGATGTCCTTACTACCTTTCTGGCCCTTGAACATGGTAGTTGTGTTGCTGTCAGTGCAGGGTCAGAAAGCTTTTGGATTTCATTAAAATATCTTAATTAGTGTTGTGTCTTATGGGGTTGAAATGACTTAAGGGTGAGTAATTAATGACAGAATTTTCATTTTTGGGTGAACTGTCCCATTAATTGATGGACTGGAGTGTGGATTGCTTGTGGATTATTGTGATGTTTTAATCAGCTATTTAGACTCTCATTCTGACAGCACTGTGCAGTTATCTAAATTGTGATGCCTTCCAAAATGACTAAAATTAATACAATTATCATAATCATACTGTTTCTAAATGCCAAATGCTAAAATGTAATTTAGAACAACATAACTGACAGATTTAGATCTGATTTAGATTTGCTAATTCAAATATAGAAGAAAAAAAGAGAGAAAATGTTCAATTTATAAAATTAAACCCACAACAACACTGCAGTCAGATTTACAATTTCCTTTTAGTGTCTTACAGGAGGTGGATGTCTGCCCATCCAGGTCACACGGCACAGTCTTTCATATCTGTCCTGAGAATCATTTCCTTCTGTGCAGGAGATTGTGATTCGCTCATTGAGCAGGACTGAGTCATACTGTGATTAATACACTACTGATTGGCAGAATGCTAGAAAGTGGACATACTTGATGCATCGCTATGACAACAGCTCACCCCTGCCTCTTGGCATTTCCTAAAGGATGGCTGGCCAGTTGGATGAGTTCTCCACAAATGTCACAAGCATCTACCACTTCAGGCCATCACTGTCTTGAAACACACACACACACACACACACACACACACACACACACACACACACACACACACACACACACACACACACACACACACACACACACACACACACACTGGCTGAGAACCAGCGGCAGGCTGCTCTGGCATTTCATAGAGGGAGCAAATAAGGTTTTTCTCTGTAGCAGCAAGTCCTCGGCGTACACACAGAGAATGTGTTGAACTCCTCATTATGTAATGGATCACTTATATGATACATTTATTTGTTTGCATAAACTGTATTAAGAAAATAAATATATGCAATTCAGTGCAATTTATAGTAACATGAATATACTTCATCTTTATTATGAACATGTTTTCAGTTGTGTAAGTCATTTTAATATTTTCTGTAATTCATAAAAACTTAAATATCAACTATCTGTTTTGTTTAAAATTACTATTTATATTTTTTCAAATGTAAAATCCCAAGAAAACTTCATGGCAGGTTCACAAACTGGCCTAAATAGAGGGTCACGATTTGGTCAGTTATTTGGATGCACAGCCATATTGGAGATACTCGGACGGATGTAGACAACAGCATGGATTGCACAGTTAATGTACTAATTAATACGTAGTTCTGCTCATTTAAACTGTCTAAACCACAGAAAAAAATGTGTGGAAGCTGCTAAATCAAACAGAGAAGGACTTAGTAAACAGGAAAGAGCGCAATACTTTGACAAACTAAAATAGATGGTAAAGATACATACAAGCAGAATTAATTAAGATATTAGCCTAATATTTCACCTACCTGACCGGAAATGATAAGAACAAACACGAATGTTGTCAAGATGCTTGCTCTGGAAATCCTGGTTCAGTTCAGTTTGGCCAACCACAAACCATTTTGTTCCTCAGTTTTTGCACTCTTCTCCTTGATTTGTTATAATGTTTGTCAGTCTATAGTACTCCCATGTTTTCCCAGTCGGACCGATTAGTACAGCCCAAAACATCACAATAATTGACCGTTTCCAGCAGCAATAATCATCTAAATTTGTGATTTTTGTTCAGTTCAGTGGCATTGTTTACATTCGGTGCCTTCAATATGGTCGATTGATGACGCGTCGTGAAAACACTATTATTTGTTCACTGACCTGCTTCCAAAGTTCATCTCACTGACTTGTCGCAGTGTTCTTTTCTCTCACAAAGGTGTTATGTGATTTCAGCAGACTTGGAATAAAGCACACTGTGTGAAATTTTCCATATCACTGATCACAGGCCTATCATTGGTCTACAGTCCACTCTGTGGAAGATTTATTTGTTTTTGTATTATGTCTGCTATATTTTCAAGTTGACGTAAACATGCACTGAAGTGTTTGGATGCTGCATCACATTTTGCTAGGTTTGAATCATGAGTTTAAAGTGTTTAAATCAAGACAACAACACAATCCTTTAGTTTCAGCTCTGAGTTTATTTCACTTCACTGAATAACATTTAATGTATTTTGAACTCTTTGGTAATTTATTTTCCTTATTATTTTGAATATGTATTTGATTTCTATGTGCTATATAATATAAATATGGTTTATAGCAGGTGTTAACAGTGATCAACAACCATTATGAAGGGCGGGGTCGGCGGGTGGGGTTGCTATAAACCATTAAAGCTCATTTGGTGAGACAATATGACCACCCCGTCCTCCTTTTGTCAATCACCGTGTCACACCCCCCACCACATACAACACACTACACCACACCGGTCATTTACGACTCTAAACGGCCCCCCCTGCACACCTATAGACTACCACAGGCCGACAGGGGGGCAACTATACCGACTTAACGTACTTTTACATACCACAGGGGGTCTGCAACGTGAAGCTGGGTGCAGACTCGTACCGGTCAGCAGAAAGAGTACCACGGAGTTACAAGAAGTAGGCTACGCTAGGAGAACTGGTACACAGTCCGCTGAGCTTCAACTTTGAATTGACCGAGACTCATTTAGAACACTTCTTTCCAGATCACTATGACGTCATATTGGAAGGCCGATTTTTATTTTTATTTTTGAATAAATACATAATGTCTCCAATTTAAAGGACTCGCCGTGACTGTTGACATATCAGGCCATAAATACCAACATAAACACCAAAACACTTGTTTGTCATCTTTGCTCTGTCGCCCTCCTGTGGTGCTCCGCCTGATAACGTTACCTGACACATCATCATCTTTTGAGTTTATGAATTTTACACAAAGCACTGTGTTATTGTTGTTTTGTTTTTATATGATCTAAAAATAACTTACAGCAGGTCTACAACTCGCTGATTTTTGGCTGACATTTGGATATTCACATTTTTGTGAGATTCACCCATTTAACAGAATGAACAAATATTGTAAGTTGAGACAATTTTTTTTTAAATTATTATTGTTTCCACTCTCAGTTAAGTCCTATGTTGTAGAAAAGGATGAGATGAATGCTAGCATCTGTGGAAAAGTCGGTAACGTTAGATGAAGCTCCTCCTAAAAGTAGGCTACACGCTACAGAACGTGCTTGATTGTGGAGGACAAGCATAAAGTAATTGCACACAAATGCGCAGTATCTTAAGTACTTCTTCGTCTGCACAATTATTAACGCTAATTATTTTGCCAGCTACTTGTGGCTTGTGCTTGTGATTGCAGATATTTACCAGTAGAGGACATTGTTGTTTCATTCGATTCACAGAAATATCTAGAATCTGATACAAAATCCTGAATAAATTGACTACACTTGACCACAAAAGTAGACTACAGCAGACAAATATATTATTTACATTTGTGCATTAAATATTATGAAGTTAGCATTAAAAACATTATTTCCCCATCAAAATGTATTGTATAGGATAACTGTATTGTACAATGTTTAAGGCCAGCTTTGTTTATTGTCTGTTTTTTCCCCTCCATATTGTCATTCTGGCTGTGCTTGACTCCAGTGAAAAACAAGATTAAGAAAATAAGCACCTTTAGCAAAATAAATGGTCTCCACGATTGTGGCAATTTCACTTTCTCACTTGAAACATTATGTTCTAAGCCATATTTAACTCTTAACCAAATTACAAAGATGAACAAAATGGAAAGGCAACTTTCCTAATTATGTAATGATCAGGATGGCAAGTCAGTGTTGTGTTATGTTACAGCATAGCCAAAGACAAAACACTCAGAAATAGAGCGTTTTCTCGACACGTTTTCAATCGGCCATATTGGCGGCACTGAGCATAAACAATGCAACTGAACCAAACAACCAAATCAGCATATTTTGCTGATTATTGCTGCTGAAAATGGTCAATTATTGTCATGTTTTGGGGTGTACTAATTGGTGGGACCGGGAAAAACCTTTGGAGAACTATAGAGTGCCAAAAATGATAACAAATTAAGGAGAAGGGTGCAAAAAATTGAGGAACAAAAGGCGTTTGTGGTTGGCCAAACTGAACCAGGATTTCCAGGGCAAGAATCTTGACAACATTCGTGTTTGTTCTTATCATTTCCGGTCAGGCAGGTGAAATCGTGGCATAAGTGCAAATATAAAAGCAGCTTAAAAAACAGCTGAATGAGTACAAAAATGAATTAGATATGTCAGAGATTTGATAGACTTAACAGATTTAAGGCAGCAGTGATTTATTGATGCACTTGTAATGAAATATCACTGAAATAACCTTTCACTTAGTCTTCTTTAACTTATAACGGTGGCTTTTAAATCTGATTCCTGTCCATCTGAACAAGTCAGTCGGTTGCACAATGCTTCAGAAAGCACACTGAGGTAATACTGAGACTTCTCCTCCAGACACAGTGTCCATTATCACTTTACATCAGATCTTCTTTGACAAAACAGCTTCTTCTTAGAAACAGCTCATTTTCAGAAGTCTTTATCCCAGCCAGAGAATTCATCCGGAGGTTCTTCAAGCTCAGGCGGAAACATGTCGAAATGGCTGTGATCCAGAGGCCCTTTCAGCTGCGAAAATGAACAGAGGAGAAAATGAACAAGTGTAGGAGAACAGACTTTCATTCTCACACAATGTGACATATGTAAAGACATTGTAAAATCTGCTGAATCTATATGCTTCACCTCTCTCCTCAGGGGAGACATCAGCTTCCACCGTCTCAATCCTTCCCAGTTAAAGCCTTGAAACCACCTTCAAGAAAACAAAGGGACAAAGTAAACCTCCACACTACAGTGACTCAGCATCCGCTCACATCTTCAGCCTCATCCGTCACTTTCCTTCCAGTGAGAAAATGTTTCAAGGGGAAATATTGTACATCATTTCATTATTTTTCTTTTCCTTGACACGCATTCTAAAAAGTCAAGACAAAAATGTCCGGAATTCAATTTATATGACCATTTTTACCATCTCTCGGGCCTTTAGAATTGAACTGGACAGTTTTTTGCTACTGCTCCCATATGTAAGTACTCTCTTCACATGTGAAATGAGATCAGCAATTATTTACAAGCTGAAGGTTTGCAGTTTTACACATATAGTTTTTGACTGTCCGATTCTTTAATAACAGCTTCTTTTCAAAAGTACAAATTGAGACATTTTTGCAGTTTAATGGACTTTTTGGACTGGGAGGAAGTTTTGAGTTCTGAGGTACTGTATGTTTTAATGAACAGAATTATTTTATCTAGTGCTGTCAAAATTAGCGTGTTAACGCTGGTGGTCAATTTTTCCAGTTTAACGCTGTTAGAAATATAGTTAACACAGTGGAGTTTTCCTAGGGACTTCAGTAATATTGGTATCAGTGATACTCCAGGGTTCGTACAGATAATGTAAAATGAAACCAACGCTCTCCATTAAGTTTGTATTGCGGGAAGCTGCCTCCTTGCAATGTTGCCAAGTCTGCGGTTTTCCCGTGGAATTGGGTTACTTTTATACTGTTGCCGTGGGTTGTTTTTCATTTCCGTGGGTTGAAGCGACCCCAATAACGTAATATTTAGCCCCGGAATGGTAATTTTACCAGAGGAACCCCACCACAAAATGTGTTTTACCCACTGGAACACAATTTCTACTGGGTTTTGTTGTGAAAACCTGGCAATCCTGCCTCCTTGTCATTTCTGACTTAACATCTAACTAAAATCAGAACAATTTCTAAAAGCTGCTATGTGACAAGGTGTACAGTAAACAAGCTAAAAAACAACAGAAATACTTTTTTTATAAGCTGTCGATCTAAACAAAGAGTTTAAGAACATGTCTTATTACTCTGAGAACTGTGCCCACTGGAAGGAAATTTAACGGCGACAGTAAACATTCATTATTTAACCATGTCAAAGGATTATTTCACCACCCTGAAAGGAGGAGATATATTGAGAAACTAAATTTTATTGGTCTATTTCAGTACACTTATTCCTTACCTTCCTTTTGTTGGAGAAATGATCCTACAACTATGTGTGTCCTTAAACACTCGTTTTTTGAGTCGACAGCTTATAAAAACGTGTTTTTGTATCACCTTGTATCATAGCAGCTGTTAGACATTGTTCTGTTTTTTTGTTATAAGTCAAAAATGACAAGGAGTCCGCTTCCCGCAATACAAAGTCAATGGAGAGCATTTGAATTGTAACCCCCCCCCCCCCCGGTGTGGGCGTGGCCTAAATGCGCTCTGTCTCTATAGCCCAATACTACTAAAGTATTATGCCAACAAAATATACTACACTTTTACTATAGTAAAACCACAGTTACTTTTCTTACGGAATTCATATTTGTTTTTACACTGCCTTAAAGGAACACTCCACTTTTTTTGGAAATAGGCTCATTCTCCAACTCCCCCCGAGTTAATAAGTTGAGTTTTACCGTTTTGAAATCCATTCAGCCGTTCTCCTGTTCTGGCAATATCACTTTTAGCATAGCTTAGCATAGATCATTGAATCCTATTAGAGCAATAGCATCTCGTTCAAAAATGACCAATGAGTCTCGATATTTGTCCTATTTAAAACTTGACTCTTCTGCAGTTATATCATGTACTAAGACCGGCGGAAAATGTAAAGCCGCGGTTTTCTAGGCCGATAAGATTAGGAACTACACTCCCATTCAGGCGTCATAGTCAAGGAAGTTTGCTGCCGTAACATGGCCGAAGCAGGCACAGTAATATCACGCAGCGCCTGAAATTAGTTCCCAGCTAGGTAACTTCCAACGAGGTACGCTTCCTGTGCATGCAGTTGGTCACGTTGTGCTGCGATGTGCTGCGTGAGATTACTGCGCCTACTTCGGCCATGTTACGGCAGCAAACTTCCTTGACTATTACGCCGGAATGGGAGTGTAGTTCCTAAACTTATCGGCCTAGAAAATCGTATCTTTACATTTTCCACCGGTCTTAGTATACGATAAAACTGCAGAAGAGTCAAGTTTTAAATAGATCAAATATCGAAATTCATTGGTCATTTTTGAACGCTATTGGTCTAATAGGATTCAATGATCTATGCTAAGCTATGCTAAAAGTGATATCGCCAGAACAGAGAACGGCTGAATGGATTTCAAAACGGTAAAACTCAACTTATTAACTCGGGGGGAGTTGGAGAATGAGCCTATTTCCAAAAAAAGTGGAGTGTTCCTTTAATTGTTTGATGTTTTCGACTATATAAAAAAAAAAAAAAAAAAAAAATGTAGCAAAAACACTCCGAAATTCTGATCTGAAACAAATAATTCGCTATACAGTATGTAAGCGAATTGAAGTCGCAAACTGAATCAAATCAAGATCATTTTTTTATGTGACAGATTGACACTTTACGTATCGCAAATCATTTGATTTAGATTAGAACTTCAAATCACGTATCGCAAATCATTTGATTTGAATCATTTAGTTCGCAAAATTATTCACAAACCTGTTTTGATCTAAATCAAATGATTCTCGATGCACGCTCTAAAGTCCCAGTCTGAATCAAATGATTTGCGATACGCTAAATTCCGAGCTAAATCAAATGAAACTAATTATTTGCAATACACGATTAGATTAGAGTGCTTTGAAACAGGGAATCATTTTGTGACGCAATGGTTTAACTGATTCGGAGTTTCAGAAAGCTCCGTTTTACCCATGACTACGTGCTTTTTAAAATCGTTACAAGCGATGTATAAAAGAATGTCTCTTTTAATTTAATCTGGCCATTAAATCACTTAAAATGAATCATCCCAAATTGGATCCAGCGTAAATAACTCGATTGTGTTCATCTGTTCCTCTTTTCGCATCTTCAGCCATGTTTACACGACATTGTCATTACTACTACTGATTTAGCTCGCTAGTTATGACATTAACTGAAATACGACGAAAAACTACAGTGTTTTTTGAATTGCATGAATTTTGTGCTTATTTTATAGATACAATGTCTTTCAATAATTCAAGCACTTTTCAAATACCTCTTCAGGGATATTGCTATTTGCAAGGGTTTTCCAGGCCTTAAAATTCAAAAAGTCAAATTCCAGTACTTTAAGCACTTTAAGCACCTTGTACGTTTTTGAAATAAGTCTATTACGCTCACCAATGCTGTACTTCCGTAATCAAAATATAGTAAAAAACAGTAATATTGTGAAGTATTAATACAATTTAAAATGACTGTTTTTATATTTTAATATATTTTATCTTTTAATTTATTCTGTGATCAAAGCTGAATTTTCGGCATCATTACTCCACTCTTCAGTGCCAAATGATCCTTCAGAAATCATTCTAATATGCTCATTTGTTGCTTAAGAAACATTTAGTATTATAAATATTGAAAACTTTTGTCACTTTTGATTAATTTCATGCATCCTTGATTCATATTAAAAACAA
Organism: Garra rufa; assembly: GCF_049309525.1. Taxonomy (NCBI): domain Eukaryota; kingdom Metazoa; phylum Chordata; class Actinopteri; order Cypriniformes; family Cyprinidae; genus Garra; species Garra rufa. Next base: position 36,781,442 of record NC_133362.1, on the reverse strand, counting down.
TTCTGACCCCAAACTTGTAGTGTGCATCTCAGATCTCACTCATCTGACGACACATTGTTTCCTGAACATGCATATTCACGCCCGTATCAAGAGCATGCGCTTTCATTTGCATAATGCTCTGAACATAATTTAGTGCCATAATACAAATGATGTTGAGCTCTTGTATGCTTTGTGTGTATGTTACCTGAATCACTTGCCCTGCGTGATAAGAATACTCGAGCATAATGAATATAAAAACAACAGCTTCTCAGTGCAAACACACAAAACGCTAGTAAAATAATAAGTGAGATAACTCCCAGTTGATTGTGATTTAAACCGTGGGCATCATCAGTGCAATGCATTTTAGGCGTTATCACCCCCGTGACTGTTAAAGGATGGGCCCAGTGCTTCACCTTGCTGTCTGCGGCTTCACTGCTCTGTGGAAGATGGCAACAGCTGTGCCACTCATTTTGGCCACTAATTGCTCCCCCTGTGAATGCAGTGGGGCTAATTTGGCAGGCTGGCTCAGCTACCCATTGTGCTGTCACATACAAAGGAGGGGACAGACAGGCTTGCAGCAAAACAGACTCAACAATACACTACCCGTGAGCAGACACATGGATCAGTGCTTCAGTATACTCTTAGGTGGGTCTAATGTTCATTAAAGCACACAAATGAAACACTTATATGTGAATATGACAGGCCTGCAGTGTAGTGAGACAAATAAAGGGAATATATTATGATATATGGGCAGGATTGCTGGATTTATAGCATTTGCTAAGGAGACTATGACACAACCTGATGTATATAGAGGGTTTGCACTTACGTCAGGATTTGGTCAGTTATCCGGATGCGTGGCCACATTGGCAATACTCGGATGCAAACAACAGCATGGACTGCATGTTTAATGTACTACAGAATATGTTGTTCTGCTAATTTATGCTGTCTAAATCATGAACGAAACGTGTGGAAGCTGCAAAATCATATGGATAAAGACTTAGTAAGCAGGAAGGGGTGTTATATTTTGACAAACTAAAGTTAACAGGTGGTAAAGATAAATACAAGCAGTATTAATTAAGATATTAGCCTAATATTACACCTACCTGACCGGAAATGACAAGAACAAACACAAATGTTGTCAAGATTCTTGCCCTGGAAATCCTGGTTCAGTTTGGCCAACCACAAACACCTTTTGTTCCTCAGTTTTTTGCACTCTTCTTTTTGATTTGTTATAACTTTTGGCAGTCTATAGCACTCCAAATGTTTTTCCTGATCCGACCAATTAGTACAGCCCCAAACATGACAATAATTGACCATTTTCAGCAGCAATAATCCGCAAAATATCCAAGTTTTGTTTGGTTCAGTGCTGCCAATATGGCCAACTGATGATGTGTCGTGAAAACACTCTATATACAGTCAAGCACGAAATTATTCATACCCCTGGCAAATTCTGACTTAAAGTTACATTTATTTAACCAGCAAGTTTTTTTTAACCGGAAATGACACAGGCTTCTCCCAAAAGATAAGACGATGTACAAGAGGCATCATTGTGGAAAAAATTATTACTCATCTTTTATTTACATTTGCACAAAAAGTGGCATGTCCAAAATTATTCATACCCTTCGCAAACTGTCACAGTCTGTGGGAAAATCCAAAGTTCTATACCATTCCAAATAGTCCAAGCTGTTCTAAAGCATCCTAATTACCCTGATTCATTGGGAACAGCTGTTTTAATCAACTCAACAGGTGAAAAACAGAAGCTCTCTGCTGTTGGTTTGTGGACAGTCATAGCTAAGACAAAGGAGCTTACTGAGCACCTGCGGCTGCGCATTGTGGCTGCTCACAAGTCAGGAAAGGGCTATAAGACCATATCTAAATGTTTTGAAGTTCCAGTGGCTACAGTGCAAAGTATTATTAAAAAATACAAGACATTCCGCACTGTGAAAAATCTCAGAGGACGTGGTCAGAAGCCAAAAGTGACATCTGTGCTGGCCAGGAGGATAGTGAGAGAGGTAAAAAAGACACCAAGGATCACCACCAAGGCCATCCTGATGAATCTGGGCTCTGCTGGTGGAAACATCTAAAGGCAGACAGTCCAACGGACACTACACACCGCTGGGTTCCACGGACGCAGACCAAGGAGGACACCACTTCTCCAGATAAGGCACACAAAAGCCTGCTTGGCAAATGCTCATCTGAACAAAGAAGAAGACTTCTGGTCTTCTGTTTTATGGTCAGATGAAACAAAAATGTTATTGTTTGGCCACAATGATGTAGCCTTCATTTGGCGTAAAAAAGGAGAAGCCTTCAACCCTAAGAACACCATCCCCACTGTCAAACATGGTGGTGGGAACATGAGTTTTGAGTTTTTTCTTTTAGCCGGTGGACCAGGGAACCTAATCACAGTAAACGGCACCATGAAAAAGGAGCAATACATCAAAATTCTCAACAACAACATCAGGCAGTCTGCAGAGAAACTTGGCCTTGGGCACCAGTGGACATTTCAGCACGACAACGACCAAAAACACACAGCAAAAGTGGCGAAGAAATGGTTAGCAGACAAAAACATTAACGTTTTGCAGTGGCCCAGCCAGAGTCCTGACTTAAATCCAATTGAGAATCTGTGGAGGGAGCTAAAGATCAGGGTGATGGCAAGGAGACCCTCCAACCTGAAAGAGTTGGAGCTCATCGCTAAAGATGAATTGGCAAAAATACCAATGGAGACATGCAAAAAGCTGGTCAGCAATTATAGGACGTGTTTGATTGCTGTAATAGGGTATGAATAATTTTGGACATGCCGATTTTTGTTCAAAGGTAAATAAAAGATGAGAAATATTTTTTTCCACAATGATGCCTCTTGTACATTGTCTTATCTTCTGGGAGACGTCTGTCATTTCTAATAAAAAAAACCTTGCTGGTTGAATAAAAGTAACTTTAAGTCAGAATTTGCCAGGGGTATGAATAATTTCGGGCTTGACTGTATATATTTTTAATGCATTATTTACTCATACTTACTCCATGTAAAAAAGCATGATATAAAATTAATTAACTAAAAGGTCACTTAAGTGTACAGTCGTGGCCAAAAGATTTGAGAATAACACAAATATTAGTTTTCACAAAGTTAGCTGCTAAACTGATTTTAGATCTTTGTTTCAGTTGTTTCTGTGATGTACTGAAATATAATTACAAGAACTTCATACGTTTCAAAGGCTTTTATCGACAATTACATGACATTTATGCAAAGAGTCAGTATTTGCAGTGTTGGCCCTTCTTTTTCAGGACCTCTGCAATTCGACTGGGCATGCTCTCAATCAACTTCTGGGCCAAATCCTGACTGATAGCAACCCATTCTTTCATAATCACTTCTTGGAGTTTGTCAGAATTAGTGGGTTTTTGTTTGTCCACCCGCCTCTTGAGGATTGACCACAAGTTTTAAGATCTGGGGAGTTTCCAGGCCATGGACCCAAAATATCAACGTTTTGGTCCCCGAGCCACTTAGTTATCACTTTTGCCTTATGGCTCGGTGCTCCATCGTGCTGGAAAATGCATTGTTCTTCACCAAACTGTTGTTGGATTGTTGGAAGAAGTTGCTGTTGTAGGGTGTTTTGCTACCTTTCTTTATTCATGGCTGTGTTTTTGGGCAAAATTGTGAGTGAGCCCACTCCCTTGGATGAGAAGCAACCCCACACATGAATGGTCTCAGGATGCTTTACTGTTGGCATGACACAGGACTGATGGTAGCGCTCACCTTTTCTTCTCTGGACAAGCCTTTTTCCAGATGCCCCAAACAATCGGAAAGAGGCTTCATCGGAGAATATGACTTTGCCCCAGTCCTCAGCAGTCCATTCGCCATACTTTTTGCAGAAGATCAATCTGTCCCTGATGTTTTTTTTGGAGAGAAGTGGCTTCTTTGCTGCCCTTCTTGACACCAGGCCATCTTCCAAAAGTCTTGGCCTCACTGTGCGTGCAGATGGGCTCACACCTGCCTGCTGCCATTCCTGAGCAAGCTCTGCACTGGTGGCACTCCGATCCCGCAGCTGAATCCTCTTTAGGAGACGATCCTGGCGCTTGCTGGACTTTCTTGGACGCCCTGAAGCCTTCTTAACAATGCAGTGGAAAGTTTTTTTCGGGATTAAGTTAATTTTCATGGCAAAGAAGGACTATGCAATTCATCTGATCACTCTTCATAACATTCTGGAGTATATGCAAATTGCTATTATAAAAACTTAAGCAGCAACTTTTCCAATTTCCAATATTTATGTAATTCTCAAAACTTTTGGCCACGACTGTACATAAAGCCATACAATTTCATAGCTGTCATAGCACTCTAACTGCATTTGATATCATTTTAAACTATTATATACACATTTATTTGATTGCCATTAACATGCAGTTAAGAGAGAGATATTTCTTTGTTAAAGTGTGCTTCCTTTTTTTTACAAGGGTCATGTCAAAAAAGAACGTCATATGGGTTTGGAACAACATGAGTAAATGATTTTTAAGCAATTGATATTTGTTGACTTACTTGTGTTTCTTGATGTCAGTGATGCCATTCTTTTTATTCCCAAGCCGTTCTGCTGGATTGAGTCTGAAGACAGTGAGGGAGAAAAATGAGTCTCTGTTCTTATACAGGCCAAGCAAGATAAAAAGTCACATCAATAGATGCATAAACATACACTGAGAAGTATACAGGGATGACAGAGGCTTTTCTCCATAACCATAGGCAGCATAGCAAAGCCTCAATAGCACACTCAACATGATGACTGTTTAAAATATATTTTAACTATCTTTTGACCAGCAACATATGTATCCTTTAAGCGGACAATCCTATAATACAATGTGACAATCTCAAAAAGAATTTATTCAATTTGATGGACGAATCGTGATATGGACTATAAATACCCTTGTGAAAATGCAATGTGCTTAATTGTATTGAAAAGGCATTTGTAGTGTCCTTCAAATCTTAAAAGTAAAATTTTAAAAACTGTATCTGCAGATAATATAATAATTAAATAAAAATTGGTTAAATATAATTAAAAAGAAAGACGTTCATGACTATGTTTCCTAACACACTTAAGTATACTTTAAAAAGTGTATTTAAGGGATAGTTCGAAATGAAAATCTCCTCATGATTTACTCACCCTCAAGCCACCGTAGGTGTATATGACTTTCTTCTTTCAGACAAATACAATCTGACATATATAAAAAATGTCCTGGCTCTACCAAGCTTTATAATGGCAGTGAATGGCTGTTGAGATTTTGAAGTCCAATAAAGTGCATCCGTTCATGATAAAAAGTGCTCCACATGGCTCGGGGGGTTAATAAAGTAAATGGATATTTTTCTTACACAAATGCATTGTTTCACTTCAGAAGGCCTTTATTAACCCCAAGGAGCTGTGTGAAGCACTTTTTATGATGGATTGATGCACTTTAATGGACTATTGAATCTCAACACCCATTCACTGCCATTATAAAGCTTTTTAATATAACTCAGATTGCATTCGTCTGAAACAAGAAAGTCATATACACCTAGGATGGCTTGAGGGTGAGTAATTAATTGGAGTAATTTTCCTTTTTGGGTGAACTATCACTGTATTAAAAATTTTACATCAAATCATATGTTTTTAGAATATTTTGTTAAGCTTTAAAGTACACTTCTTTTGATGTGTTGACTAACATCCTACAGCACATGTAAAGTACTTGATTACTATATTCACCAGTGCACTTTTACCATATTCCAAAGTCAACAAAAATATTTATGAAATGACAATAAAGTTAAAACTATAATGCATTTTCATTTAATTGTAAATGACATGCAAGTGTTTCAGAAAACTTACAATCAATTCACAGTCATGTATATTCTTTTAAAGTATATTGTTTCTGCAAAAGGAATTAAAAATATGCATAATTGTACTTTTTTCACAAGGATATAGTTATACTGTTTTATTCATTATTTGTGTTATGCATTTATATGCTTGTTTTTATGTTTATTGTATTTATTTTTTGTATTGTTTTATTGTTACTGTTTAACTGCTATATATTTGTGATGAGTTAAAAAATATATGTCTTAAAATAAAAGAAACCTACTTGCAAAGTCGCCGTATAAGATCCTCTGGACGCTTGCTGATCCTCTTGGGAAAGTCCACCTTCTCTATCCCATGAAGAACCATAGTGTAGATCCTGATTGGATCAGAGCCTGTGAACGGAGGGCTGACAGACGTGGGGACATGTTATATTTCAAACACCATAATTTTTTAAAAATGAAACCATATGCCAGAAAATATACATAAAATGTACATTTCACTTTGTGAATTTAAAGTGGACTTATTAAGACACAGTAATAATGTCACGGGAATGCATAACGCAATCGTGATAACTTATGCAGTGAGTGAGCACAGCTAACAGTGTGCATCAATAAGCTTTGAAGAGATGTAAACGTCCTGTGACACTACGTCATGATGATTTTGTCCAGCTTGTTGATCACACTGCTACAGCATATTATTACGTAGTCCCATCCTCAACACTGTTGCCATGGAGATGCATTGGTGAGGCAATGGAGTCCGCTGTGAGAGCCATGACTGCTAATCTCACACTAGAGGACCATTTGCTCTGGTCAAGAGAGCCCTGCCCTTTACAAAACGGATGTTGAACACGGTGCAGAGCGTTTTGGCAGAAGCACAGGGAAGGCCGTGCCAATTCAGGTCTGGGAAATCTGTGCTCTTTAAAGGTGAACTGTGTCATTTCTGCACCACTAGTGGCTCCAAACAGAACTGCAGAACTTGGTTCCAAACACTTGATAATGCTTGCGCAAATGGTAAGTCTGTCCCAAACTCACCACAGAGCAAATGTTTTCATTGTTTGGGAATCTGACCTACAAATGCAGACCTGTGGAAGAATGAAACAGATAAGTTGAAACACAAAAGTTTACCTGCCAATCAGGAGCTCAAAGATGAGGATACCCAAAGACCAGCAGTCAGCTCCAAAGTCATGACCCTTATTCATGATGACTTCAGGAGCCACATACTCAGGAGTGCCACAGAATGTCCAAGTCTTCTTACCCAGTCCGATCTTTTTGGCAAAGCCAAAATCAGTCTGAAAAAAACAAAAAAAAAAACAGTAAAATGCTCATTGTAAGACTAAGAAGTGGCTATATATCTCAGACTCCATTCATGCACAAATATATAAGTATACAGTGCTCTCCACTAATATTGACACCCTTGGTAGATATAAGCAAAGGTGGCTGTGAAAATAAATGTGCATTGTTTATCTTTTTGATCTTTCATTTAAAAATCACAAAATTCCAACCTTTCGTTGAAAAAAGCAAGTTGGCCATAATTATTGGCACCCCTAGAAATTCTAATGAGTAAAATATCATAGTATAGTAGTATGACATAGTATTCATATTTACATTTTTTTTAGCACACCAGGGTGACTAGGAGCATGAAATTGTCCAGCCATGACCTTAGGATTATAAATATGAGGCCAAATTGCCAAAGTTTTTTGAGGAAAACATTTCAGGATTTTTCTTCATATGGTGGACTTCTATGGTGCCCCGAGTTGAAATAAGGGTTCAAATGATCCCAAATGTGGTTTTAAACGATGCTAGCCAAGGAAGAAGGGTCTTATATAGCGAAACAATTTTTTATTTTACCTCAAACGCTCATCTTGTCTTGCTCTGCCTGAACTCTTGTTTTTACCTGTTCAAGACAGTTAGGGTATGTCGAAAATCTCATTTTCTCCCTCAACTTCAAAAGTCATTCAAAAATCAGTCTACATTGCTGCAGAACCACATTTGGGATGGTTTGAAGTCGCATTTAAACTGCATTTTGGAAGTTCAAACTCCGGGCACCATAGAAGTCCACTTTATGGAGAAAAATCCTGAAATGTTTTCCTCAAAAAACATAATTTCTTTACGACTGAAGAAAGTAAGACATGAATGGATGACCAGGCAACTTCTCCTTTAATCATCCATCACAATAAGTAAAACCGAAGAATATAGTTCTGATGTTCAGAACAAGATTGTTGAGCTGTAAGAAAAGAGCAAAAAGCATTGAAAATTCCTATTTCCACCATCAGGGCAATAATTAAGAAGTTCCAATTAACAAAAGATGTTACAAATCTGCCTGGAAGAGGACGTGTGTCTATATCATCCTATGTTCAATGGGGAGGTCAAAGACTCTCCAAATATCACAAGAGAATGCAGAGATTAGTTGAGTCTTGGGGTCAGAAAGCCTAAGAAAATATCAAACAGCAACTACATCAACATATGTTGTTCAGGAGGGTTTCAAGAAAAATCGTCCTCATTCACCCAAAAGCAAACTCCATCATATTCAGTTGTCAGACATGACTGAAACTTTAAACAGGCCTGGCTTCTTTGGTCAGATGAAACTAAAAAAAGAGCTTTTTGGCAACAAACCAGCAAACCTGCCAGATGGGTTTGGTGCAAACAGGGATAAAAAGTACCCAATCCCCATGGTTAAATACACTGCTGGATCTTTCAATGGTGTGGACCTATTTTTCTGCCAGAGATCCTAGACATCTTGTTCATATACATGGTATCATGGATTCTATCAAGTACCAACAGATGAAACATCTAAACCTGACTGCCTCTGTTAAAGATCTTATAATGGGCCGTGGTAGGATCTTATATCAGGACAATAATCCAAAACATCAAAATCAACACAAGAAGTGTCACTGAGCACAAAATAAAGCTTCTGCCATGGCCGTCCCAGTTCTCTGACCTTAACCCCATGGAAAATGAGTGAGGTGAACTGTTGAGAAGAAGCACCAGCATGGAGCTGGGAATCTGAAGGATCTGGAGAAATTATGTTTGAAGGAATGGTCTCTGATCTCTTGTCAAGTTCTCCAGGCATTATAGGAGAAAACTCAGAGCTGTTATCTTGGGAAAAGGACGTTGCAGTAATTAGGTGATAATAATTGTGGCCAACGTGAACTAGAGATAAACATTTATTTCATAATGAGATTTCCCTCCCACTTTCGATTGGTTTAATTCAATGATAGGTTAGAATTTTGTGATTTTTTTTAAATTAAAGATCAAAAGGATAAACAATGCAGATTTATTTTCACAGCCACCTTTGCTCATATTTACCAAGGGTGCCAATAATAATGGAGGGCAGTAAGGTCCAAAAGTCTGAGACCCCTGTTAAAAATTATGCTCCCACGAACAAACAAAATCATCCACATCTTGGATGTCCTGAGGGTGAGTAAATTTTTAGCACATTTTAAATTTAGTTATTCTTGGTTGTCAAAGACAAAGAAGCATTGGAGCTAAAAAGGTTGAGAACCACTGACTCAGAGAAATAACTTTTATCTATGATCTTATTCATTATAACCTGTTTGCTCTAACATTCATTTTCACATTAAAATGCAAACCAAATAAAATTCAAATTGGGTTTCTGACTTTTAGACCTTTTTCTGTGGTATATAGAGTAAAATGACCATTTTGACATAGCCTTCCCGGTCCAGAAGAAGATTCTCTGGCTTCAGGTCTCGGTACACAATGCCTTTGCCGTGCAGGTAATCAAAAGCTTCCAGCACGCATCCAGTACAGAAGCGGGCAGTGGGCTCATCAAAGCAACTCCTAAATGAAACCAAAACATCATGACATCCTAATTTAAGCGACTACATCTATTAGCAGTTGAGATGCTATGAATCATTCAAGGATAATCAGTAATCAGGATAAATCATGTTTATCAAAGACAGTGAGCTGTAGTATGTGTCAAAACAACCTACACTCACATGTCCCTCAACACGCTCCACAGCTCTCCTCCCAGGCAAACCTCCAGCAGCATGTAAACATACTTATCATCCCGGAATGTGCGGAACAACCTGAAACACACAAGGGCAGCCTGACACCATCGATTATTTGCATTCTGTGAAACACAGTGTCTCTGTAGCATTTCTCACTACTTGCTTTCATAGAAAGCTAGACTCGCATGTGAAGCCGTGCTAGCTTTTCGTCCACAAATGCCAGAGAGGCAATAAAATGAGCCAGAGCACACACTCAGACAGGATTATAAGCATAGATTGAAATTCCCTGGGGAGTTTCCTAGCAACATGCAAAGCAGAAGCCCTGTTTCTGATACAGATGAAAAGCACTATGACACTGGACCACTGTGACAAATATAAGCCAAATGTCTATTGTGTCATTGGATCTCTGTCTGCTCCACCACACTGGTACTTGATGCTGAAGTTATTAAAGTTTGTAGGAATGGAGCAGAAACTACAAAATAAGGCTACTGAGTTCTAACACCCCTTTGGCCTCCAGTCTTTTTGAAAAAAAAAAAAAAAAAAGTGTCCGCTAAACGACAAATTAAAATTTCATCCTTTTAATTGGACATTTTTTGAATTTACAGTGGAGAACAAAATTAGAGAACAACCTGCAATTACCTAAATTTCAAGGTCACTATTTGAAGTTATCCTAACAAGAGTCGAAGGGCAGTTTTTAAGCATATTTCATAAATGAATTGTATTCTGAAGCACAGTATAAAAACAATTTAATGAGATACTTGAAAAAGAACTGCTCAAAATTAGAGAACACTTACAGATACCTTTAAGTTATTGGTGTTAATCTGGCACCTGTTGCTAATTTCCTTAATTATTTGACAAACCCAAATTAAATGGCAGCGTTTCTCTAATTTTCACTGAGATTGCAAGATGGCAGGTCGCTCTAAGGTGACTGAAACTCTGCAACAAGAGGTTGTCCAGATGAAGGGATGGCTCTTTCAGCCATTGCACAAGAAGTTGGTCATTCCAAATCTGTGATTTCTCGAATATTGCATGTTTACAATGACTTTAATTCATTCAAGTCCCCTAAAAAGGCTGGTCATCCACGTAAGACAAATGCACAAGAAGACAGGACAATGCAGAGACTCTGAACAGGGCTGAACAGGGTAAGGATCTGTCTCGGGCATGTTTAAGAGAAGTCGGACTGAAAGTGCACTCTGCAGTGACCAAGACTCTCATCAGCAGAAAGAATCTAAGGTCACCTTTGCTGAGGAGCATGTTGTGTGGAGCAAGGAGAACTGGTCCAAAGTTCACTTTAGAGATGAGAGCAATTTTAATTTATTTGGGTCTGATGAAAACATTTTGTTTGGTGTCAAACTGAGGAAAGATTGAAGCCCAAAAGCGTAAGGAAGTTTCATTTTTTGGGGGATGTTTTCTGCAGCTGGTCTACAAATTCGTGGCAGGGTGAATCCAAATATTTATCAGAACCTCCTTTAGCAACATGCAGTTCCTTCCCTACAAACATCTCCCAATCTGCAATTTCATTGCAAGACAGTGCCCCCTTCACACTGCAAAACAGGTAAAGCAGTTCCTTGAAACTAAGAACACTGAAATAATAAAATGGTCAGACCAGAGACCTGATCCGAACCCCATTGAAAATCTCTGGAAAGTCCTTGGCAACAAAGTAATGACTAAGAAACCCAAACTATGGAATAGATTGGAGAAAGAGTGGACTAAGATCGCACCAATGCAGTCTGAGAAACCAGTGATGTCCTGTGGCCGCAGATGTGCTTAAGTCATTCAAAGCAAGGGCTTCTACATATCCCACTCATTTCTGATAGCTGTAACCCTCCAAAATTTAAAATCAGTTGTTCCTGTTCTCTAATTTTGGTTACTGTTTTCCACAAAGTAAAGGAATTTTGTTTCCTTGGATATTTTCTATATAGTATACCTACAGCTGATATATTCCTCCAAATTTTATTATCAATATTTCAGAAAAATGTATTTATAGGTTGTTCTCTAATTTTGATCTCCACTGTTTGTTTTAGATATATCAACAAAATTTGAATACAGAAATTATGTTCATCATGGTACATAGTACAGGGTATATTTTTGTCTCTGTTTGTGTAAACTGCACTGTGTTTTTGTATAAATTAATAAATCCAAACATCCAAAAATTAACATCATCTCATCGACCTCTGTATAAAGTCAAGGCCATTTTCTGTTTGGCTATTTTCTGTGTCCAGTTATGAAAGCTATAAATATTGTTTGTAGTCATAGTGACAGTGACTTAAGTAAATATCAAAGTTGCCAGCTTCCAAAACACCGGAAAGTCTTATCATAATTGACACAACGTTATCTAATAAACAAGTCTAATCAAGGCATACGTTCATCCGTCAGACCTTAATTAACAAACAGCAAAGTTTGATACCAGTCTGTTTACCTACATTATAGTTTCTCCCATCAGTTTTGTGGTCTAGCAGCAAGCCTAACAGTTAGTCCATTATATTAATTGACAAATTAATTAAGTTAGGCCTTAAGGGGGAACTTGAGATTGCTGTCGAGCCCAGTCTGAGTAAATACCTTTATCACTCTTGAGGGTTATACGAAATGAATCTAAATTCTTTTATTATTCCTGTGTGTTTGCACTTCTGCTATTATTGTAAATATGTCAATATGAGGCAGGAAGGACATGCTCATTAGACTGACCTGACAATAAAGTTTGAATTGGTCTGTTGAAGGATGTCCTTCTCTGAATAGATGTGCTCCTGCTGCCTGGTGTCCACAATGTGCTTTTTCTTAATACACTTTAAAGCAAACGCTGTATCTTCTGAATTTTTAAGCTTGACCTAAGACAGAAAATGCATGCAATAAACATTATAAAAGATACTTAAAGGAGTATTTCACTTTCAGAGCCAAAATTTACAGATAATGTACTCACCCCGTTGTCATCCAAGATGTTCATGTATTTCTTTATTCATTGTAAAGAAATGGTGTTTTTTTTGGTGTTTT